>NC_050463.1:18896614-19236614 GCF_903995425.1 Onychomys torridus
CCCTGCCACTCCCAGATCTGGGGCCTAAGAAGTGAGACCGAAACCGAACTACCGGATTTCCTGAGCCTCCAGCTCATAGACAGCAGCTCTGAAGGGTGTTAGCCAACCCTTCATAACTAATCTCTTCCCATCCATATATCTATATACACATTATATACTATATAGAAATAGGTAGGTAGATAGATAGATGATAGATAGATAGACAGACAGACAGATAGATAGACAGAAGATAGATGGATGGATGGATGGATGAATAGGTAGGTAGATAGATAGATAGATAGATAGATAGATAGATAGATAGATAGATAGACAGATAGATATCCCATGACTTCTGGCTCTCTGGAGAACCCAAATTAATAAGATTTTCTATCTCTCTCTATATATATTTAAAAAATAGAATACTACCTGGGAATGAACTTGCCATTACACATTTTCAAAACAGCAATTACTAAAGTTATAAGACTATTTGTATTTATATTTAATGTACTGAGTCAAAATTTCACTTTGAAATGCTGAGATGGACCATATCATTTCAAATAACAGACATGGGGGTTTGAACCTGAACTCTCCTCACCTCAAACAAGTGAATTTCCTTTTCTCAACCTTAGTATCTCATTTATAAATTATTCTCACCTAATAAAATGACAATGATTGGATGACACAGGAAGGGTGAAAGCACCTTGTACTAAAAAAATGGGAACAATTAGAATTTCTTCCATGAACGTGTGTAGCAATCTTTCCAAAAGAAGAGAATTATTCTGTTTATTTGGGAGAACTCTCTAATAATTTCAATTGGATTTCCATCATCAGCAAGCTAAATATGGATAGTTTTACCCTTTTTTCTTTCTTTGTTTTTTTTTTTCTGAGACAGGGTTTCTCTGTGTAGCTTTGCGCCCTTCCTGGATCTCGCTCAGTAGACCAGGCTGGCCTCGAACTCACAAAGATCCTCCTGCCTCTGCCTCCCCAGTGCTGGGATTAAAGGCGTGCGCCACCACCGTCGCCCAGCTATATGGATAGTTTTAAAATAATAATCTTTTGGGTCATCTAACATGCACTTTAACCATCTGTACAAGTGTCTGAAAATGCTCCCAACATTACTAGTATTTCTATATTAAAGTATGCTAAATATCATAATCTCACTTATACTCACATAAAGTAAAAGGGTTTAAATGAATATTTAATGAAAATAATACAAAGGGATTCTTAATAAACTAAATTGGTTATTTTATTATGATACTTTGTACTCATGCAAAGACTCTTAAACTGCTTAAATTAAAAACATCTCGGGAGACATAATGTCTATTGTCTAAAAGACAGGTGTGAAAAAAAACCATTCACTCATTGAACCATTCCAGACATTGCTGATTCCAAGCATTGTGCTGACCTGAGGGACTGATGCTTACTAGGACATGGTCTTTGCCCATCAGGAGTCCCAGTCTGTTGTAACACACGGATAAGGAGGCAAACAATTCCAACAAGATGAGAAAAGAATTCATGGGGATATACATGCTATTCTTGGAGTGTAAAGTAAAGCAGGGCTAACTGAAAAAGTAAAGAATTCTTTTGTTCTATGGAAAGTCGGTGACAAAAGAGTACAATTGTCAAGCCCTGGTGTCTAGCTCATTTCTTTCAACACACACACACACACACACACACACACACACACACACACACAGCCAGACATGGAATAAGAAGGAAAGAACAGATATGCAGAAATAGAGAAAGGTAAAAGCCCAGAGACAAAAGGTAGATGGGATAATTTAAGAAAAGCTGGCTAGAAACAAGCCAAGCTAAGGCCGGGCATTTATAAGAAGGAACAAGCCTCTGTGTGACTTATTTGGGAGCTGGATGGTGGGCCCCCAAAAGAGCAAAGAGCCAAAGAGTAAAACAACAACAACAACATATCTCTGTCTTTTAAATCTTTATGCTCAAGTCTACCTTAAAATCACTTTAATAGGATTTCCAATTTGCCTTCATAAATGGCCTAGTCCTGAACTTCATAGACCAAAACCATGAATCCTGGTTTGGTCTGAGCCATGGTCCCTGTCTTACCTATATTTCTAATGTTGTAACAAAACACCATGATCAAGGCAACTTATAAAAGAAAACATTTAATTTGTGGCTCACAGTTGCAGAGGGTTAGAGTCCATGGCCATCATGGTAGGGAGCATGGCAGGCATAATGCTGGAGTAGTAGCTGAGAACTCACATCTTGATCCACAAGCACGAGGCAGGGCGGGGGACTGGGAATGGTGTGGGCTTTTGCCTGGCCCCAGTGACACGCCTCCTCCAACAAGACCGTGCCTCTTACTCCTTCCCAAACCATTCCCCCAACTGGGAACCAAGTATTCAAAAGTATGAGCCCATGGGGCCATTCTCATTCAAAACCACCAGTATCTAAAAGCTTAGGACGAGTCTTCAGGTTGCTGAGTGTGACAATGAGAGATTTGTGTCTCCTTCCTGTGCCCCCTCAAAACACTGAAAAGTCCACACATAGACTCTATAGTCCCAATCAAGCTTCCTTTAAGTCATCTCAGTTTAGGTACCAGAGATGTGAACAAGAAAGCCATCCTAGACCTGGATCTATTAGCAGAGGCCTCAGTAACCAATCATTTGGCAGTGAAGAGTCACCGTGCATGGCTTGTTTCAAATTCTGGACCGACAGAATCGATGAGCCAAAGCCAATCTTTATACCTCTCTATCTTGATGTGGTTTGTTTTAACTCCAGCATACTTAACAAGAACAGATTTCATTACCCAAAGTGTGGAGCCATTCGAACAAAATCTAAAGCACTGCCATTGATGTAAGAATGGGATGTCAAGGGCTTAAACCAAGTATGTAAGGCTGTGGGTGTAGCTGCTAGTGGAGTGCCAGGATGTATGGGGCCCTGAGTCCAATCCCCGCTACTGCAAAGTGACATGCAGATATTTCTGGAACTGAGAAGGAAGGTCCTTATGTGGTGGCTGAAAATGTGACAGTATGGTGGCCTGTCTATGACAGAATAAAGAACAAAAAAAAGTGCTTAATAGATTTGTGATCTACCTAAGGAAATCCCCAGGCAGAACACGTTAACTGACATCTTGATGCATATGATGAAGTGTAAAGTGAAGGGCTGGGGAGAGAGCTCCATCAGTAAAATTTTTGCTGTGCAAGCATGACACCTGAGCTTGATCCCTAGACCCCATGTGAAAAGGCTATGTGTGTGGAACAAGCTTGTGATGCCAGCACTGGGGAGACGGAGATAGGGTGATCCCCGAAGCCCTGGACAGGTAGGCTAAGCTCCACCCTGAGCAAGCTCCATATCTTCTCTCAAAATACATTGTGGATGGCGCCTGACAAACAACACCAGAGGTTGACCTCTGGCCTACACATACTCACACACACAGTGTACAGTTGCGCCTGTGGACGTGTGCATGCGTGCACATACAAACGTAAGAGAGAGTAGCCTGGAGAACAAACGTCAGGTTTCGAGGTAAAAATGCAGAGGAATTATAAAGACTCTAGAACTTGTTGGGTTGAAAAACTGCTTCTTATTCTCAGAACCTCTTGACAGGAAATACTTTTCAAATTAAGACATGCCTTCACGGTAGAGATTAAATCTAAGGTTGTCAAGACGGCATCTCATAACAAAGGCATCTCTTCTGAATGTGAATGAAAACCCTTTAAGAATTCAGAATGACTTAATGATCATAAACCCTCTCAGGGAGACAAAAACTTCTGAAGGTTTGAGACCATGCCTAGAATAACTTCCCCAATAAACAGAGCTTCCAGGTACAGAAACAGCTTGTCCTGCAGCAGCATCACAAGGAGCCAGAGGAGAAGAGAAAGACTCACCAACCTAATGTAATGGATTATACCACACAGTAAACCCACGAGGTTTTTTGGTGTTTTTTTTTTTTTTTTTTTTTTTTTAAAGGAAACGCATCAGTTCAATCTGAAAGAGACCAAGTACAACATGAGAAAAGTTGTGTGTCAACGTGAAGACTGTCGCCCAAAGAGTAAATAACGCACTTGAGATGGCATACCTTGGTACCGTATTTTACCGCACACTTTCTTTTAAAATGAAGACACATTCAGACCCCCGAGTTTTTCTAAGTAGAAGGCAGGAAAACAAAGTTACTCAGTTATGAACATAGACATTCCTTGGAGGAAATGAAGAGATACTTTGAGGGTAGAACCAAGGACTCCAAGGGTACCGACAGCCACAAGAGGCACTGGGAATAGAATCAGGCCTCTGTTTTAGATCCATCAACACGTACCAGATTGCTAGCTCCATGGACCTATGAGCAATCATATGGTTTCTTGCTGATGTCATTTTTTGAATAGGACCATCATTAGCAATTATCCAGGGCTTCCCCACCCTTATACTTATATGCGTGCATGTGTGTGTGCAGGTGTAAGTTCTCTCAGTGGTTCATAGGTTGTCACATTGGGAGAACCCATACTCAAGGAACCTATACTTATGGAGTCACATCTGCATCTGGATCTGACTTTGATGAGGAGTTCCTAGGATTAAAATAGAGAGGTTCTTCTAAGCACAGAAGAGAAGCAGGAAAGCACTTTGCAGTTGGGATCCCTGAAGAGATGTATATCAAGGTTCTCCAGAATGTGGGAAGAAACTAGGAATTCAAGCACATCTTCAGGCTTGTGGTAGTTTGAATGTATTTGCCCTCCATAAGCATATAGGGAGTGGCACTATTTGGAGGTGTGGCTTTGTTGGAGTGGGTATGGCCTTGTTAGAGGAAGTGTGTCAGTGTGGGGGCGGGCTTTGAGGTTTCTTATGCTCAGGATACTTCCCAGTGTGTTTGTTAGCTGGACCTCCTTATCTGCAAGATATAGGATGCTCAGCTCCTCCAGCACCACATCTGCCTGCATGCCCCAATGCTCCCCACCATGATGAGAATGGACTGGACATCTGAAACTGTAAGCCAGTCCCCTCAATTGAATGTCTTCCTTATAAGAGTTGCCATGGTCACGGTGTCTCCTCACAGCCATAAAAACCTGACTGAGATAAGGCCCCTCTAGTTCTCCTGCTCCGCCTCCAAACTCAATAACGGTCACTGGCCTATACCAACTGAGAGGAGTCCTAGTACAGAACTGCTGAGCTGGCTTTTTCTCACCTTCCTTCTCCCCTGATGCTCGTGTCTTCCATCAGGAGACACAGTCCCACATTCCTCCACATACCCTGGTAAACACAATCTTCCTAACCAACGTGTCCTTATGGAAAGTTGAGAGCATTGGTTCTGGAAGCAGACCTACTGCATTCAAACCAAGCAGCTTTGCTGCGTATTATGCAATCCTAGGCAAGTTGCCCAGCTGCCCCGTGACTTAGTATTCCCATCTACAAGGTTGGGATAACAATGGTACCTACTACATCAGACACTGTGAAAAACACAAGAGACAAAGTGTAAAGTGCTTTTTATAGTATTTACCTTGGAGAAACATTTAACAAATGCAGGTTCATATGGTTTACCACAATGTATATTCACTACATTACTTTTCAAACAACTCCATGAAGCTAGAAGGAATTTCTATTCCCACGGTGCACACTATGGAAAACAAGTTCAAATTTATTAGATGCATAACCTGGACTCATAAAACAAAGAGAATCAGTCTTTAAATCCATATTTGGAATCTAATCCCAGTGCTCTTTCCACTGTCCCAGGCTGCCTATGATGGCCACCACTGGATGAACGAAGGTATGTCTCTTCAAGTCTTCAAGTAAAACCGAGTGTGTCAGTGTGTGTGAGCAGCTCCAGTGACTTAGGAAGCGGAGGGAGGAAGATCACTTCAGGATTTGGGAATCAACCTGGGCAACACAGAGAGATCCCTGTCTACACACACACACACACACACACACACACACACACACACACACACACAGAGCCCAGGTGTGACTCATCCATGACGACATTGCTAGTTAAATAGTCATGAGGGGACCCAATGCATCATGACTAAAAATGGTTTCCTCATGTACAACGTGAAGATTAATTATCATCACTGAGCTGTTTGGGGCTCATTTTGGATTCTATAGGCACAGTGTCAGCACCATAAAAAAAAAAAAAAAATTAAGTAAACATGCCTCTCCTGTGCCCGATGTCAAGTTTTGGTTGGTTTGCTGTTATTATTTTTTTAACAGCTATTTCATTTCTGAAATGTTTGTGATAAAAGGAAAAATCACTCAAGGCTTACATTTAATTATCTTCATGAAAGTATATTTAATCCTTTGCTATGCATGAGTTAAGGAATCTTCAGGCAAAGAGAGATGGAGTACTTAATAAAAATGGATATAGGCCTGGGGATGGAGTAGAGAAGGCAAAAAAAACCCCAAAAAAACCAAAAAACATTATGAAAACTGTATAGGTTCAAAATTACTAATTGGAAAACAGTTTTAGAAAGAGAAGCTTTTACATGATACACATCAAACACTCCACAAACACACACATCTTCGCTTCAAAATATGTGCCAAAGGGATGGTTTGTGTCCTGCTTATTTACAAACACACATCCAGGGGGGAAAATGTTCAATTTCCATCAGAGGAAAGAAGCAATCTCTTTCACCATGGGTCCAGGACAGCTTTAACCAGTCTGAGACACACAATAACAGCAATTTCAACTTTGCTAGATCTCTATTATGCTGAAGCATCTTGTGGTGCTTTGTGATAGCATTAAAAAAATGTGTCCATCTAGAGGCAACATAGTGAAATTTGTCTTCATATCACGTTCATCATTATTTGTCCCTAACATGACACAGTAAATTGGTGATACCTGTTTTATATCTTAGATGCCATTATGAAATAAGATCAGGCTGGGGATGGAGGAGGGGGTGGCAGCGGCGGCAGCAGTGCGCGCCTTTAATCCCAGCACTCAGGAGGCAGAGGCAGGTGGATCTCTGTGAGTTCGAGGCCAGCCTGGACTACAGAACGAGATCCAGGAAAGGCACAAAGCTACACAGAGAAACCCTGTCTCAGAAAACCAAAAACCAAAACCAAAAAAAAAAAAAACAAGGCGGGGGAAGAAAGAAAGAATATCAGGCAATGAGGGAGGTGGCATCATCTGGGAGATTTACAGTGGTCTGTCTGTCTCCTCAAAGCTGGGGCCTGTACTTTCCTTTTTAAAATTCACCTTGAACACTTAGAGTTGCCTCTTGAGCGTGGCATGTTCTAAGACTTTCTTCCCACTCACGTTTGTCACAAACGTACACTCAACTGATTTCACCTGAGGATGTCTAGCCAGCTATGCTCCATCTCTGATAAGTCCATCTCCTTGTCAGTTAAGGACAGGTACTCTGCAATGCACACAGACTATCGTCTCTCCTCATGTCCCACAGGTTAACGCTTTCTCGTGTGTCTCTGGCTATTTAGCAATCTCTTTGCAAAGGGGAGTGGTTTCAGGTAGGGGGCTAGGGGGTTTTTAATAGAGCAATTAGGAGTAAATAATTGAATTGAATTGGCGGAATTTAATAGGAGTCTATTTCTGTTTGCAGAAACACAGAGCAGACTGACGCTTTCTATGACCATGTTGGATTCTTCCCCCTACCTTCACAGCGGCTGTTTAGAAATGACCTTTAGCAATCATTGTATGTTTTCTTTTCAAAACTAACACTGTCTATGTCACATTAATACAAAACATCTCTTGAAGGTGTAGAGAAACCACTAAAAGGGTGAGGTATAAAAAATAGTGTATATAGTTACATCACAAAGCAGGCAAGGGTGCACACAATTGCCCTTCAAGCTCCCCCAGAACTTGGGTGACTAGGCACACAATGCCTGAAATTTGATTTGATAGTCACAACCAAAAGTATTGCATTTCTAAAACAAAGCAAAGCTATATCTCCCTTTTTCCTCCTCCATACTCCTTCATGGGCTCTCTTCAAAGATCCCAGATGGGAGAGCATGACCTGATAGGTGAAAAGGAAGAGGAGCTAGCAACCCCCAAGGAAAACCAAAGAAAAACAACTCAAGTGTATAGAGATGGCATGCTGAAACTCCACGGTGTAAAACATCATTCATTTTGGGAAACAAATTAATTAAACTGTTAAATGTCAAACAAGACCCCTCATTATTCATGTCAGGGAAATTTCAACTCAGTAATAGGTGTGATAGAGATGTCATCTAATTGTTGATGATCTTTCTAACTGAATTGTTCTCACCCGGTAGCATCAGGGCCTTAGGAGATGAAATATTTATGGTTGTCAAACTCTTTCTCTTCAGAGTTACCCATTTGGCCTGCAACTTTGGATATTCCATGTTCTACTTTGCTCCCATTACACTTTTCCAAACTTTCTAATTACCTGGGAATTGAAAAAAGGCTGGGTGAGCTTCACAACGGGTCTCAAGTTAAAATGAGGAGCATCACTCCAATTGAGATAGCAACAGAGGTATCAGAGAGTTCTGGACAAAGAGAAAATCGTCTTTCCTTTTTCTTTCCCTTCCTCCAGAACAAATTCCCAAGCTGTTACACAGCACATCACTGGAAAATCACAAGACCCTGCCAAACAATATGGCCATGCAAAAGTCTTGCTATAATTTACCCAGCTCTGTACTTTGTTAATTCTAAAGTTGCTAAGAAGAGTGAGTTCATCAAAACGTGAATTTTCCCCCAGATAGCTTGTTCCTGGCCACAATGCACCTTCTCTGCCCTTCCACATTGTCTTCACTCAAAAATATCTATTTTTTTGAAAAAAAAATTTTTGGTGTCTTTCACAGGCCAAGGTTATTGGTTTTTGTTTTGTTTTAAAAAGAAATCTATTAATAATCAGAATCTCAGTTAATAAATACCATGTATGTTTCTGATAAATCATTTAATTCTCCAAGTGACTCAAAGTCTTCCAAGATTGCAAGTTATTCTCTTAACTATAATGATTAAATTATGTTTAATTTAAAAATAGTTTAAGATCGTTTCCTTGAAAGGCGAGACAGGTAAACATGTAGGATTTCCGCAGACATTCAGGGTTAAGAGTGAACATTCCACCTCTTCTGTTCTCCAAGACACAGCACTTTGCTGCTATTGACAATTCCTGACTAAACTTTATAACCTTTGGGGGAAAGGGTTTCACTTGGTTACACACACTAGACAGCAAAACCAAATCTCCTCTGCCCCCCCCCCCCCCCCCCGACCCAACCACACAATCGGGCTAAGACTCCAACACAGATCAGAAGAAATCAACAAAAATTAAACTGGAAATGCATGCTAAAAATAATCCAATAGCACGGCTCCCCTCTGGCCTAACGCTGTGGCGTTTACTTCATTAAGTGTTTCTAAAAAAACTCCCAGTGGGAAAGGTACTTAATTTATTTACTGCATGAGTCTAACAGGAACTGTGGAAGAAATCTGAGGTAAATTGGCTTGGAGCAGGGCGACTGGAACACTGGGCGTTCCGCATGAGGCCCTCTTGCCTGACCTAAGATGAAACATCTCTGGGTTTGAGCATGCAGTTTTCTGATAGAACCTTAGGAACAAAAAGAAGTTTTCAAGGGGAAAAAAAAAAGGCAGAGAAAATTGCTTCCTTGCCACTCTTGCTCTTTCTAATAAATAGAAGCCACTACTTTGTACTGTCAACCTGTCATCTGTCACAGCAACACTCTAGTGCTCGAGACTCCAAATAGCTGAAACCCAAGTGGCCACAGGCTACAGCACTGTTTTCCGGGAAGAGCTGGACACTGAAGGAGACACAGGGCGAACCCTACCCTCCAACTGGTATTCCCACCTAAGCATCTCTGCCCTTCTTCACTAGCTGCTCCACACTCCACAATGTGCCACAGCTTTAAACTCAGAATTTCTACACCCCAATATCCTCCTTTCCTACCGTCCCGCCCCTCCCAAACCACGGGCTCACTCAGAGGTGCCATGATTACACCAACTTTTCAAAGATGTAGCTTTGATTTATGGTCTACAGTAAGTCCACTCATTTTGGATTTCCCTAGGGATGGGTAGGTAGGCCTGTGGTTGACATGCAAATAAATTTCCAGTTTCCTTGACAACTTCCTTCCTTTTGTCCTTCCAGAACATTCTGTTGAAGCTGTAGATTTCTCACCAGAATCTTCAGCCTCTCCATAATAAACAGTCTGACCTAGTGTCACAGGTGCTATCTTAACCTAAATTGAAAGCTGATCCCCGAAAAGCCTTTACTTGTAACCAGACCTATTCGCCTTTTTGGACAAGAAGGCCAGCACCCAAAGAACAGCCATGGCAGAGGATCAGACTTCCCCTTAGAGAGGAGCAAACCACAAGTGAGGTCCCTATTTACTCCTCCACATGAGCTTTGTGGGTGGTCGTGTGATGTTAACCCTGCTGCTTCTGTCCCCTGCCCTCAGCCACTCCTCCTCCAGCACTGTAGAGGCGCACAGAGAATAAGCTACTGAGTTGCCTTCGTTTGCCACTAACATGGCACACACGCATGATCGACACAGGACCATCCAACTTCCTAGAGGCGGTGTAGATTTATAAGCAACGGTTCCCTCCCATGTAAATAATCTAAGCTGTCCCTTTCCAGCCCATAAATCATAACAATACAACCTTTATCTATGAATATCCTACATATTCCTTATTTTAAAATATTCTAAAATGATCTAGAGAATATGAATATCATTGCAACAGCAATACCCCTTGCATATATTGACCTTATACTCCACCATAAGTTTCTCCCATTGATGTAGTCAATCAAACCCACTTCTGGAGTATCTCTCGTGCATCAGGCCCTCCTGCAATCAGAGCAGTGATTAAGACAGAAATCACTGTTGTTTGTGCATTTGTGGATTCAGGTCTTCTTTGCCTTTCCCATCACCTCAACATCCTTTGCTCTGGAGTCAGACACCCGGGTTTACTCTGCACAGCGCTCTTTGCTCTGCCTCCCAACCTAACACATCTTATCAACCACAAACCAATGCTCCCTGGTGTCAGAGTAGCACAGCACCAGGCTTGGGCCAGCCTCAGAAGAGACACTTTGGATTGGGTACAATTGGACATTCTGGGCCATCTATGGCATGCTCTCTTGAGAAGTCCTCATTGCCACCTGGCTCGCCTCTCTACTAACCTATCTGGTCAGTCACCCAAGTCTGGATGAAGGTATTTTTGGTAGGTCACCTGGTACTAACATTAAGTAAAAATTTTCTTCCTCCTAACCACATTTTCCCTTCCTGGATATAGATCCCAGCCCTGTGCAGCTGCCTTAGTCCATGTTCAATTCTGTGATAAAGCACCATGAACAAAATCAGCTCAAAGGTTTCTCTCCGCTAACAACACTCCATCACTGAAGGAAGTCAGGGCAGGAGCTCAAGGCAGGAACTGAAGCAGAGGCTGTGGAAGAATGCTGCTTTCTGGCTTCCTCTGCCTGCTTTCTTGGGCCACTCAGGACCACCTGTGCAGAGAAAGAACCATCCACAGGGGGCTGGCCCCTATCGCATCAACCATCAATCAAGAAAATGCTCTGCAGACTTACCTCCAGCCATTTTCTCAATTGAGAGTCCCTCTTTCCAAGTGATCCTAGCTTGTGTTGAGCTGACAAAACACTCACCAGGATAGTAGTCAACTCAGTCTCTTCTTCATTGGCATTTTTCCTCTTTCCCTACATAACCATTCACCACAATTCTACTAAGGGCTAAGGGATTATGTTATCAACCCTATGCACTGGACTGAAGGCGGTGTCTGTACTAGCTTTGGTGGTGCTCTGGTCTAAATTGTCAGAGAAAGTCAAGATGGCCAAGGAGTCCTTTCACATGCTCCCACCCTTGAAGGGAAAGGCTGTGATCAAAGGAAGACACATTTGTGCTGGCCTCTAGCCCCGAGAGGTACTCTACTCAAATGTGTAACACACACTTGAAATCAGTACTTCTGAAGTCTCATATTCTAAATGTCTGAGGGTGCTCCTCTGGCCCTCATCTAACTCTGTGTGAACAAAACAAAGTGTTTATAGGGTACAGGCCTAGGCTTGGAAGTGGCATGGGCTGGCTATCTACAGTGGGCTATTCAAAAGGGCTGCCCAAGAGAAGCTCTTCCGCTGTATGGCCCGGAAATTATAATAAACGGCCAGCACCGATCTTGAGTATAAATAAATACTGCAGGCTACCAAAGCCCTCACTTAAATTCCCCACCCCACCCCCCATAAAAAGCATGACTTCTCATGAAGAACTGACCAACGGCCAAAGTCACTCAATAGCTTTTGTTTTGCTTTGCTTTTCTAGCTGCTTCACACACAGAGAGGGAGAAAAACATGTGACAGAATAGGACCAGGCTCTCAGGTGGTCCTAGCAATATTACCGTCTATTTTGTGTGTGTGTGTGTGTGTGTGTGTGTGTGTGTGTGTGTGTGTGTGTTCATCTTATTTTCAGAAAAAAAAAGATTAAATTATAAGACAAATAAAATTTACTTTTAAGCTGGCTGGTGGTGGCGAATTCCTATAATATCAGCACTTAGGAGGTAGAGGCAGGCAGATTTCTAAGTTCGAGGCCAGCCTGGTCTACAGAGAGAGTTCCAGGACAGCCAGGGCTACACAGAGAAACCCTGTCTCAAGAAACAAGAACAAAACGCTTTTAAGTCTGCTATAGATCAGGCCTTTCAAAAATGTACACAGATATAGTTTGGCGGGAAACCTCCAATGTTGCCCTTAACTAGCTGGCCTTCTAATACAGCAGAACTGCTAGCCTCATTTTATTGTAGTTTAAGTTTAACGGCGTTGTGTCCCAGGAATTGAGACAGTGCAAAAAGGTAGGAGATTTTTGAAAGGCAAGCAGTAATGAAGGGGTAGGGAAAACGTTCTTGAAATTTAGGTACATGTAGGTCAGAAGATGAGGTAGACTGTCAAAAAGAGACAAATGAAAGTACAGTTTTGCGCCATGTTTACAATACATCCCTAAAAGCTAGATAATAATAATAACAGCTGCCACTCTTGAGATGCTTACGACATGCCGGTGCCTTGCTAAGTGCTTTATGCGTGTTTTCTGATTTTATCCCTACAGCAAACCTATGATTTATTAGTCTCAGTTTATAAAGAAAATGAGTCACAGAAAGGTGAAGCTATTAGTCCAAAGTCAAAGTGTTGACTATGAGGAGGTAGGAGCTTCATATTGAAACACTGCACTGCAACTCCCCAAAGAGAAAGGGGGTGAAACAACTCAGACAAGAACTGCCCGATGTACAAAATTACATAAAAACAAACATCAGGTGATTTCTGTCCTGATCAACTTGGCCAGTGGCAGAAGCCATAAAAGCGCTACAGCCCGCTGAAGGAAGATGGAGCCCGAAGAACCCCTTCACTGGGCTCCTTCCTCTACCCACCTGCAGAGGAAGTTCTTGGAATGTTGCTCTCCATAATGTTATCACTCAAAAGTCAAAGTCACTCTGAGCTAAAGAAGAGGCAACCAGGATGAGCAAGCTGTGGAATGACGCCAGAAGACGGGCGCTGTGATAAGAAAAGGGAAAACAAGGCAAGAAGACTATTGGGAAAGGAGGTTGGGGGGCAAAGGATGCTGGAGATGGTGTTTTGAGGTGTTTTTAAATAGGGAGGTCAAAACGGCTTCATCGGAAAAGTCAAACTGGGACAAGGATGAGACAAGGGACCCACGCACGAAAGAGCCACCATCTAGAGCCAGGACAGTTCAGGAGAAGAAAAGGAACAGCCAGAGCAGGAGCCCTCAGCTAAGGTCTCCTCTTAAATTCAGACAATTTACAGAAGTAAAATGCAGTGAATAAGAGTGTAGACCCTAGAACTAATTGGTGGATAATTAAATTTGAGACTGGAAGTAGATGGGAAGCAGAATATTTGCATAATCTCAGGTTATCCCCGGACAAAGTATCTCTTCATTGAAAAGGAAAATAAGGGCTGGAGAGATGGCTCAGCAGCTAAGAACACTGGCTGCTCTCCAGAGGACCTAGGTTCAATTCCCAGCACCCACATGGTGGCTCACAACAGTTACAGGGGATTTGGCATCCTCACACAGTCATATATGCAAGCAAAACACTGTTGTGTGATGTTTTGTTTGTGTTCTGACAAATAAAGCTTGCCTGGAGATCAGAGAAGCAGAGCAGCAGCCACTAGAAACTTCTTACCTCTAGGAATCCTCTGACCACATAGGGGCTGAGATCTTGTCTCCACCTGCCTATATTCCTGTCTCCACCTCCCTAGTGCTGGGATTAAAGGTGTGCACCACCACTGCCCACCCGCTCTTCTCTCTCTTTTTTTTTTTTTTTTTTGATATTTTTTGGAGCTGAGGATCGAACCCAGGCCTTGTGCTTGCTAGGCAAGCGCTCTACCACTGAGCTAAATCCCCAGCCCTCTTTTGATTTTTAATTTCCTTTCTGGCAGCAGTCAGGAGCCATCCTTCTTTGTGGGTTGCTCAATGCGCATGCACCATAGCAAAGGTGCAGGTCGACTGTCAGTGAGAGTTTTTTTTCCCTGAGTGCCTTCTGGGAAAGAGGTTCCTTTTGGTAATGGTTAGGATGAGACAGATGACAGTTCCTTCAGCAAGTGTGGAAAGGAGAGAATTTTTTTGTTGCCACTGGACAAGGACGGTTCTCCTAAGAGCTGGGACGCAGTGTTCATCTGAGCGCCAAGATCTTGAGGGCTCATGGCACAAAGCAAGACCTGTTGGACCCTTGCATCTCTAAAGCGCTTCTGGAGCTAGAGGCAAACTCAGATCTCAAGGCGCAGCAGGGGAAACTCGATGTCACAGGGGCCAAAAATGGAAGGTGATGGTGGTCCAAAAGGTATCATAATTTTTTTTTTCTATTTCTTTCTTTCCTATTTTTTTTTGAATGCCGAATGCTGTTTATTGAAGGAGGGAGAAGGTCTTAAATACAAGCTTACAGCACAATGGGAGAACCCCGGAGAGCAGAAGTTCACTTCTGATGTTTACAATCTTGTATCTAAGCTGTTAACACCCATAAATATGCTGGATACACAGACAAGGATCTTTCCTTAAGCATTCAGGAGGGTGGAATCTTGAAGGGAATTAGCATAGGGAGGATATAAAAGGTCAAGGTCAGCAAGCAAGGCAACAGTTACCCAAAACGAGGGCCAGGACCCTACAGGTCCCCACCTTTTACTAAAAAATGAGCTTCTGACTTAGGTTGCGTGGGACATCAGCAGGTCACCTTACCCGTCATGGAGACACCTGTCCAGGCCACACAGGCGTTCTGTCTTAGGTTGGTGAGCACCCCCCAGGCATTACCCATCTCTGAATCTCATTAACATACAGGCTCAATCATGTGAGAGCTGCAGAGTTAACTGCTGCCAAATATCTCTAAGTGGCACTGGGCTTACAATCTGTGTGTTCGACACAGAAAAGACCAACAGAAGTCTTAACCCACCCATAGCTGGTAGGCTAGAGGCAGCTGAGCCATTCCCTTCCTTAACGAGCTTTACTGCAAATTGGAGTCCTTGTAAGAGGGTATCCCAAGAGCAAATGGAACTTGAGTTTGTAAATTTATAACTTTCAAAGCCAATCGAAATGTACATAACTATTGAATTAAATTTGTCATGCCCAATAGAATGAAAGATTAACTGTGGTAGCTACTTTTGCTGCCAAGGTCTCCACTGTGCTTGCTGTAGTAACCAATTATGAAATGGCAATCCCAGAAACAGTAGTAGTGGTGGTCATTACTGTTATAACAGCAACAACAGCAGCAGCGATGTCAAATTCTCTTCTGGAGCGTGTGGGCATCCACTGGCATGGACACAACTCCAGGAACACGAACTGCCAAGGCCCATTTTTCTTGATCCCAGCACGACTTAAGCTGGCAGCTCTGCAAAAGAACAACTAAGAACCATAAAGGAAAAACAGGAAGCTCACAAGGAGCAGAACTAATGGTCTCATATGAATAAATTCAGGCTCACAAATTTTAAGGTATCTTCAAAGGGGGCTAAATGAATTTCAGGAGGCAAAAAAATGTTGCACAGCCGCTCTTCTCCTTTAGACTGGTTCAATCTCGTGTAGTCCAGGGTAGCCTTGAACTCCTCAATCTTCCTGCTTCCTCCTCCCAAGTGTTGGGATTAAATGTGTATGCCATCACTGCCTGGCCTCTATAGTTAATTAGCTAGCTCTGCCCTCTGATTTCCATGCAAGTTTTATTTGTCAGAACACAAACAAAATATCATACAACAAAACACCAAATTAAAAACCAACAACAAAAAGCCAAAATAAAATTAAAATTAAAAAAAAAGAACATTGGAAAAGGAAAAATGATAGTGCTACAATAGAAAATCCAGAAGCCGCCTTCTAGAAATCGCCAGTAAAACATCAGATGGCGTCATGGACTTCCTGTTGTCGCTTAATGGGAAGAGCACATCCCTGTTGTGATAGTGTAGGCAAACTTCAAAACCTCCACGTACCAGAGACAGCATCAGACAAACTCACATCGAGACATACCCTACAAAATAATTGACCAGTTCTACTGAGGAGATGAGAGGCAGCGAGCAATTAAGGAATTATCACAGATTTTAGGAGATTTAGAAAACATGACAGCTAAACACAATCTATGGTCCTGGGTTGGACCATGGACCACAAAGAGGGTGTAAGTGAGAGCGTGAAAACCCTGATGACCTTTGAACAAGATCTCACAGCTGTTGAAAATTCCATATCAATGCTGATTTCCTGATTACAAGTCATCATTCTGTGATGAAGGAAGATGATAATGCTGGGGGGGGGGGCTAGGAATTCTTCTTGTTATTTAAAATAATATCAAAACCTGGCCAGTCCACATTAGCTCTTACCTCCTCCCTGCATTCCAGCGTTAACTCATCAGAGCTACAGAAGTTTAAGACTTGCCGGAAGCCACGCCACATAGCACCTTTAACAAGGTAGAAATGACTAGGATCACCTCCTACATGAAAATATCTCCCACCTAAAATTTGCAATCCATCCACATCATACTTTCTTATTACTGCGCGTCCCCCACCCACCCACCCACCCTTCAGAGATACAGAACCACAATGCTTTAACTTATAGGGGGTCCCTACAATGGTCTCTTGTAGATATGGACATTCTCTCAACCCATGGATCAGAGTATAGTTCAGAGCCCTGCCTGACACAACTGTAGGTGTGAGGGAAGCAGAGAAACATCTTTTCTAAGGCAGGAACAAGCCCAGTATACAGAGGCTGTATGCTAAAATCTCTGTGGTGGGAATTCCCTTCTGGTGACCTCGCTATATGCATACTGTGAAGTCAAAAGTGCTGATCTTAGACACAATTAACATTTGCTCTGCCGTGCCCATCAGTGTGATGAAGGCAGACCAAGTAACGCTTGTGTTGATGTTGAAAATAACACTTTTCCTTCTCACTATGAATCATAACTGATAGCTCACTGCCCGTGCTTGCTTATAAATGAACCGCTACTTGATCAAGACTAGGAAATTAAACTACAAGAAAAAAAAATGTTTGTGTGTATGTGCAGGTACTCAATTCAGTGTGTGTGTATGTATGCATACAAGAATGTATGGGTATATGTATGTAGAGGCCAACACTGAATGTCTTCCTCAGTCTCTCTGCACCTTATTTTCAGAGGCTGGGTCTCTCAATGGATCTGAGACTAAAAGATTCATCTAGACTAGTTAGCCAGTAAGCCCTTCTCAACTCTACCCAACCTCTGTTTCCAAGTCTATGGTTACAGATAGTTGTTGCTAGTCCTGGCTTTTATGCGAGCTCCAGGGATTCAAACTCGGGTCCTCCTGCTTACAGGACAAGCATATCCAACTGAGCCATTTCTTCAGATCCAGAGACTTTTGACATTACTGTGTTCCATTGTGTTTTATGAAAGTTTCAGGCCATAAGTGTTGAACATTTAAAAAGAAACATATACACTGTGGTGGTCGGGAATAAAAATGGCCCCCCATAGGCCCACAGGGAGTGGTACAATAGGAGGAAGTGTGTCACTGGGCGGGGCTTTGAGGGTTCAGATGCTCAAGCCAGGCCCAGTGTCACTCTCTCTTCCTGAGGATCCGATGTAGAACTCTCAGCTGCTTCTCCAGCACCATGTCTGCCTGCATGCTGCCATGCTCCTGCCATGATGATAATGGATTAAACCTCTGAACTGTAAGCCAGCCCCAATCAAATGTTTTCCTTTATAAGAGTTGCCATGATCATGGTATCTCTTCACAGAAACAGAAACCCTGACTAAGAAATGCACTAAGAGCCTTCCCTTGGTTAACTTGTACAGCACTCTGGAACAATGCTATTCAAAGATTGATCCAGACTGGCAACTAACTAATTGTCTGCTACCAGTCTGTGACTAGTTAAGTTTCTTACATCAGAACAGCTAACAACTGTGTAATTAAACATGCCACTTGGGTCACCTGATCATTTTTTCATAGCAGAGCTTCTAGATGAAGAAAGCAGTAATGTTGGTTTAGTTCTGGAACAAGGTCCCACACTAACTGCACACAGTCTTGGACTTAACCTACATTTCATCAGTAAAATGGGGAGAATGAGAGAACCTATCTCCGTGGGATGTTAGGCTTTAAACTAGATGCAATATGTAGAAAACATGACGAGGAATAAACATCTTTAAGTAATTATTATCTGTGATATTATTGCAAATTTTCTAGAATTTGGCAGGAAATCAGAACAAAGAAAAATAAGAAGTAAAAATGAAATGAAATCAGGCCTGGTATAGAAAGACATACTATATCCTGCTCCAAAGGAGAGCAGGCCAAAAATTTTGCTCTGTGCCATTTTTTCCCCTCCAGTCAACAAAAAGAAAATGTGATGTTGTGTGATCCACAATAGTGCAAACGATTGAAAACACAATGTGCTCCAAAGAAACGTAACCAGTTTTGGTTGTGAGTGAAGGTCACTAAGAATCTCCTGTTGGGGTCTCAAAATTGAAATTAAAACTGCCTTGCTTTTAGCCCACAGTTCGTAACAACAAAAAGGATTTCCTGAAGCAAGCTAGAAGTTTCAACAGACATGGAGTAGAAGAAAATGCAGCCATTAACCTGTCATTTCAGTCAAAGCTAAACTCACTAATCACTTCTCTTCAGCTCCAAACTGCCTCCAATTTTTCTATTCTTTTCTGATGATAAGGACTCACATATTCAAATTTCCTCCCCAAAAAGAGAATTTTTACAAATCCCCAAATGAGCAGGTAAATAATACCGAAGACAATGCTCCTCTCAGAGGTGGTGCCTTCCTTGGAGCCCGTGAGCTTTCAGAATCACAGCCTTAAAGAGTGCGTTTGCCGCTCTATCACACCGTCATCTTTATAAACATTTCAAATTGGAAGATTTTTTTGATCGGCATAAATTTGCAAGATAAAAATGATACCTTGATTATTGAAAGTAGTATTAGCTAACACATTTTGAAATATGACAAAAGGCAAGGATGGTTTAAACGGAGTTAATTTAGGGAGAAAATCAGTCAGTACGCACACTCATTACAGAACTTCCATTTGGTATGCACGTTTAAACTATGGAAAATACCTAGTGTTAACACTAAAATTCTGGACCTACAGGTATTTTTATTTCGAGTCCACTGCAATGAGAATTACAGTTTATTTATCATAAGCAAGGTTTTAAAAAAAATTTTTATTGATTCTTTGTGAATTTCATATCATGCACCCCAATCCCACTCCTATCTGTCCCCCCATATCTGCCCTTGCAACCTCCTTCCAAAAGAAAACAAAAAAGTAAATTTAATAATAAAAAAATAAAAAAGTATACAATAAAATGCAAATTAATGAAAATAAACAAAAAAAAAACCCTAAAAACACAAAAACATCTCAAAATGGAAGCTGAGGTGTGTCAGTGTGTCTCCCAGTCTACCTTTTGCCCAAACAGCTTAAACAATATTTTAACATAACATTCATTCCAAGAGAAAATCAAAGAATAAGTTATACAGATGTTAACAAAAACCAGACATTACCATCTCCAAGGTCTATAAGCAAATATAATAAATAAAAAGCAAGTAAGAAACATCATCTACTGTGTAGCCCTGGCTGTCCTGGAACTCACTCTGTAGACCAAGTTGGCCTCAAACTCAGAGATCCACCTGCCTCTGCCTCCCAAGTACTGGGATTAAAGGTGTCCACAGCCACCGCTTGGCTTTTGTAACTTCATAATTTCTATAATTTCCTTGAAATATTATAAAAATTATACCTATGGAAAACTAGTTAGTTTGGCATGGGAGGAGTAGGCTCGGGTTGTAACAGGACACCAGGCGGGACCCTTGTGGTGGCAGAACTCTGTGTATCTTAACTATGCTGCTCATTATACATACCTCCAAGATGAGTTTGCATGAGCTCACTTCTCCCTCCTTTCTCCTCCGCAGCTCTTTAGAACAGTTATTATGTGAAGGGAGTGCAAGTCTTGTGGGAGAAGGAGACTGCCTTCTGGAGCCTGGGCTCTGCTCCAGTCTCCACAGAAGCAAAACGTCTGTCAGTGCTTCAGCTCAGTAGGTCATGTGACCCCAAGCACGAGTGGTCAAAGCAGAGTACATAGAGTGGAGGTTCCATCTGCCCTGGGTGGTGTTCTGATATGGTAGACTGGTTAGCAATACATCCCAGGCTTCTTCTGTCCCTTGCTGCCTAGCTGGATGGGATAAATCTGCTTTATCTGACTTGCTCTGTAGGGTGCTCCGTCTCACTGGACTCACAAATTGAAGACCAGAGTGTGGGGAAACTGGTTCACAATAACCACATGTGAATGGGTCCTAAAGACCTGAATACACACACAGTCTGGATAAGATTGGGGCTTTTCAGTTCCCATTTCCTGGTTGTGATACTGTATTAATACTGTACAGCACCAGGCCTCTCTGTATGGTGTCTTATGCTGTGTGTGAATCTACAATTATCTCAAAAGTTGGATGATTATGAGTGAAAAAACTAATTTTTTAAAGTTAAATTCATTGAATAAGGTAATTTTTTAAATCTTCAACAAAAGTATGTGTGTGTGGGCGGGGGTGGGGGGGACGTTACCATACTATTGAAAGTCAGGTTCAGCCATCCAGAATCATCACCATAAACTAAGCATGATAGCATGTTAAAGATCGCTTCAAGTTCTTTGACATGGATTCCATCAAGAAGTGAGATTTAACCTCCAACCAAGAATCTCTATGGCGTCTGTGATTCCTCTGATGAGGAGAGCACATAGAAGAAGCGAGAGCGGGGATTTCTGGATCCTAACGTCCTAGCAGCTCTCCTTTCTTGTAGCTAAGTGCAACGTAACCCCTGGAATGACTAGACGTCACCCACGCTCTAAGAAGGAAAGACCAAACCACCTGGAGTGACCCTGGAGGCTTCTGGGGACGAGTTAGGCCTTGACTGACCAGCTGGGGTCTTCTGATTCTCCACACAAGAGCACAGTGAAATGTTTGCTTTCTTCCACTAAGTTTTGGAACCATTTGTTGCACAAGTCAAAAAGCAACAAACCACTTTGCCTACATGTCTTCTCTCCAATAGGCTGACCTCCAGATAACATGGAGCAATAGTCTGAGAAACTCCTATCCTTGGATCCTAGCAATACATTAGAGTTTTTTCAATCTTTTTTAGTTCATGACTCACAATTTAAAAAAAAAAAAAAAGTGTGTTATATATAACAAACTCCTAAACATGCATACCTCTGAAAATACATTTATTACATTGATAGGTTGATGACATCCTTGGAGATTACACATTTAAACCTATTTTATAAGAGGCAATCTAGGAGGCCCAGAGACCAGCCCCCAGCTTCCGTCCTCCCCGGAACTCCCATCTGGACCAGAGACCCCAGCCACTTCCTGAGACTCAGAGACCAACCCCCAGCTCCCGTCCACTCCAGAATTCCCATCTGGACCAGAGACACCAGAGGAACTCCCATCTGGACAAGAGGAGCTCCCATCTGGACAAAATAAGGAGACCCCACTGACTTCCCGAGACTCAGAGTCCAGCCCCCCAGCTCCTATCCGGCCAGCACTCTCATCTGGACCAGCGCTCCCATCTGGCCCAGAGCTTCCATCTGGACCAGAGAGAGGCTCCCAAAATCTGTCAACTCTCTCTGGACCAAGTACACTGATAAGACCAAGAACGAACACAAGAGGAGATGGGCAGACACCAAGGCAGAAGTACATACAACAAAATAAAGAGCAATACAGCATCACCAGAACCTAGCCCTTCTCCAACAGCTAGACCTGAACATCACAGAATGGAAGAAGAAGAAGAAGAAAACAACCTTATAAGTAACATCATGAAGAGGCTAGAACCTTATATAGAAGAAATAAAAAAAAAAGTAGGGGAACAGACAAACAAAAAATGGGAAGAACGCTATTAAAAAACTAGAGGAAAGGACAATTAAAGCAGAAGAAAACAATAAATCCTTGAATGAAAATCATGAAAAAGCAAGGGAGACAATCTAAGATCTGAAGAGGGAAATAGAAAAAATGAAGAAGACACTAGCAGAAGGAATGTTGGAAATAGAAAATCTGAGTAAACAAACAGGAACTTCAGAGGCAAGTATAACCAACAGAATGCAAGAGATGGAAGAGAGGATCTCTGGTGTTGAAGATAAGGTAGAAGAAACAGATTCATCAGTCAAAGAAAACACTAAAACCAACAAAGTCATGACCCAAAATGTCCAAGAAATTTGGGATACCATGAAAAGACCAAATCAACAAATAATAGGGATAGAGGAGGGAGAAGAATACCAACTCAAAGGCACAGAAAATATATTTAACAAGATCATAGAAGAAAACTTTCCCAACTTAAAGAAGGAAATGCCTATGAAGATACAAGAAGCCTATAGAACACCAAACAGACTAGACCCTCCAAAAAAGTCCCCTCACCACATAATAATTAAACAACTAAACGTACAGAATAAAGAAAGAATATTAAGGGCAGCAAAGGAAAAAGGCCAAGTGACTTATAAAGGCAAACCCATCAGAATAACACCCGATTTCTCGATGGAGACTTTGAAAGCCAGAAGGACCTGGACAGATATAATGCAGACACTAAGAGACCATGGATGCCAGCCTAGACTAATATACCCAGCAAAACGTTCAATCATCATAGATGGAGTGAACAAGACCTTCCAAGACAAAACCAGATTTAAACAATACTTATCCACAAACCCAGCCCTACAGAAAGCACTAGAAGGAAAATTCAAACCTAAGGAAGGCAGATACACCCATGAAAACACAGGCAATAGATAACACCACAGCAGTAAACTCCAAAGAAGAGAAGTACCCACACACTACCACCAAAAAATAAAAATAACAACAGGAACGAACAATCACTGGTCATTAATATCCATGGACTTAATTCACCTATCGAAAGACACAGACTAACAGAATGGATACAAAAACAGGACGCATCTTTCTGCTGCATACAAGAAACACACCTCAAATTCAAAGACAGACACCTCCTAAGAATAAAAGGCTGGGAAAAGACTTTCCAATCAAATGGTCTTAAGAAGCAAGCTGGTGTAGCCATCCTAATATCCAGCAAAATAGACTTCAAACTAAAATCAATCAAAAGAGATGATGAAGGACATTACATACTCATCGCAGGAAAGATCCACCAAGATGAAGTCTCAATTCTGAACATTTATGCTCCAAACACAAGGGCACTCACATATGTAGAAGAAACATTACTAAAACTTAAATCACATATAAAACCCCACACATTAATAGTAGGAGACTTCAACACCCCACTTTCACCTCTGGACATATGGCCAAATTGAAACTTAACAGAGACATAATGGACTTAACTGATGTTATGGCTCAAATGGACTTAATCGATATCTACAGAACATTCCACCCAAACAAAAAAGAATATACCTTCTTCTTAGCACCCCATGGAACCTTCTCTAAAATCGACCACATACTTGGCCACAAGGAAAATCTCAACAGATACAAAACAATTGGAATAACCTCCTGTGTTCTATCAGACCACCATGGTTGAAAGTTAGATTTCAACAACAGAAAAAACTACAGAAATCCTACAATCTCATGGAAACTGAATAATGGTCAACTGAATCACCAATGGGTTAAGGAAGAAATAAAGAAAGAAATTAAAGACTTCCTAGAGGTCAATGAAAATGAATACAACACATACCCAAACTTATGGGATACTATGAAAGCAGTGCTAAGAGAGAAATTCATAGCACTGAATGCCCACATAAAGAAGCTGGAGAAATCTCATGCTAGTGACTTGACAGCATACCTGAAAGCCCTTGAACAGGAAGAAGCAAAGTCTCCCAGGAGGAACAGACGCCAGGAAATTATCAAATTGAGAGCTGAAATCAATAAAATAAAAATAAAGAGAACAATACAAAGGATTAATGAAACAAAGAGTTGGATCTTTGAGCAGATCAACAAGATAGATAAGCCCTTATCCAAACTAACCAAAAGACAGAGAGCATCCAAATTAACAAAATCAGAAATGAAAAGGGGGACATAACAACAGATAATGAGGAAATCCAGAGAATCATCAGGTCATACTTCCAAAACCTCTACTCCACAAAACTGGAAAATCTAAAAGAAATGGATACTTTTCTGGATAGGTACCACATACCTAAGTTAAATCAAGACCAGATAAACCATTTAAATAGTCCAATAACCCCTAAGGAAATAGAATCAGTCATTAAAAGTCTCCCAACCAAAAAAAAAAAAAAAAAAGCCCTGGACCTGATGGTTTCACTGCAGAATTCTACCAGATCTTCAAAGAAGACTTAATACCAACACTCTTTAAATTGTTCCACACAATAGAAGCAGAAGGTATATTACCAAACTCCTATGAGGCTACAATTACCCTGATTCCTAAACCAAACAAAGATGCAACAAAGAAAGAGAACTACAGACCGATCTCCCTCATAAACATTGATGCAAAAATACTCAATAAAATTCTGGCAAACAGACTCCAAGAACACATCAAAACAATTACCCACCATGATCAAGTAGGCTTCATCCCAGGGATGCAAGGGTGGTTCAACATACGAAAGTCCTTCAATGTAATACACCATATAAACAAACTCAAAGAAAAAAAACCACATGATCATCTCACTAGATGCAGAAAAGGCATTTGACAAAATCCAACACCCCTTCATGATAAAGGTCTTGGAGCGATCAGGAATTCAGGGAACATACCTAAACATAATAAAGGCAATCTACAGCAAGCCAACAGCCAACATCAAATTAAATGGAGAGAAACTCAAAGCAATACCACTAAAATCAGGAACAAGGCAAGCCTGTCCCCTCTCCACCTACTTATTCAATATAGTACTTGAAGTTCTAGCCAGAGCTATAAGACAACATAAAGAGATTAAGTGGATACAAATTGGAAAGGAGGAAGTCAAGCTCTCCCTATTTGCACATGACATGTTACTATACAAGAGTGACCCCAAAAATTCAACCAAGGAACTGATACAGCAAATAAAAAGCTTCAGCAACATTGCAGGATACAAGATCAACTCAAAAAATCAGTAGCCCTCCTATATGCAGTAGACAAACAGGCTGAGAAGGAAATCAGAGATACATCACCTTTACAATAGCCACAAATGATATAAAATACCTTGGGGTTACGCTAACTAAGCATGTGAAGGACCTATATGACAAGAACTTTAAGTCCCTGAAAAAAGAAATTGAAGAAGATGTCAGAAAATGGAAAGATCTCCCATGCTCATGGATAGGCAGGATTAACATAGTAAAAATGGCGATCTTACCAAAAGCAATCTACAGATGCAACACAATTCCCATCAAATTACCAACACAATTCTTCACAGATCTAGAAAGAATAATACTCAACTTCATATAGAAAAACAAAAAGCCCATTGTACAGGATTCTTTTGGCTAGCCAAAAGAATCCTGTACAATGAAACAACCTCTGGAGGCATCACAATCCCCGACCTCAAGCTGTACTATAGAGCTACTGTAATAAAAAACAGCTTGGTACTGGCATAAAAACCGATATGTGGACCGATGGAATCGAATTGAAGACCCTGACATTAACCCGCACACCTATGAACATATAATTTTTTACAAAGAAGCCAAAAATGTACAATGGAAAAAAGAAAGGAGCTTCCACAAATGGTGCTGGCATAACTGGATGTCAATGTGTAGAAGGCTGCAAATAGATCCATATCTGTCACTGTGCACAAAACTTAAATCCAAGTGGATCAAAGACCTCAACATAAATCCAGCTACTCTGAACCTGATAGTAGAGAAAGTAGGAAGTACTTTTGAGCGCATTGGCACAGGAGATCACTTTCTAAATATAACACCAATAGCACAGACACTGAGAGAAACAATCAATCAATGGGACCTGCTGAAACTGAGAAGCTTTTGTAGAGCAAAGGACATGGTCAACAAGACAAAGCGACAGCCTACAGAATGGGAAAAGGTCTTCACCAACCCCACATCTGACAGAGGGCTGATATCCAGAATATATAAAGAACTCAAGAAATTAGACATCAAAATGCCCAACAGTCCAATTAAGAAATGGGCTATAGAACTAAACAGAGAATTCTCCACAGAGGAAGTTCAAATGGCTGAAAGACATTTAAGGAATTGCTCAACATCCCTAATTATTTGGGAAATGCAAATCAAAACGACTCTAAGATACCACCTTACACCTGTCAGAATGGCTAAGATCAAAAGCACAGAAGACAGCTTATGCTGGAGAGGATGTGGAGCAAGGGGAACTCTCCTCCACTGCTGGTGGGAATGCAAGCTTGTACAGCCACTTTGGAAATCAATATGGCGCTTCCTTAGAAAATTGGGAATCCATCTCCCCCAAGACCCAGCTATAGCACGCTTGGGCATATACCCAAGGAATGCTCAATCATACCACAAGGGCATTTGCTCAGCTATGTTTGTATCAGCTTTGTTTGTAATAGCCAGAACCTGGAACAACCTAGATGCCCTTCAACTGAAGAATGGATGAAGAAAATATGGTACATATACACAATGGAGTACTACTCAGCAAGAAAAACAATGACATCATGAGGTTTGCAGGCAAATGGATGGATCTAGAAAAATCATCCTGAGTGAGGTAACCCAGACTCAGAAGGACAAACATGGTATGTACTCACTCATAGGAGGATACTAGATGTAAAACAAAGATGACTAGACTGCTACACAACTCCAGGGAGGCTACCTAGAAAACGGGACCCTAGGAAAGACCCAAGGATTACCCAATGACAGAGAAATGGATGAGATCTACATGAACAACCTGGACGACAGTGGGAGTAATGAAGGGCAAGGTTTGAGGGAAAGAAAGCTTAGGGGAGCAGGAGATCCCAGCTGGATCAAGAACAGAAAGGGAGAACAAGGAATAACAGACCTTGATAAATGAAGACCACATGAGAACAGGAATAGGCAGAGTGCTCGAGAGGTCCCCAGAAATCCACAATGATACATCCTCTGTAGACTTCGGGCAATGGTCGAGAGAAAGCCTGATCTGACCTAGTCAGGTGATCAGATGGCTAAACACCCTAACTGTCGTGCTGGAACTCTTGTCCAAAAACTGATGGAAGTGGATGCAGAGATCCTCAGCCAGGCCCCAGGTAGAGCTCCAGGTGTCCAACTGTCGAGAAAGAGGAAGGTCTGCAAGAGAGTGAATTGTTGAATCCAAAATTGCAAAAAGCACAGGGACAAATAGCCAAACGAATGGAAGCACATGAATTATGAACCAAAGGCTGTGGAGCCCCCAGCTGGACCAGGCCCTCTGGATAAGTGAGACAATTGAATAGCTTGATCTGTTTGGGAGGCACCCAGTCTGTGGGACCAGGATCTGTCCTTAGCGCTTGAGCTGGCTGTTTGAAACCTTGGGCTTACACAGGGACACTTTGCTCAGTCTGGAAGGAGGTGACAGGACCTGCCTGTACTGAATCCACCAGGTTTAAATGAATCCCCAGAGGTGCCTTGATCCTGGAGGACATGGGAATGGAGGGGAGGGGCTGGGGGGAGGGGTGGTGGGCGGGAGGGGGGAGTACAGGGGAACCCATGGCTGATGTATAAAATTTAAAACACATAATAATAAAGAAAAAAAGAAAGAGGCAATCTAATTTATTGACCCCTAAGAAAAAAATTGATCCAGGAGTTGCTTCCCATGATCTCAGCAGAAAACACATCCTCATTTCAGCAGAAAGATAACGCTTGCTTCGTCTTTCTTCTGCTCTCAAAATTCCTTCTTGATGTAACAGAAAGGTTCACAGAAAAAAAGCAGAGACACTTATTAGAAGAAATGAATTTGGGAAGATGAAATGAATGCTCCAGAGTTTCCTTCTAAATAAAAAGGAAATCCCGGTTTCCCATTTGGAGACAGGAATAGCTCCAGAGACATCAGCGGCGCCCTGACGTGGAACGCCCTCACGTTCCTGAACAGGTCCTCTCTGCTGTAGAGATCGGGCCGAACTGCCCACTGTCTGTCTTCACTTGCAGGGGAGAGGAGACCCCAGCATTCCGCTGCATTCCTGCCTCTCTGGTGTTCAGATGGCACCGTGTAACTAGCCAAGTTTCAGGCAGTACCGGCCAAGACTGCAAAGAGCCAGCTGTCCCTGACACACACACACTCTCTCCCTCTCTCTCCCTCTCTCTCCCTCTCTCCCTCTCTCCCTCTCTCCCTCCTCTGCCAGGGTTGCCATGGCAAACCTGAAGAACGGACAGGCCTTTTTCCTCCCCACTGAGATTTCAGGGCTTCGGACTTGTGGTTTCTGTTGCTTGTTGGGTCGTCCTAGCTTCACTGAGCCCTGAGCATCGTTCTCGGATACCATCAGGACTGCCAATAATTCTCTCCCTTTTCTCCTTCTTCCCTGGGTTTGCCCTCCCCTCCCCATCTCTGGAACACGGCAATATATACTTGTTTATGAATTGTCCAAGGCTCATTTAATACTACAATGGCAGAGTCGTGCAAGTCCAACAGAAAGCCCGTGGCCTACAAAGCCTAAAAGACTTGCTTTCTGTTCTTTGAAGAAGTTTGTAAACCCCTAACCTTGCACGATACTTTGCATATAATATCTGTACAATAAAAAAAAAAATTGGAAAGGATAAAAAGTATAGAAAATCCTTTGAAAACATCCATCAGTCATAATTGTAACATTTCCACAGTTAAGTGCTTTTATGCTCCACTTCAGTAAGAAATACAGGGACAGGAAACCACCAATGCCTGGACCAAAATCAGAAAGAAGCACACAATAGCCATCCATTAAGTAGTTGTTAAATAAGTAAACTACATTTATCTAAAGCCAAATATTCACTATTATAGAGTCACAAGGTGAGCCAATTTCTAAGAAACTAATTTTGAGAAAACAGTCCAAATAAATCCAAAAACATTTCTAAATACTGAAATTGGAACAAATACAACTCTGCTGTACTCAAGGAAGGGTACAAGGTTAAGTCCACACTGAGTGCTTCGGGAATCTCAGCTATGTCTCTCATCCCCCAGACACTCCATGTAAGGGTGGGACAGGCCCTAACCCTTGCCAGCTCTTGACGCTGACCATTGACTTGTCATCTGATGAGCTGTGACCCCCAAGGCTCATGTGTTGAAATCCTAACCCTCAATGTGATGGTATTACCCACCCGGATGGGAACCCTCAGGGTCCTTAGGAACTGATAAGGTTTATGAGGAGTCAGGAGGATGAGGCTTGTGACGGGAGCAAGCAAGGCCCCTAAGAAGAGGAAGACACCTAAGATATCTTTTCTTCCAGGTACCTGCATCAAGACATGAGAAGACAGAACTCAGAAGGTGAGCTCCTGCTGGAAACTGAGCCTGCTGACACCTTAACCTCAGATGTCTGACCTCCAAAACTGGGAAGAATAAATGTCTGGTGTTGAAGTCACAGAGCTAGCTCACTAAGAATATCTTAAAAACGGGAGGAGCTTCCAACTGGGTGTAGACAGGTTTCCAACCAGGAAGACAGGCGTTAATCTTTTTTTTTCTTTTTCTCAGTTTGTTGAGTGTGTTAACTATGTGTCTCAGGCTCCCCCACCCCATCTCTCTCCCTCCATCCCTCTCCCCTCCCTCCCCCCTCTCCATGCCCTCTTCCTGAATGAGATGTGGTTGGGGTCTTACTATGTTGCCAAGCTGCCCCCAAATTCCTAAGTCCAAGTGAACCCCCTGCCTCAGCCCCCTCCCCACACACACTCACACACACACACACAAAGAGCTGGGACTACTGACACACCACAGTGTACTGCGGATCTGAGAATTTCGATGGGAGCTTTGTTAATATTTCCATTTGAAGGTCTCTTAGCTTTTATCTGTCCATCAAAGTTTAGCCTAAAACTTCTTTGACATCTCCAGCATGCCGTAATTTCCCTTTTCTCCATAAAGCCCTGGATGGTTAGCTCTTTCTCATATCTTAGAACTTAAGATTATCATTGCATGCTAATATGTTGCACATATATGCATATATATGCAAATACATATATATATATATATATATATATATATATATATACACATATATACATAGTTATATAGTTATTTGATCTACCAACAGGCCATAAAGGTCCTAGCAAGAAGCACTCTATCTTGCTTTCTTTTCTTTGCTCCTGCTTTCCCACACCTTCCCGGAAGAGTTGATTTTGATATGTGGAATTTCTAACAAGAATAAGCTAAAAGTACTTCCACTGTTTGCTCTTGTACTAAACCTGAACGGCACATGCACAAGAGGGGATAATTACTAAAAAATGGAGGTCATTATAACAACAAAAGAAATCTGGAATATGAGGAAGATATTTTTTAAATAATTAAATCACATTTTTGAATAGACTTTTGTTCTTTCTTTGCTGCATTATTTTGTAAGAAAAAGAACGTGAAGAGAATAAAAAGGTCGCTCTAAAATTTAACAAACCAAAGTTTACCTATAATATATGCTTTAAAAACCTGACAGAATTATAGCATACAGCCGTCATCTCAAACATACTAAAAGTAATTACTGAAGTAAAAACAGAAACTCTCACTATCTCTCAAAATTATTTCTATTAACACATATTATTTCCATTTAAATGTTTTCATTTATCAGTAGGAATATGAAGGATGAGTATAACTTATCAGTTGAAATATCATATTTAAACCAATGAATATTCAAAGTGGGTAGGCACACTAGCCATTTGGTATTCATTATCCTTTTAATATAAATATCTTTTCAGGAGTGGTGGTGTACATCTATACTCTAATCACTCAAGATGCTAAGGCAGGAAGATCAGCACAAGTTGGAGGCCAGCCTGTGCTATGTAATGAGACCCTATCTGAAAACAAACAAGAAAAAAATGATAAAATATTTTGATGAACATGCATTGAGGTAGTATAAACATTCTGTACCACAAAGCTGAGTAAGACAGTGTTCTAACTGAAACAGCAAACCACACAGGGTAGCACACTATCAGTTGAATGTGATTAATGTATTAGATTTATTTCTAGAATGGACTACAGAGGGATTGGAATAAGGCACTGACATTTATTAGTGTGTGTGTGTGTGTGTGTGTGTGTGTGTGTGTGTGTATACAAGTGAGAGGGCAGAGGATCTGGGTATCAAACTTGGGTTGTCAGGTTTGCACACTACACACCCCTTTCTATGGAGTCATCTTCCCAACCCAGGACCGACAAGTCTTAAAGGAAGTGGAAAGGGTGTAATAGAATGAGAGGTAAGTAGGCTTGCAGTACAGAAAGGACCAGGAAATGGAGAGCGGGCCATGGATGTGATGGAGGGTGCCCAGAACATGATGGAGCTGGAGGGTGCCCAGGACATAATAGAGCTGGAGGGTACCCAAGACAGGGTTTACGAGAGGGAAACCAGCTCAAACAATGGTGCTGCCTGATAAATTAGGAAATGCCAAAGATCAAGGTTGCTATCTACTTGAAAATTTTTGCCTAAGGAAAGGCCTGGATAGCCTCTACATTTTCTGTTGTATGTGTTAATTCAGACATCTGAACTGAACTACAGAACAGTAAAAATACTCCCCCAAAATAGTGTTCCAACTTGGCACAGCCTCTGATGGAGCTAAAGTATAAATGGAGGTCATGCTGCCAGTTGGAGAAAATATCAAGAAAATGGAATAAGACAGGTCATACAGACCAGGGGATAGGAAGTTTAGACATTACAAGTCCCTTTCCTCACCTCTACTTGACCTTACAGCTCTCAATTTCACCAAAATCATTTGCATTTGAGCTGACTCTTTCAACCTTGTGATGGAACATTCGCTGATGTTCCTTTACATTCTCAGATGCAGACACCAGACGAGTCCACAGTTATCTCTCACCCCATGAAAGTGTCTCACCAGAGAGTGTCAATGCTTTCTGAAAAGAGACCAAAACAGACAAAATGCTAACCAAAAAAAATTCTCCACAACAGAAGAAAGAAAAATATAAGTCTATGTAAGGATAAGGCTTGCGGCAAAGCACACTTTAAAAGCCACTGGACCCATACTGGTCACTGGCTAAATAGAAATTTACTGAGAAAATTGGAATTTAGAACTAAGTACAGATTCTCAGGGGGAAAGCAAATATAGACGGCTGGGGAGATGGCTGGGTGGTGAAACTCAACAGGACTGGAGTTCAAATCCCTAGCACCCACATAAGTTCTGGAAGAGTGTGGAAGCCCACTGATAACCCCAGAATTCAGGAGGCACAGACAGAGGCTTACCAGAGCAACCTGGCTAGCTATACCAGACAACTTGGTAAGTTCTAGTTCAAGTTGTCTCAATATGTAAGGTGAAAAGTGACAGAAGAAAACACCTGGTGTCAACTTCTGGCCTCCATGTGCTCATACACATACATGCACCTGCACATACATGCCCACACATATGAACATATACATGCACTAGCATGTAAACCACACACATAAATCAAAGAATGACAGGACAGCAAACATAGCCAAAAATAAATAAAATGGCTGGCCAAAAAAAAAAAAAAAATCTAGATTGAAACTGAAAAAAAAAAAAAACTTCATCACAGAAAGAAAGAGTAACATCATATAAGTATGTACAAAGGTAAGATTTGTAATATGTCTATTTAAAAATCCGTGAAGTATATAACAGTTGTTGAAATGTATGATGAAAATTGAAAAATTAGCACTAAGTATCGATCTTCAGAAAAAATAAATATATACAATTTTTAAAACCAAGTGAAGAAAAATGCCAACCAATGTCTTCTCTACATCTTGAATTTTTCAATGAATTTGAGAAAATGGTAACTTGTACTTTTGTTTCAAAATATTCATGTGACAAAGCAAACATAGCTTTTATATGCACAGAACTTAGCACATGCTAAATTGGTGAAATTTTATTATCTAAACAATATGGAAATGAATTCTGATTGTAGATTTTCTTTTTCAGTACTGGGAACTGAATATATGGCTATATGTGTGCTAGGCAAGTGTTCTACTGACCTATACCCTATACAATCTTCTAAAAAGTTAGCTTTTACTACAATAGTCCTGGAGTCTCTCATAGATTGGACTGCTGAAACTAAACCTCTGGAATAATTCTAAGTACAAAATTGCAAAAAAACACAAGATCAGTTTTCATGGAACAACGATTTGTCTGTCCTGATCAGATTTTAAATAAGATCTAAGGTCATCAGCTGTTTAAAAACAGACAAACTTAAAATGCACCACAGGCTTGACTTCAAGCTTATCATGTAGTCTGAGATAGAGTAGCTTCAGCAGATACTGAAAAACATGCTCTGTAAAGAAGAAAGAAGCCAGGCAGCGGTGGTGGCACACACCTTTAATCCCAGCACTCGGGTGGCAGAGCCAGGCAGATCTCTGTGAGTTCAAGGCCAGCCTGGTCTACAGAGTGAGATCCAGGACAGGCACCAAAGCTACACGAAGAAACCCTGTCTCAAAAAACAAAACAAACGAGGAGGAGAAGGAGGAGGAGGAGGAGGAGGAGGAGGAGGAGGAAGAAACAGAAATGAAAAGCCACCCAGGGAGACGAGGCTGGCCACACTGAAGAGAGGGTCAGGACGACGCCACCTCGAGCTCTACTCAGTGGTTTCCACTTCTGCTCTAGTCAACAGTGTTGCAGGCTATTGTCCCAGTTTGTGTATTTTAATATTTTCATCAAGTGAATCTTATCTGTATTTACTTCTTCAAGCTATTTAAAATGAAAAATGCCCTGAGTCTAGAATAGATAATAAATATGTACCGGAATCAAACTCAAGTGTTCCAATATATAATACAGAGCTTTGGATATTCAGTTCAACCCAAGGTGTAAAGCCGATGTCATCCCCATGAATGAAACATGGAAAGACTAATCCAAAGGAAGCATGTTAACAACCCAAAGGTATCGCAGGACAGACTACACAGAGCTACGGTAACAAAACCTCTCATGTGACGCTCCTGAAAACCACACACTTCCACAGCACAGATACCAGAGTGTCACACTTAGGAACCCCGTGTTCACCTCCCTGGAAGATGTGGGATACCCTGGGTAACACTAGAAGAATTTCATCAAGTTCTACCCAGTCAGAGGACAAGGACCAAAGAACAAAAGTCCTCATTTTGTTGTAAGGACAAGGGATAATGTGTGCTCGCTATGACCTACAGTAAGTATTTTACTGTTAAAATAAAATTATAAAGACAAACTCTGTTTCTTTAGAATTGTACTGGTTTCTTAGTGTGCTCTTCATACTAAAGGGGAATGGTATGAGGTACAAGGTATGATATGGATACACTAGACCTTGAGCTTGGCTACATTAAAGTTTCAATTAATTTTAAATGATCAAACAACCGTACTGCCAAGAGACAAGAAACCATAGGTCTTTTACATGATCCTACAAAGCAATAGACAGAAAGAGGTCACTCTCTAAAGGTCAGCGTATGCACCAGGAGAAACAGTTAAGAAAAGAATTTCACACAAATGGCTGCAGACAGCTCTGAAGACGGTCCTTGTTAGCATAATTACTCAAATAGTACTTACAAATGTGTAATATCAGCCTATTCCTGAGGATAAAAGACAGATTAGACATATTATATTTTCTTACAGACATCAAAGAATTCAATTTAAAAAAAAAAAAAGATTGAGCACAGGTCATTAATCTTAGCACCGCAACTGATTTTAAGTAGTGAGCTCTCTTACAATGAAGGGGATTTTGCAAATGCCATGTGGTTACCTATATTTTTGCAACCACAAGCAAGACTGCCTTCACTATGCCAGCACAAACAAAAGGTATCTGATTATAGATTTGAAATAAATTATCTTCACATTCCCCACCATCACACTGAATTCAAGACTTGAAAATGTTCAGGATAATTTGGTTTTTTCCAACTATCAAAAGAGACCAATCTCATATGGGAATATTGGCCAACAATTAAGGAGATATCAGTTGCCTTAGCAACAGATTCCTTCCCAAATAAGCACTGTTTTCATTCAGCTGCCTTTAGCCAAAAGGGGAATTAAATCACTGAAATCAACAATTCCTTTGTTTAGCAAACAGAACAGCTTTCCAGGTCTCAAGAAAACAGACCCCTCACAGTTGGTCCAGCACTGCCCAAGGTAGCAGTTTGGTTGAATAAGCCAAGCTCTTGAATTATGGGATCTCATCATCAAAACCACTGCTAACAGAATGGCTAGCTTTTGCCAAAGAAATCTAACAAAAGAGGAACATCTCCTAAGTGATGCTAATGGCTAAATCTAGCTGTATAGATCTTAACCCTACACAGAAAACATATGGATGGATATGTGTATACCACTGTTTTTGTCCTGGATGTCTAACTTGGCAAAGGACTAATTAACCTGCTCGGTTAAATAACGGATAGCCTCTTTTTCTCACTTTTTTGGTATAAGAGACTAACCTTACATGACACAATTTCAAAAATGATCTTACATGGGTCATCACCCAAACTGAGGAATGGCTGTTTCTACCTGTTGACACGAGCTGCCCCCTCTGCAAGCTGAGGTCCCTGTCACTGTCTTGAAGCTCTCCACCAGGACTGAGTTGTGTTCCTTTCCCGTAGCAATCATAGCAGAAGCTCACAGTGATGTCTCTCTCAATAGACACATGCTTGAATTGCAAGAGGCTCCTCAGAATCAGAGCTTTCTTTAAAAAGTCAAGCATAAAACTCTTGTCCCAAGAAACTCATTGCCTAGTTATACCCCATGATCATTGACGTATTTATTTCATCATGGCAAAGACTGACCTAGCTTTTCAACCACTCTGTGGTACTATACCTTTCCCATCTAGAGTCCCACCTCACAGCAAGCCTGGGTTCCAGATTCCTCTTCTGATATGAAGAGTCCATCCATGCATCCACTGTAGAGAAGGCAGATCTCTGTGAGTTTGAGGCCAGCCTGGTCTACAGAGTGAGATCCAGGACAGGCACCAAAACTATACAGAGAAACCCTGTCTCGAAAAAAAAAAAAAAAAAAAAAAAAAGGCAAAACAAAACAAAAAAAGATTCTGAATGGATGGTCTATACCGTCGGGTCCAAAACCGATGCCCACAGCCTACCTTCTCAGCCTCTGTGGCAACTTACAGTCTTTCACACCGGCCCTCCCTGCTTTCTTAACTTTTTTCTTATATACAAATAAATAATACACGGTCCTCAAAATAAATGGAATACTTGCACGTAAAATGGAGGTATACAAAATAAAAATCAGAGTATGCTATAAACTGAATCACAATTTTCATGTCTATCTTCTTTGTTTCTACAAGGACTTTTTTTTCCCATGAATGGGATTTTTTTAAAAAGTGGTCTGTCTGTCTGCCTGTCCTTGTCATATCTATATGAAAAAATAACTATCTTTAAAAAGTAAAAATGGCTGGAGTATGGTTGGTACAGATTTGTAACCTCAGCACATCAGGGCGTGAAAGCAAAAGGCATCAAGGCCAACCTCAGCTACACAGTGAGTTTAAAGCCTGCTTGAGACAGGCAAGTGCCTGTCTCAAAACAAAATAACCTTGAATGAATGAATGAATGAATGAGTGAATAGTAAGATTTAAAAACCAAATCCTCCCCACCTGTCCCAGCTTGCTTCTTCTTGCTGTGGTGACTTCGGGGGAGAAAGGGCTTATTTGGCTTACAGGTCCATTATCAAAGGAAGTCAAGGCAGGAACTTAAGAAGAGGCCATGGATGAACGCTGCTTACCGTGGCCTGCTCAGATCCCTTTTTTATACAGCCCAGAACCACTTGCGGGGGTGGGGGGTAGGGTGGGGGGGTGTTAGCACCGCCCACAGTGGGCAGGACCCTCCCACATGGATAGATCACTAGTCTGAGACTGCAACCATGCTCACAGGCCAATCTAATGTCAGCAATTCCTCAACTGAGGCTCCTTCTTCTCAGGTGACCCTAGCTTGTGCCAGGGTGACAAAAACTAACTACACTCATATGCACCCTGTTTTTTTCTTTTTCTTTTTTTCTTTTTTTTTTTTTTTTTTTGGAGCTGAGGATCGAACCCAGGGCCTTGCACTTGCCACTTGCTAGGCAAGTGCTCTACCACTGAGCTAAATCCCCAACCCCCTTCTTTTGTTTCTTAGTCTAAGGACTTTGTCCTGCTCTTACTACTTCTTACATCATTTCCTTTTTCATTTATGAAAAATAAGCACTGTCCAGTGTTATATGATTTATTTTTCTGATAGGAAGAAACAAAGCATTTTCCACAAAACTAAGACACGCTGTTTTCCGCCAGCGTTCTCGACAGACACCAGCTGGAGTGTAATAATCAGCTAACAAAGTTTAACGTCATAATGATGGGAGGTGTATAGAATCAACATCACAGTGTCTGCTGCAGTCCTTAAAGCTATACTTGGCTTTAATATCTATTTCATCTCATTCTCAGCAAAGTGATGTTGATAACAAATATACTCCAAATAGGAATACTAAATGAGGACATTCCCCCTTTCCTATACCAGCAATAGGCTAAAGGTCTCTGACTCAGATAATTTCAGCCAAAGGCTAACACTTCTAAGTCCACTATTGAACTAATAATGTAACAGTTGGTGCTAAGGACACCAGCAGGCCTGTCCACTGGCTTTAAACAGCCAGTGGGGCAAAGCATTTAACATTAGCACCGGCTACCATCATTTACGCAAATGTCATCTCCCAAGCGCCAAACTGAAACTCTATTCAATTGTACTGATGAGGAAGAGAGGTAATTCAACGTTGTATTTCCTTAGGGATATAGAAGACCACCCGTCATTAGCTCTTCCCAGGAGGCTTGGTTACCTCGTGCACAGAACTGAGAAGGACGTCTACCCATCTCGGCAGCAGCTAATCCTGATTGTGAGCCCACAGGGCCGGTGGTCGAAGTCACAGAGAGAGGGGTGGTGCCAATGGCTGTTCCAGTTCAACCTGGAAGACCACTGTTGAAATACACATGAAGGCCAACCATGTACTGAGCCATACTTACTTGTCTATAAACCAAGCAGGGTAGCCTTGCTTCTCTGAGTCGGTGGGAAGTAGTTACCCTTCACCTCGCTCACTAGACGACGGCTGCTCCTCTCTACCAGCATTGACAACGCTCCACGTCGGCATCTGAAGACTACGGCTGTTGAATGTGCTGTATTGTTGTAGGACAGCAAGGGATCAATTCACTCTAAAAGCCTCGGTTCAGTCCACAGGAAAAGTGTAATAATGCTGGTTAAATTAATAGTTAAATCTTTAGCTCAGTCGATACAAGAGACAGCATAAAATTGTACTGAGGACTCTTGCAACAGAAATCTGGAAAGCTTCAAATGTTTTGGATATTAAAAGCAATTAGAGCTCAGTGATGGGTCAGTGTGATCACAGCCTTCCCTGAACACGGGAGGAGAGGACTTGGCTGAACTTGAGGGCAGAGGTACTTACCGTTCTTTACTTTGTGTTACTAGACATTAGATTTCACAAGAAAAGAGATCTGCCTAAGACAGGCCATGACGCGTGGAAGGACATTAGCTCCGTTATGGAAGAGAACGAAACCAGACCCGCTAAGAGCAGTCCAGGAGAAAGGCGGTAGCAAAACCTTGGGCAGCTGCTTATCCAGTGGTGGCTGTTTTTGTGGCATCACAATTAATAGGGGACAATAATGTACACACCCTTGCTTGAAGAACACTGTGATAGCTGAGAGATGGGGGGGGGGGGCTAGATACTTCAGCCTGGCTCCAGATCTCTTTTGCTCATGTGACTGCCAATAATTAACAACGAGCATGAACTGTTCCTGACCGAATTTCTTACACACCAGTTAAGGACAATACGGAAACTCACACAAACCTTTTTAAAACGTAAAGCAAACTCAAGTTACATGAATTAAGTGACAATATGTTAATATACTTTACCACTTTTTACATAATTCTAAAACTATCTTTATTTTAAAACTTTACATTATACACACTTTCCTAATCAGTCTTCCAAAATAACAAATACCAATTCTTCACATTTGTGAGTGTGTGTGTGTGTGTGTGTGTGTCTATGTGTGTGTGTGTGTGTGTGTGTGTGTGTGTGTTCACATACATGCTATGGCACACGTATAAAGTCAGAGAATAACCCAAAGGAATTGGTTCTCTCCTTCTACCAAGTGGGTTTCTGGGATTGAATGCTGCTCTGGGCGACAGTGCCTTTACCCACTAAGCCATCTCCCCAGCCACACACTGACTCTTACAGAAGAACTCAGAGCCATCACATGAGCAAGGAGACAGTGGTAACATTTTCAAGGCTAAGCTGTACTGTTCATTTTGATTCTACATGGCGTGGCCATGATCTATCCACCGTGACTCCACACCTGCCATTTTTTCCTGCAGTTATCTCTTGGACATCGACTCCAGTAAGACATGGATAAGAAAACCAAATAAAATAAGACAGCTTCCGACCCCCACCCCACCTCAACTTCAAAACCCCAAGGCCTCATGAGGAAATACTAAATAAAGGCAAGAGGAGTTAGAGTCCTGACCATAAGAGCCTCAGAGCCGAAAGTAGCCCAGCCCGGGTGAGGTAACATTTCCTGGGGACGTTTTTCCAATTTCCCACTACACTAATTATAATTCGATTTAAATCTTCCTTGCATAATAGAGTCTCCTTTTCTGTAAGCAATTAGTACTATGTCTTAAGTAACCCTAAGCTCTCTTCTTTCAAATAACACATTCCCTTGTACAATTTCAAATGCTATAAGACATAGACTTCCCAAAACACTTCTCTTTTTCAAGAAGTGATCCTTTCTAAGCTTTTTGGGGTATGCTGTTGCCTTAGACCATAAAGATGCTCCAGGAGACTTCTCTGTCACTCCCCAGTGTGGTCCTGTGATCCAGGCACCTTGATACAGGAGAGAGGAAGGCAGGCAGTGTGGACTATAAACCCACTAACTAGCCACCCAGATGGCAAAGGATCTCCCCCTTGCCAGATTCCAGGAGTCTGCTCCACAGACTCTAGAAAAAAGATTTAATAATTCCTCAACAAAACTTTCCAAGCATAGGAAAATAAACTACCATAAAAAAATATAGTGGTATATCCACTAGTAAAACAGTTATCTTTTGCTGCGGAAAATTATTAACCAACCTTTTAGTGATGGTTATGAAATTGACTTTATTGTTCAATGTGGAAAAAAGATGAAGCATCTATATTATTACCTATTTTTAATAAGCCGAGTTAGTACCTCCATATGCTGTCCTCCATTTGTTAGCATTCTGAACCGCCCCTTGAGGACCTGCTCAGAGTCCACATGTCGTCTTAGTAAAGCCCCCTTTAAGAAAAAAACCTGCGAGCAGAATATTGTATACATAATAAATAAATAAATCTTTTTTAAGAAAAAGAAAGAAAGAAAGAAACGCTCTCTATTCCTCCTTTCTTTTGCATTTTCTCGCCACGAGGCAGTGCACACCTCCACTATTTCCCTCTCTCTCTCTCTCTTTATTCCCTCTCCCCTCCTCCTTTAATACAACTTTCTACATGGATGCCATGTCTCCATGGTGTGAGTAAGTTTGCACAGTGCCATGGCGTCCGTGGGCCGTTTCACACCACCACTCACATCCTGAGCTTACACACACCACCCTGTCACGTCCAAACTGAAACTTGGTGGTTGCAGAAAAGTTTGGGCCCAGATACATAAATCACTCGCCCAAGTTTACGTAGTTAATTAGAGACAAAATATATACAGTGGCCACATCTGCTGAGTCCTTCATTCCTCAATGGTCAACCAAAAAGAATTCTCCCTGTGCCCAAAGAACAAAAACACAACACATTCTGCTGTTCTGAAGTCCTCTAATAATGTTTACTACTTCAGAACAATCCATCACTTCGAATTGCATCTTAACATTGAAAAGCTTCCACTTTTCTAACCGGGTCTTCAACATTATCTACATTTCACCTTCTACACGGGCCGCTATCCTTTAGAAATACATAATTTAGAATTTTTGAAGGGAGGTTTCTGGAGAGATGGCTCAACAGTTAAGTACCTCAGAGGACTAGGGTTCGAGTCCCAGCACCCACATGACGGCTTACAACTATCTGTAACTCCAGTCCCATAGATGTGACAACCTCTTCTGTCCTCTTTGGGTACTTCACATACCTGGGTTACATACATACAGACAAAACATTTTTTTAAAATAAAAATTTTAGAAAAAAATACTGATCCATGGGCGGTAAAATGGCTCAGCAGATAAAGGCACTAACCACAAAAGCTCGGAAAACTGAGTTCGATTCCTAGAACCCACATAAAGGTGAAGGAAAAGAAATAACCCACAAAGCTATCCTCTGATAACTTCATGTCTATGTGTACATATTATACACATTGGTCAATGATACACACACACACACACACACACACACACACACACACACACACCAATAGCATATTTTTAATTTGGACCAAATCCTAGAGACTGGCATGTTTAAAATTTTATATAAAAGAGGAAAGGAAAAAAGTGAAGTGTTCTCTCTCTCCGCCTCCCCCTTCCCCCTTTCGCCTGCCCCTGCCAGTTATGCATAAAAGAAACATATTAAAATACTCCTCACAGAATTCCAGGCAGACACAATTCAAAGGACAACACTAAATGCAAGTCACCACTTGGCATTTCCATGACCCAAGCCTGTGGTATACTGTGCCTCCCCCTGGGGCCTACTGACACCCAGGCGAAAGCCCTCAGGGAGTTGTTTTGAGTGAGGGTTTCTGTGTGTCTCTTTGAATAGGAGTACAAAGTGACAGAGAAATGACTCAAAATTGCTATCAAATGAATGGTGTTTCCAAATGCGCAAGCAAACAACATGCACTTTAATGTAACACATTTCTTCTTATTTGGCAGTAAGTTAAAACATATGTTGTTTGAAGTTTATATAAAATGGATGAAAAGGTGTTATTTGTGTTAAAAATGAAACCAAATTACTAAGTGGTTTAAAATCTGTGGCTTTTATTATCCAAATGTAGCCAGTTAAAAGTAATGTCACTTGAAGAGTAAAAATAAATTAGGGTTAAAAGTTACTGGTTTGCTTGATTTTTGTTGTTGTTGTTGTTATCAGGGGTTTTTTGTTTTGTTTTGTTTTTTATGAAGGAAATAAACAAAGTAAAAACCTTCAGAAATACGCACTTAGGCATTACAATTTTACAATTTTCTTTAATACAAGTCCAAAAACAAACAGCAAAGAAATTTAGTCGCCTCTTAACATCAAGCACCATTTTTTTTTTACCCCGGAAGCTTTTTCTCTTCTGTGAATTAGCAAAAGAAGAGTTGTCAAAAGCTTGGTCACACTTCAAAAGCACGACGTCAATGGGAGGGGGTAAATCAAGCGATCAAAAATGTCCCCACCGACTCCCCCGTGGTGGTGGTGGGGGTCACCTCGAGAACAGCAGAAGGCAGCCGCTGTCATAGCACACTCCCCTTCCATCGACCAGCACAGTGAAAACCAAAGAGAACAAGACTTCCATCCCCACTGTCGGGTTGTTTAGCCTCCAGAGAGTTTTTCCAATAGGTTGGGAGAGGAGAGGCTGAGAACTAAAACTTCAGAACCAAAGGTTTGAACAGTGTGTCTAAGGTATCTGTTTCCATAGTTAAGGAGAGTCTGGCATAGAGTCTGGCTTTGTACTCAGAGCATTATGAATTATTAGGACTCAAAACAAAATCCCCCCCCCCCATCCCCGTGACCATTGTTTACAAGCACAAAACTACAAAGCTGTCCTCTGATTGACTCAGGGCCATGTACACATATCTTTCCATACACACACATATTTTTATTTTGGACCAAATCCTAGAGAATGGGTATGCCTCAACTTTTATATAGAAAGAGGAAAGAAATGAAAAGGTATAAAAGCAGAGTTGCAGCCTTCTTTTAATATTTTGAAAGTTTTAATTGTTTGTTTGTATTTTCTGAGAACTAAGGTCTTCTCTGTAGCCCAGGCTACCTCAGACTTGCCATCTCTATAAGAGCAATCTCTTAACCATAAGAAATAAAATCAACAAATCATGCTGTGACACAGTAAATTCTTCAAGGGGTGACTAATGCCTTGGAGCAAAGCTTCTATCTTGATGTACTCTTTAGAGCACTGTCCCCTACTCCCAGTACTGAGTATTAAATATACTTTTCATGAACTGCATCCTTATCACTGGTCCAGAAGATGGACCGACCCACGAGGAAACATCAGTGATAAGAAGTCCAGGAAAGATTCCGAAGGGAAGTCACCACAGTAGTATTCAATGAGGTAAGCCAAATACACTCTAGGAGGCTCCTTGTTTACATCATTATCATAATTGTTAAGAGAGTTCTAGGACATACTCATTATCTAGAAGTGAGACTAGTCTAAAAACTTGGAATTCTTTAGAATCTCTATAGTCTAATAGTGTCCAAGTTGGACCAATTATTAGCCATCAAGAAACAAAAGAAACATGATTCATGTTTATGGAAGCTGGTAAAAAATTTAACAGTAGATAAACCACTAATCATGGGCTGAGTTTCATTTCCAAACTTGTAGATTTCTCACGTGTCTGCCCCCACATTAGAATGAAACTTGAAGGCTCCATAAGCAACGGAATTCCATCCTCAAACGGTTGACCTAAAGTCATGCTCACTCTTCCCCCCCTTTCCCTCTGTCCTTCAAAATTAAATGAACAAATCGTATTTAAGATCTAGATGGAGCAGCCACCAAATCCAAACTAATATAGTACGTTTCAAAAACTTAGTCAGCTAGAAGCTGGATTTAAGGTAGATCGATAATGTTACCAGAACTTCAATGACTTAATTTAAAAGACAGGGAGAGAGAGAATTTCGAAATGTCATGCTGTAAAAGCTCCAGCTTTGGTTATAAATTTAATGATGATCTCAGGAAATGTTTTCTTCTCACGAACTCTAAGGCAATTAGCTACCAATTAAACAGGGTAAAATAACAAGCGGAGGTAACAAGTGAGTGTACAGGAGATAAAATAACAGTGGGAGGGGGAGACTGGCCGGAGCCTCACAGTCACAGAGGGCATCAGAAAGAGTGTGCAGCCCCAAGAGAAACACCGGCAAGGTTGCGATCCTTGTCACCTGTCCCAGAGCTCTGCGAATTAATAATTTTATAAAATGCAATTACACAATTAATAGCTCAATCAAATTGCCTTTTGGACTAAAAGAAATAATTTATCAAACTTTGTACTCAGTGCTAAGTATAGGAATGCAAGGCTGTGATCCTAGTATGTTGGAGGAAGCTGGGGGATGGTGAGTCTGAAGCTACCCTGGGCTGCAGACAGTAATTGAGTTCTTAAAAATACAAAAGAGGCAAAGCATTCAAAATAGTTAAAAACTTTTATAGCTCTGTTTTTTTTTTACATCTTTTTCATTTAAAAAATATGCTAGAAATTAAATGGAATACCCAAACTCAAGGCATGGTAGGAGTGTTCTACTGGTCTACCCCAAAGGACAGAGTATTTTACCATTCACATTTAAAAGTTCCTAGCACATGATGAAAACTAAAAAAACACATCCATTTTCAACTGTACTGGTTCTGCTTGGTTTGAATTTTCCCTGATTCTCTAACATACCTTATAAGACCTAGACTGGTCCACCCCTGACATCTTCACCAGCTGCCGGCATGTTCCTGCCAGAACATAGCAACAGTCTCAGGCCTTGTCCCAAAGGCCGGCACACTCCTAACTTATTTACGTTCTTAGCACCATCTTCACCATTTTCTTCTGTTCACTTACTCTTTGTGACTGTTGGCTTCTAAACATTTTATAAAGAAGACAGAGTTGGGGGGCATAGCTTGGCTGGTAGAGTGCTTGCTTAGCATGCACGAGGCTGTGAGTTCGATCCCCGGCACTGTACAGGCCTGCTGTGCTGGTCTACGCCTGTAATCCCAGCACATCGGAGAAAGAGGCAGAGGAGTCAAAGTCCAAAAAGTCATCCTTGGCTACATAACAAGTTCAAGGACAGCCTTGGAGACATGAAACCCCATCTCAAAAGGAGGGGGAAGAAGGGAAGAGAAAACAAGGAGGGGATGAGGAGAGAAGGAGAGGAGAGGGGCAAGAAAGAGAGAGCGAAAAGAGGGGAAGAGGAAAAGGGAGAGGAAAAGAAGGAAGGGGTGGAGGAGGAAGAGGAGGAGAAGAAAGAGGAGGAAGAGGCCCTCTAGACACACATGAAGGCAAAACACTAATGCTCATAAAATAAAAATAAAGAATTTTTTTTAAAATTAAAGAAATGGTTTTGGAACAGTCTAAGGAGAGTACTAGCCTGAAGGCTTTGCCTTTTCACTCACCGTTATTTGCATGAAGTAGAAATCTGCATATTTCTCTGCACCGAACACAAACTGCAGTTACCCGGCTGTTGTAACTAGTTTGAACAGCTAACTATGAAATGCTGACCTGCTCTCCGTGGACAGGCAATGAGACAGAAAGCCACCGATAGCCTTGAGAGGCTTCTGAATCTTCCTTTTCTTGCTCTTTTACAGTAACCCAATTTGTCTAATATTTTACCTTTTTATCCTATTCTGTTCTTCAGTTTTCAAAGCATAGACGCCACAATTGCAGCTTCTCATGGTGAGTCGTTTTTAAAGTTTTCTTTTCCTGTCAGCTTTAATCAGAGTATTATAACCCACCGCTGCATCTCATGAATTCATTTTGGAGGTCTGCCACAATGTCAGAAAGCGAAAAGTCTTCCAGGGATGAATAACTCTCAAAACCCGAAGTCTAAGGGAAGAATAAAAAAACTTCCCGGGCCTGGGAAGACAACTCAGTCAGGAAGGGGCTTGTACTGTAAGGACCTGAGTTAAACACCCAGAACCCACATCAAAAACAAAAACAAAAACAAAAACAAACCCTGATGTGGTGGTGCTGAGTGTCATCCCAGCCATGGGAAGACACAGACAGGCGGAGGATGCCTGGGGCTCACTGGCCAGCCCTCTTTGAGGGCTCCATGTTAGTGAAAGACCCATCTCAAAACTCAAGAGTGGATGGTTCCTAAGTAATAACACTCAAGGTTTGGCTTCCAGCATCCACAAATGTAAATATACCTGCACATAGAAGCACACACATCTGCGTGCATGCATGTACACACACACACACACACACACACACACACACACACACACACCCTTACAAAATTAAATAGTTCAGAAAAAGGGCATGCCTGTTGACAGCTGCTTACATTTGGAAAAATAAACCCAAATTATGTGTCTTTAAAAATATTTAGAATTAGCTTAATAAAACTAATAACTTTCTAATTTATATCTTGAGTTGGAAAAATGAGTCTAGATTTCATAAGCAACACAGATATCACACATAAGTTATTAATAATACACTCAAATATTACTGAGTGACATACTGGCAATTTACACACTTTGCAGCCCTCAAGGCAGACATTAATACATGACTTATGGCCAGGGGACACCTGCTACCAGTAAAACTGGTATGAGAGCAATGTTTCGTACAAATGAAAAAGCTCAATCTCAGGACTCTCTTACATGCTAAAGAACCCCGACAAACCCGAGGGACTGTGGAGCAGAGCTAAAGTCAAGAGAGCCATAGCATAAAGAAAACACAGAAGAACATTTGGACTCTGGCCTGTAGGCAGACATGAGAATACTGCTGTAGAAAGAGAAGCCCTTCACTGAGGAAGACATGGCACCCGAGTCTTTAGGAAAAGGAACTCCTGAAGCCACAGGAGCTGTCCTGGGAACAGTGAGGTTCCCAGATTAAGGGGCCTTGCAGTCTCTGCCCACTCGCTGGAAAGCACAGGGTGGTGAAATTTGAGGACTTAGCGCCATTTGACATGTTTTGTTCCAGGACACAGATTGTATCTATGATGGCCTTCACACGGCAGCCAAGACAACAGGAGGAGCTGCATTTGTCTCCACTCTGGCCTTCTCGGTTGGACACTGCCATTAAATTAAACACCTATCTGGGGTAGGATGAAGACATCGGTTTATACAAATCCAATGTCAAACCTTCATTTTTGAAAACAGTTAATTTGACAGAAGACATATCAATGTAAAAATACAACATTCAAGTCTGGCTTCTCTATTTGATTATAATTATTGCTATCGTCCAGATTCAACTTTGTATAATAAGGAAATATCAAAAACCTCAAAACATTTGATAAACTATTATCTATAATGACTTTGCTCTGAAGTTCTTTCTTAGTTGTAAATGGCTCGAGAGCAATTTCAAATCACTGCTAAGCCCCACGCTATCAGGAAAGGGAACTGATTTCACATTTCCACATGGTAACCTCAAGACAAGCACACCCTTACTTTTATAAAAAAGACTAATTCTGCTCTCAGGGATGCCAGGCCTTTCACATTTCCACTTTAAACTTAACTGCAGCAATGGATGGTGAGTGTCTATGAGAGCATTGCACATCCCTCATCTGCACCCCCAGGACAAACAAGAATTCTGCATTGTGAAATGACTAACACAAGTATCCCATGTGGTTTTGAACATCTGACTTAGGGACATTTATTTCATTCAGTACCAGACATTATTCCAGACACCGGAGTTTGAGTTATAAATAAAACAATGGCTTCCTGTTAAGAGATTATAGTGACCAAGGGAATACATCGAGGATCACCAGTAAAAGCACCTGGTCCAAAAGATGGCTCAGGAATGGCTTTCTGGAAGAAGCGGCATTTGTCATCAGCAAAATTAGATCAGAGCTCAACACATTTCAGCTCCCTGGCCAAAACTCCCACCCTTTAACTGAGTTCAGATTCCTACACACTAGCCTATAAATGCAGAACCATAGTCCATAGACCATGAAGCATGGAGGCATCCTACAAACAATGTCAGAAACTATGATGGGTTTGTAGTTAAGTAATACATATTGATCTCATCTATGAGCCACTTTTTCCAAATCAGAAAAAGCCTCCTACAGCCCCATCCCACATTCTGACCAATTTCCCCTGGTCTACTTGAAAGACTCAGGAGCTAGGGGTGCAGGATGATGATTCCCATAACCTTTCTTTTTAAAAAATTGTTTTTCATTTCTTTCTTTAATTATTATGTTGTATGTGTATGGGTGTTTCTCCTACATTTTGTATATGCACCACATGTATGCACGGCCTTCAGAGGCCTCTTAGAATAGGGAAGGCATCAGATTACCTTGGATCTGTGGTTCCAGACAGTTGTGAGCTGTTCTGTGGATGCTGGGAAACTAATTTGGATCCTCTGCAAGAACAATCAGTGCTCTGAACCACTGAGCCATCTCTCCAACCCCACTTTTCTTTGTTGTTGTTGTTGTTGTTGCGGTGGTGGTGGTGGTGGTGGTGGTGGTGGTGGTGGTGGTGTGGTGGTGGTGGTGGTGATGGTGGTGATGGTGGTGGTGGTGGTGGTGATGGTGGTGGTGGTGATGGTGGTGGTGGTGGTGGTGATGGTGGTGGTGATGGTGGTGGTGATGGTGGTGGTGGTGGTGGTGGTGGTGGTGGTGGTGGTGGAGGTAGTGGTGGTGGAGGAGGAGAAGGTGGAGGTGGTTGTGGTGGTGGTAGTGGTGGTGGCACATGTATGCCCACACATGGCACAGTGCATAGAGGTCAGACGATATCTTGTGGGAGTTGATTGTCTCCATCCATCACATAAGTCCTGTTATGGAATATTATTTTAACTAGGCAGAGATGTGTTACATTTGTTTATGCTGTGGAATATTGCTCTAACTATGTGAAGGTTTCTGCTGCCTTTGTGAATGATGTAAAGATGTGTTACATTTGTTTATGCTGCATTTGTTTAATTATGTAAAGATGTGTTGCTGTTTCACTTTGCCTGCCTAAGGCACCTGACTGGTCTAATAAAAAGCTGAACGGCCAATGGGTAGGCAGGAGAGGGATAGTCAGGGCTGGCAGGCAGAGATACTAAGTAGGAGGAGGAATCTAGGCTCAAGAGAGAAAAAGGCTAAGAGAACAAGGGAGAAAGGGAGGGACACACCTGTGGCCAGCAGCCAGCCATGGAGTCGGGAGGAAAGTAAGACATACAGAAAGAAGGAAATGTAAAAAAAAAAAGACAAAACATAGATTAGAGAAACAGATCAAAATAAGAGCTAAGGTAAGCCAAGCATTCAAAACTAATAAGTCTCCTTGTCATGATTTGGGAGCTGGTTGGCGGCATAAAAGAAAGCCTGCTACAGAGTCCCAGGTTTGAAACCCAGGGAGCCATGCCTAGGGGCAAACATCTTTAAACATCTTTGCCTACTGGAGCTATCCTAGCAGCCCAATATCTGTCGTCTCCTCCTCCTCCTCCTCCTCCTCCTCCTCCTCCTCCTCCTCCTCCTCCTTTTCGTTTTTTGTTTTGACTAGACTTTCTGCTGAATTTCAACATGGAAGAGTGAAGAAATAAGATCATGGCTGAGTGTACCATCACACAGTAAGCCTTAACACAGTCCAGCTTAAGAAATGAAATGTGACCGGCATGTCTAAAGCCTCCCATAAGCACTTTGTCTCATCCCCAGATTTTACACCACAGGTTAGTTTTGCTAACCTTAGAATTTGATATGAATGGAATCATAAATAATGATTTATTTGTATGATTTATTCAGGATGTAGTGTATAGACAGTTCTGTGTGTATGTGTGTGTGTGTGTATGTGTGTGTATGTGTGTGTGTGTGTGTGTGTGTGTGTGTATAATATTATACAAAGAAACCATAATGTGTCTATTCTAGTGCTGCTGATCATTTGAGTTATTTCTCCTGGCCAGGTGTTATGAATATTATGAATACTCTTGCATATGTCTTTTGTGGCATACACACACACACACACACACACACACACACACACATACACATTTCTGTAGGGGCTCCTATACCTGATAATGAAATTGCTAGAGTACATACATATGTAGCTTTAGCAGACGTCCTTAATCAGTTTTCAAAACAGGTTTTACCACTTACAAAATAGTTCATATGAGGTTTAGTTGCTAGACATCATCAACATTTGGTTCTGTCAATCTTTTTAATTTTAGCTATCTGTTGGTAATGCACTGGTATCTCTTCGTGGTTTTAGTGTGCATTTCCCTGGTACCTTTTAGTTTACAGTCACTTGTATATCCTGACTCTTACTGAAGCTGACTGTGGTTGCACACACCTCTAGTCTAAGTATCAGGAAGGAGTCCGGTGGTGGCGCACGCCTATACTCCCAGCACTCAGGATGCAGAGGCAGGCAGATCTCTGTGAGTTTGAGGCCAGCCTGGTCTACAAAGTGAGTTCCAGGACAGTCAGAGCTGTTACACAGAGAAACCCTGTCTTGAAAATCCAACAACCAAAAGCAAAAAATAAAAATAAATAAAAATAAATTTAAAAAATAGTAGGAGTCTAAGGCAAGAGGATCGCAACGTCAAGACCAACATGGGCTTCATAGTGAGACATTGTCTCAAAAAGAAAATAAAAACAAAACAACAAAAACCGGTGTCTTGCTCGCAAACCCCTCAACTTACTGCTCTGCACTGAAACCTATATTTCAAAACAAGTTTCTGAATATATGCAAGTCTGTTGGGGGGCTCCATACTATGTTTTTAAGTCTCAACAACTCTCTTAATTACTGTAACTCTGTAATAAAGCTTGGTATCTAATAGTGTAAATCATCTAAGTTTCTTCAAGATTATTATGACTGTTTTTGGTCCTTAGCCTTTATTTTTATGATCATGAATCAATTTTTAGACATTAAAAAACCCCCTTTGGTACTATCCAGCTCAATCCATTTCTGCTTTGCTGATGGTACGTCATTTGTCTCCTTTTTAATGACCACAGACCAGGGTTCTCCACACAGAATCATTCTCAGAGGAAATGAGGCATTCCATACAAGATATTTCTGAGAGGTAAACCCTAGCACTTGGAAAATATACTTCTTTTTTCTTTTTTCTCTGTGTAGCCCTGGCTATCCTGGAACTCACTTTGTAGACAAGGCTAACCTTGAACTCAGATATCCACCTGCCTCTGCCTCCAGAGTTGCTGGGATTAAAGGTCAAAATATACTTTTTAAAACAGCAAGTATCCAGACTTCTGAAAAAAATTATTATAATTATGAGTATCATATACTCCAAAAATATCAGGGGATACTAACAAATTCTGTTCATATCATCTTTCAAAATCAATGGGACAACAGGTGAGATGGCCCAGCAGGAGGGGTGGGGGGGTGGGAGATGCTTACCACCAAACCCAATAACCTGAGTTTGACCCTGGGACCCACATAGAAGGAGAGAAAAGACTTCTACAAGTTATGCTCTGATAACTTTTAACATGGTATGCAGACACACACAATAAATCAATCGATCATCAATTCAATTAAAATCAATGGGAATCGCGCCATTGCTAACATTTCATAATGCATACGTTTTTTAAGGGTTACTCCTGCTTTGATTAAGCTCCCTATCTATAGAACAGAGAAATTTCGAATGACATTGACTTGACTCATGGCTCCGGAGGCTGAAGAGCCCAGAACCAGGAGGCTACATCCAGGGAAGGACTTTCTTGCTGGCTGATAACACAGCAGAGGGAGCACACAGAAGAGAGAGCAAGCGGCCAGGGACAGCCTTCGGCTCCTTTAGAAAGGGCATTAATCTATTTGGGGGTTAGCGCCCACAGACCCTTAGGCGCCCTCAGACCTAAGCCCCTCCCACTAGGTCCCTCCTCCTGCCCTTGCGCTGAAACTGACGACGTTCCTAACATGTGAGGCTGGGGGAAGTGTATTCAAACCACAGCACCCAGCTTTCTGTAAATATCATTTTAAATGAATCATTTGTCATGTGACTTTTGTTGTTAGAGTATGACAAGTATGACAGTGGCCTTTTCCCTTAGAATTTCAGGCATGTGTATAACATCTTTCATGTAGGTTCTTATACTCTGGAGTCTCCAACTTACAACCAAATTTTAGAATTACAGTAATAAATCAGAAGTCCAAAATTAGGGGTTGCAGCTGAACTGTACCATCAAGAATTTATAGTTACTACCAACTTTCTAAAGGTAAGCAGTGATGTTGCCTCTGTTTAATATAGAACATTAATTAGACCATGAGTTAAAGACTAACACAGTTCCTTCAGAACAGAAGTTGCTGAATCCCTAATATCTTAAAGGTAACAAAGCTGGGCATTCAAGATGGCAAGCTTGGCTGCCTGGGATCAACCACCAGAGCCCATAGTGCAATAAGAGAACAGGCTATCCTCTAACCTGTACCTGTGTACTGCAGCACAAGCATACCCATGCTCACACACACACACACACACACACACACACACACACACACACGCAAATGTGCACACGCACACACACACCATTCAAATCACAATCATAACAAAAGTTAAACATAATTTAAAAGAAATGGCAAAGCTTAGAGTTGGGAAGATGATGGCTCAGTCAGCCAGGTGCCACTGTGCAAGCAGGAAGACCCAAATTGAGATCCCCAACACCTTGGAGCTCACTGGCCATCCAGTGTAGCCAATGGGTGAGCTCCAGATTCAGTGAGAGACGGAAAGACCCTGTCTCAAAAAAACAAAACAAAACAAAACAAAACAAAAAACTGCAGAGGACCTCTGGTCTCCACATTCATGTGCACAGAAGTACACATACACTCTCACACATATATGTATATACACACAAACACATGCATGCACTACACAACATAAACACATAGAAAAGTAATGCTCAGAAGTAACTGGCTGGATTCATGCATAATCAATACATTTTGATTTTGTCTTTGTTTCTTCTGAAAGTAGTTAGACATGATGACACATGACTACAGTGCCAACTACATGGGTAGTTAGGCATGATGGCACATGTCTATAGTACCAACTCAGGAATCTGAGACCAGTGTAGATGACACAGTAAGACTTGAAAGAAAAGAAACTGGAAAGGAAGGGAGAATCTATTGTTTCTCTAAAAGGCAGAGAGAGAGAGAGAGAGAGAGAGAGACTAAAAAGGAAAATACTTGAGTAGACTGGGAAATTGGCCTTCAGTGCTAACCAAAAACCCCACAGATTTCATATCAGCCTTCTTCTCTCCACACTGAGGGTGGCGTCAATTTAGGCAAGCGAGTAAGCGGGGCTGGTCAGGACCCACAGCTGTATTCTCACACTGCCCTTAGCACGTGCCTTGCTGACCATACGTGACGCACCTGACTAGAGGATTCAAAGCTACAGCACTGGCCACCACAGTTCTTTGTGACACAGTTGGAGACTTCGTTGGAAATGCTAAATTGAAACAGACCTGGGTTTGATGTGCCCAGGGCTCAAAAGGCCATTTTGATGGGTCATGTGACCAGATGAGTACAAAGATGACATGCACTTACTTTTCCAATTTTCACTCCTCTCTCTAAAGTAACACCCGATGTAGACTCTACAAAAAGGACTCTTTTAGGATGAACTATTTCTAAAGCTCAAAAATTTGGAAAAGGCCATTCAGAGTAAAACACAGTTGAGGCATTGGTGTTTCACATTGTACCACTCAGAAGGGAAATATGTTTACAAAATAGTATTTTAGCTAAATGTTTGTAAAATATGCTTACTTAAATTGCACAACACTAAATATGCAGAATTAATATTTTTAAAGATGAATTTATTCATGCATTTTGTGTATATGAGTGCTCTATACCTGCATGACAGAAGAGGGCATCAGAGAGAAGAGATGGTCAGATTCCATGATAAATGGTTGTGAGCCACCATGTGGTTGCTGGAATTGAACTCAGGACCTCTGGAAGAGCAGCCAGTGCTCTTAACCACTGAGCTATCTCTCCAGCCCTAGAATTAATATTAACAAACTCTCACTTAACTGGAACCCAAATAATCGGAAAGCTCAATCATGACAGAGTTCATTAACCCATAAGCAGGATTCTAAAACTGCAATAGAATCTTTTGATGTTTTGAAGCAATTGTTTTTAGTGTACATTTCCAAATAATGAAAATATTCAGAGGAAACACTGTCTGTGTTGAACACACAGATTGTTTTTCTTGTCATTATTCCCTAAACAATATTATCTAACAATATATTAGGCAAGATTGAGCTCGTTCAGGGTAATATAGTCACAGGCTACTCATAGTAAGTACCATAAGCAATCTAGAAATGACTTGGAGTACATGAAAGGATATGTACTGTGCTATCAGAGACTTGAGCATCCAGGGTTTGGCATAGAGTGGGGGTGGGATTCAGAACCAATCCCACATTGATCCCCCGGGGCCACTGCACACTCAAAACATCTATTTTACTATATACTGTAAGGCTCGAAAAGATGTTCACATGCCCACTATCCATATACACATTAGATAACATCAAACAGAAAAATTCAATTAGCAAGAACATTCCATTCACCACCCATCCCATAGAATCACAGGTTTATTACATCTGCTGCTTCCTCGGGTTCCGGATATCTGATGCCAAGCTTCTCCTTCACTCTCTTCCTAATCAGTCTGTTCCACACTCTCTCAGCTTCCTGGTTCTCCTCAGAATAGCTAATCCTAACCTGGCCTCACAAACACCAGCAGCCTCTGTGAACATCGTTTACATAATACTTTACTAAGGCTAAAGTTGAGGATTGCTAAATTTGAGGAAATTAAATGCAAACTCATTTTTAAATAGGTCAGCAGGAATCTTAATAACAAAGAACTGCAGTTTCTAAAATGGGTTTAAATAAGGCTAAATTAGTCAAATATCTCTATTTCTTATCCTATCTCTGTGTGCTGTACTTCAATTTTTAAATGTCCCTACAAGTATTGAGCTCAACTCCAAGCTTTCAGAGGTTAGGAGACTCATTAAAAGCCTTTTATTCATCAAAATGATTTTTACTTTCCAAATAAACATCAACCTAACCATTACAGAATAGCTGTTTAAAAAGTCATGTAAGTTCACTGAAGGACATTTAGCTAAAATAATTTCTAAAATTAACATACTAGAACAAGATGATCACCTGAATATGTTCACAATTTAACATAAAATAAAATTATTTTAACATAATGTTCTAAAACATTGAAAACAGAAGTCACGGGGTTTATATTGTGGTATGTTGGCATTCAGTTGATTGAAATATTTTAAATGGAGATGCATAGCTGCAGATAATCTAAAGAGCCTTGTTTCAGAGGATGAGCTTGGTGTTTACTATTCAAATATGCCAAAAAAATCCAGCAAGGACAAAAAATTGCATATTATTAAATTGTCATTATCCCCGCAAAAACATTTTGTGAATATTTAACATGAAAAGTATTCAAAAAGAAATTTACTTGTATTTTTGCTCACAGTATTTACTTTTTTAAAAAAACTATTTTTAAGTAGCATACAGTGCTACTTAATAACTCTTTAGATATAACTGTTCAGAGCATATGAAATTGTGCTACTTAATAACTATTTAGATACCACTGTTCAGAGCATATAAAATTCTTAGAAACCATCTCTACTTTTATTACCCTGCTTCCTTTCATATACACCAGGTGGACAAAGAAGTATACAGGATTAATTAAGCCATCGCTAATTAATTATGCACAAGCCATTGTGAGCAGTTGAATAATTGCTATGGTCTATAGATGATAGGCAAGTTTAGGCATGTATCTTACGGGATACAAATATTTTACAGCCTAAAAACCTACATTTTCTTTATCTACAAGAACTATAATATGCATTCTGTGTATCATATGTAGAGCGCATATGAATATGCATGCTTGCATTTGAATAGTCTAATCTTATATTTACTTAATAGAAACAGACTAGTTCTAAAACCTAAAATTCAGGAGAGTTCAAAAATGTATATGACTGATAAAAATACATTAGCTCCAAAGAATAACAGGTCAAGAATCCTCTCAAAATATATAAGAATGCTCGTATATTTCAGGCATGTTGCTACTTTTGCTATCCCAACATGATAAACAAACAAACAAATAAATAAATATATACAGCCTAGTCTTTTCTAAATTTAAACAAAAACAGGATTCTCAGATTTTCATATTAATTTGAATAAATTATCATGTTAAGGTTTCTGGATGATTAATTTGAATAATAAGACAGTGGCTGCTACTGAATTTTTGAAAAAGAAAAACATTTTCAAAGGTAGGCTTAACTCTATTTTGACTTGAATAAAAAAAATGTTCACTTAAGAATGCAACTCTATGAATTAAAACAATTACCAGGGAATACATTTTCGGCAATCACTTTTACCATTGAAATGAACGACCACCCCACACTCACTACACTTACAACGTATTTTGAATAGGGGAAGGGTTTGTGTGTACGCACATGGAAGAGACCAAGAGGCACGCTGCTTCAAGAGCGATGCTGCCTCCGTTCTGAATCCGCGATCAGAAGCCACGGCATTATTCAAAACCCTTCTTATTAAAGACAGTTGCAAAATCACTCTTTTATAGGTGCTACAATTTGGTTCAAAGCCTCCTAGAAGGTGAATGGCGCTGTTAAACCATTAACCACTCAGCTACTAAGCATGAGGGAAATTAGGCTCGTACAGACGGCAGCAGCAGTCAGAATTAACAATGGATTATTCTTGTAATTAGGGCACCGGGAGGGGGAAAGAAAAGAGGAGAAAGAAGTTAGCAGCGTAGCTTTCCCTCAGATAACCCAAAGACTCGACTTTATAATACAACACCACAAAATGATGGCTGTTAACACTTGTTTGGGGGCACCATTTCAAACACAAAATGGAACTTACAAAAAAAGATAAGCTACTTAAATCTTAAAAAGGAAAATAAAAACTAATGGCAATTTTCTCATGTATCACATTTCAAAGAAGAGCCCTTACTGTATAAAGATCCCATGAGTTCATGACAGCTTTATTCTTGGAGCCACAGACCCAGCTATTGTTATGCTCCGAAACTGTGGGAACTGCTGCCACCTATCGGACAGGAGCTGCAATGGCCGCGTTTTACTCGGCAATCTCCGTTGGGGACAGAAATGTCCTGAACGTGTAAGCATTTTTCTTAACAGCAGGTGGCCTCACTTTGGCTACAGATTTACCTCAAAGACGTTGGTTTAAAAGCTTTTTCGTGTTTTGTAAAATAAACTCCAACTTCTGCTTGAATGTAGTTGCTAGGTGATTTGTGATAGAAAAAAAAAAAAAAAAAACTCCTTGAACTCTGCAAAATTCATGACCATAAACAGTTTCGAAAAGTCTATCCCAAGTTGCTAATCTGATCTTGCTCAGAGCCATTCTGCATCAACCCGACCAGAAAAGACAGATGTATTCTGCTGAGACTCACTATACAGGGGTGGGGCGTGGGGCGGGACTTGGGGAAGTGTGTTTATTGGGTGTGAAATGCCAGTTATCACAATTAGTCCTTTTTTCTAGAATTAAGTTCTCTGTGATAGTGGAGCCAGAGCTGACCTCTTCATGAGGCTTCTTTAGGTAACATAAAGCAAGTTTAGACATCCTAAGAACAAAAGCATATCTATTTGACCAAAAGGAACCATAAACTCAAACCTTTAATGGTGGCAACACATGTTGGAGATGCCGGCACAATTCTTTTTAAAGAAAAGAGAGGCAGTTCACTTCTTTGTCTTTTCACTGTAACCACCAGATGACACTTTCCCTTTGACAACTCCTGCATCTATTAAAATAGCGACAGGTTTGTAATCGTCAAAGAGGTAAAGCATTTAAATGTTAGCTGTGCAGGGCTGCAATTGACGAGGGGTTTCACCATCTACAGAAGTCGACATAATCAAGCCTATAAACAAAGTAGTGACCCTTGAAACAGGTAGCCATTCAGTCTGAGTCGGAAATTATAAATAGTGTCCATTGTGCGGTTATGAACACACCATCTACACTGAATCCGAAGCCACTTAGCCCTAACTACAGCCAATGGCAAAAGCAAATAACAAGCAGACAAAACACACACACACACACACACACACACACACACACACACACACGCACGCACGCACGCACGCATGCACACACACACACAAAACCACCTACAGATCTAGGACAGGAGGAAAGAAAATAATACCCCATCCTAATTATGAAAAGGCAAATACAATTATTCGGAAATGTTCACTATTGCTGAAATATCAGGTGAAGGCCGAAAAATTTGCTGGACATGGTAGCATACATCTGTAATATTAGCACTCAGAGGAGGTTGAGGCAGGAGGATAGCTGTGGGTTTGAGGCCAGCAGGGATACGTCAGTTGCAAGCTAGCCAGGGCTAATGTATGAGGCACTGTTTTAGTGGGGGGTTGGGAGGTGGGGAGAGGGTGAGAGATTTAGCCAACCACCCAAATGTTCATCATCTTTCTATATTAGAAATTTAGGGTATTTTTTTCAAGTAATATTCAGATCTTTGAGAAATCACAAGTTCCTAGAAAACATTTAACCAGAGTTTTAAATTTACATGTTAAATCTATCTTGTATATATGTATACTTTTAAGGCCACTGTCAGTGAAATCAATTGTACTACAACCTTATAGAGGTTGTTTGCTATCAAGGACGGCGTATGGAGGAAACACCATTGGTCCCTATGTGTGAGGTAACTGTTATGGCCAGGCTTGGCCCATACCTCATGTCAATATAGCAATAATTTTTCGATCTATCATTTTAAATTTTTCTCTCTACGTGTCTGGCCCAGCACCATCTTCAAGTGACTATTCTGTGCTCTAATGGAACTTTAAATGCCTTTTATTGTTAAGAAGTGGCAGCTAGGGGCCAGCATGGCTCAGCAGATACGGGGCTCACTGCCAAGACTGACCACCTGAATTCATTACCCAGAATCCACATGGTGGAAGGAGAGAACCAAATCCTGCAAGTTGTCCTCTGACCTCTACACGTGTGCCATGGCACACACATGAGCATGCACATGCACATACACACACACACACACACACACACACACACACACGCAGATTATTTGTTTAATTATTTTATTAATTTACTAATTAATTAAAGGCAGCTAGGCAAGGTAGAAGCCAAAGGTGCTCAACCAGATATCCAGCAGCACCCGAATCGCCTGGCCTTCTACTTGCATCTCTGCCTGTACACTTCTGTACTTTTCCCAGTTACCTATACAAGTTATTTCTAGATGGTTCCTTGGATCATTGAAGTTCAGGGGTTTCAGCTTTAAATTATTTGTATCAATTTCCAAACCAAGGTGAAGACATACAGTGTTGACATTTTTATCACCAGGGCGAGGCATGGCTATAGCAAGGCTAGGAGTCACCAGACTTCACAGTGGCTCTGTGGGATCGCCTGTGCTCTGTTAGATCAGATCTTCTGACTTAGACTACCTTTGATATAACTGCATAAAGAAACGTGTTTTCATTACTTCAGGTAGTAGGGTCTCTTGGACTAATCACTGTACTGTTGTTAGTTCCCATCCTACATCACATGCTAGGTGCTTTCTATTCATAAGCATTGATTCCTCACACACTGTGTGAAACATTACCTCCATTTTGCAGATGAAGGAAAGGTCAGGGAAATTACATGCTATGCCCAAAGCCGCCAGTTCTGCAGATTACAAATAGAGAGCTCTAGCATGGGAATAATTTAATTTAAAAGAAAACATTGGATCGTTGAGATGGATCAGTGGGAAAAGGTGCCTGCTGCCAAGCCAGACGACCTCAATTCAATCCCTGGAACCCACACAGTAGGAAAGAGAACCAGTTCTCTCAAGTAATCTTCGGACTTCTATGCACCTTCCATGGCACGCACACACATACACACACACACACACACACACACACACACACACAAAGTAAGTAAACAAAATGCTTTTAAAAATCAAAGAAGCCATTGATGAACTGCTACATGGAACACATGCTTTCAAGCATCTTTTCACAAAATAATTTGTTTTTAAAATTAAGCTACTAAAAGTCTCTACAATGGACTAGGTGCTTTTAAAACCCGAATGAAACATGATTTAACATTTCATTTTAGTCTTTGTAGGCATTCATATTATCACAATAAAATGAACATATTTCACAGCAAGAAAAGGATTCAGCAGCTAGGAAATATAAATAGTTGATCTACAAAGTCATTATGTATCCCATTTTAAGAACATATTATAATATGCAAACCTGTAGAGGGACCCCATGTTGATAATGAGTGGGATCATTTGAATTTGCAATATTCTTGATCTTTAAAGAATTAATAATCTTCTACTTCATTTTTTTTCAACAGCACACTTTCACGATTTTTGTAGTGTCTTCATTTTGAAAGCACTTAGAATAAACAGTTTAAAAACTGTAATTTTCTTTGTAGGTGCAGTATTAAATTGCAATATCGACTCAAGCACCAAAGAACTACCGTGCTACCCTGAGGACAAAAGGCATCTTAGATGTCTTAAATATATTATGAACAAGTCTTTTCTTTAAATCATCAAACAAGGTAACCCCATTCTTTTCTTTTAAATAGTGAGTCAGTCTTGTTTCACATCCAAATCAAAAGCAATAACATTGCAGGTACTACATGCTATAGAGTCAGAAACAAAAGAAAGGTTTCAAGGGACATGCTAGCTTTGATCTGAAGGGACACACAGGAAAATAAGCAGGTAGATCCCTAGTGACAGTCATACAATATCTTTCTCCAGAACACTCCTAAGTGATGAGCCAGTGAGATCAGACATTGGGTTGGTTTTGTTTTTGTTTTTGTTTTTTTTTAATCAAGTCCCCTTTTATACTGGTATCTGGCTGTTCTCTTCCTTTGGAGGAGGCATGCTTATAATATACACTGTCACTAGTTTTGCTTTGGCTTTGTCACTAGTTGTTCCTTTCAAATTTCTACCCACCCTTACCTATGTGTAAAACTGCTACTTTTTCAAATAAGGCCCACTCTGTACTTTTTTCCGCAGGATATGTTCTTATATTTACTAAGAGTTATCTTTTAAGCCTTCATTTACCTTAAAATTTAAATAATATAGTAATAAGATTTATTAACTGTTCAAGTGAATACCACATGAAAGTGTTAAGCTAAAGCTGTATGCTATAAAAAGGTTACATTTTTGATCAACTATAATATTCTGGCAAATTCTAAAACAAAGTCTGTTAAAATCATAATTATATATTCCTGAAGTGCATCCATCATCGTACCTCAGGTCTTTTTTAAATTTTTTAAAAATTTAAGCTAGCATTCACAGTGTTAGGTTTCATTACACATTCCCCAAAGAAATACATTCCAGTTGGTTCTCCTCTACCTCTCCTCCTCCATCCCCCAGCCCCCACACCCTTCCCCAAACCCACCACCATTACCACACTCCTCCAGGGGCCCCAGAACCTGCCTTCTGTTTTCATGCCATATGCATCCCATAATTTCACTCTCAGGGCTCTTCCTATTATTCTTGTGCCCAGCCAGTCTTTTCATGTGGGGTAGCATCAGCACGACTTGTTACTAAATGTGTGAAGTCACTTGTATGTAAGCAGGCACAAGAAAGAGTTATTGGTGTGAGGCCCTTACACTTTAGCGGAGTAGGGTGCAAACAGAAAAGCACTTTAACATAGAGCACTTCCGTACTTCCACAGCAGTGTGGGTGTGATTAACAGATACTGAACAATGTTGTTTGGACTTAGAGGTTAAGACTTTGAGCTAACACAGGGGGACGGGGGTGGGGGCGGGGGAGTTACTTTGAATGGCCCCCATAGGCTCACAAGGAGTGTCATTATTAGAAGGTGTGGCCTTGTTGGAGCAGGTGTGGCCTTGTTGGAGGAAGTGCATTGAGGGGGATGGGCTTGGAGGTCTCAAACATTCAAGCCAGGTCTAGTGTGACAGTCACTTCCTGCTGCCTGCTTACCGGGATATAGAACTCTCAGCTCCTTCTCCAGCACCATGTTTGCCTGCACGCCACCATGCTTCCAGACATTCAGATAATCGACTAAATCTCTGGAACTGTAAGCCAGCCCCAATTAAATGTTTTCCCTTATAAGAGTCGCTGTGGCCATGGTGTCTCTTCACAGCAATAGAAATCCCAAAACAGAGCATGTCAAGAGATACACCAGAACAGCAGAAGAGTTGGCAGGATTTTAATGAGAAAGAAAGCAGTCACGGCTTCAGGGGGCTGAGCCCTATTTATGTTGACAAACTCCTGGGAATTAAACAGTAACAATGACTTCCCCTTTGACCTGTTTGTATTTTCTTTGAAAAAGCTATTCTAACATGTGACTAGTTATATGCAACCACCCTTCCCTTCCTCCCTGAGTTTTCTCTTAAAGTCAAGAGCTAATCGCAGCTCTTAACACCCTGTGATATTTACTTGCGCATCTGTACCACGTGTTTGTGAGGCGGGCTCCCCACTGGATCCTTATCCTTTTTTCAGCTTTACCGCAAGAGGGAGGATGGGCTGTACTAGAACTATCAGAGCCGCCCTGTAACACCGCTGCCTAGACGGGCCGTGGGCCGCTAAGGACTCCTCAAGGGTAGAAGACTGTTTTGTATCTTTCACTAGACTTAGGTACCCACTAAAAAACGTCCACAAAGAGCAGACAAAGCTGCAAATGTTCATATAACTCATACTGGGGTCTATACAATTTTGCTAAATCTTCACTTTAAAACCTTAAACAGTTTAAAAGGGATTAAAATACACTACATACAATGAACTCTTACAAAATGCCCTACACCTACCTACTTGGTTTGGTGAAGAGGAGGGTTGGTCACTTGAGCTCAGGTATCTGATATGAACCAGTGTGAAACAAAAACCTGTACCAAAGGCATGCTTTGGGTATACCAGTTGTTCCTTTCAAATTTCTACCTACCCTTACCTATATGTAAGACTGCTATTTTTTTGTTTCACACTGATATGAAACAAAAACCCATATCAAAAGCATTAGAAGTTACAGTCCTAAATCTTCCACTATGACCCTTCACCAACAACAGAATTTTTAAAAACTTTTTAAGGACCATGCCATGTCACATATGTGGGGCTCAGAAGCCAGCTTGGGTAGAATCAATCCTCTTCTTCCACCATGTGTTTCCAGGAACTGAACTCAAGCTGTCTGGCTTGGCAGCAGGCACTTGCTAAACCATCTCATGGGCCCAATGATAGAATTATTTACACATAATTTATCAGTGTTTCAATGTTTAAGTTTTAAAATATGAATTATTCACACTTTGGTAAATAAAACAGTAAGGTTCTAACTATTAATTATTACAATTTATTTTCTTAATACAATGTCTATCATTTTCATAAAACATACAAAAAAACGGAAGGCCCACATAAAACATGGGTTGACCAATAATAGTAAGCCATGTCTCTGTTTTTATTGGCAGTGGGGTGCCGCACTTGGCAGTTCAACCATTTCATCACCAAAACATTGCTTCTGCCCCTCCACAAATGTTGGAGTAGATGAAAGAAGACGCAGCACAGCCACCCACTTCCACTCACTGCAAGAGAACACTAAACAGCAGCTTACCCTTTTCTCCATGGCTAGTGGGAATCTCAGCAGAACTAGAAACTTTGCAGATTTAACTGTATCTAAAGAAAAACTATAACTTGACAAATGCCTCTGCTGTTAAAATTCATATAAATACACTTTATAATTGACTTGGACATCTAGTTTCATCAATACAGAACCTCTGTCTTCCTATCTGAAGAACTAAAGTCTTTTTTTAAAGTCATCAGAATGCCATTTCTGCCTAGTGTGATTACAAAAATGCACTGCCTACCCTCTCTCCCAATTGTGGGCCCCTACAAGGCAGGAACTAAGACTGTTTGGGGTCCTCGGAGCCTGGCTTACACTATGTGGTCTCTAATTATTGGTTCATATGAAGGAGGGGACGGGGGAGGCTCTGACCTCAGGTACTCCTCCAGCAACTTTCCTTTCCTATCACTTTAAACAATATATTTTTGTATGAACCGTTTTGTACATATATCAAATTGTACAAGACATACACCAAGCCAACTCTGAGAAATGATTCGGAGACCTACATGAATATATAGTCATAGCAGCTTGTTTATAACTTTAGAAGTACAAGAAAGAAAATGGCATCTATTATTATGAAGCCAACAAGCAACAATAAATCAAAACATAATGTTGAGCCATTACAATTACCATGATGCTCATAGAATTTTCATTAAAATAAAAAAAAAAAACTCCAAGTCAAATTGTCGAGTGAAAACTGTGGGTCACCCAGTGAAAATGCATACTATAAGCTTGTGTAGTAAATCTTTATCAAAATATTAATTTAAAATGTATACTTATAAATGAAGAGAAGAACATCACTTACTTGGGGTGATAAAAGTGGGTTTATTTTTATTATCCTTTGTATCTGCATTTATTGAGAAAATCGGTTTAAAATTGTTTTACCACATTGTACTGGGGGACAGGGGTAGGCACCCCACCAAGTACAAGTGAAGTCAAAGACTTGCAGGAGTCTGCTCTCCTCTCTCCAGCACGCAGGGCCTAGGGATGGAGCTCAGGTCACCGGGCTTGGCTGCAAGCCCCTTTAACAACTGAACCATCTGGCCAGGCCAGAAAATTTAGTTTTTAAATTTTTATCTTCTAAGAATAAACCATAGAATATGAGAAATTTTCTCCTCCACCCATTCAACCATTTAATATCAAGTTGACACTTATAAAACAATGGTGTAATCATACCCAGAAAAAGTACTGTTGGAAGTAGAATCTTGTAAGTGCTTGCTACTCCACACCAGGGCCTCCTCAACTTTCCTGCTCAGAACCCTTTGACGAAGAAATTGTGCGTGCGTGCGTGAGTGTGTGTGTGTGTGTGTGTGTGTGTGTGTGTGTGTGTGTGTGTGTTGAGGACACCAGGTAAAGCCGGGGCAGAGCTCTGGATTTTGAAATGAACATTGTATAGTGCATCACTCTGAGTTAGCACAGATAATACTGGTTTATACTTACTCAACAAACATTGACTGGGCACCCTCCATAGTCCGGTTTTGATGTTTAACACACAGACAGATGTGAACAAGACAGGTGTGTTTCCTGACCTCCCAGCATTTACACCTCCAAGTAGCAACACATCTTCCAACTACCCAAGTTTCTTCATGTTCCCATAAAGTCAGTGATGAGCAACACTGACCCTGGAGCCAAACAGCCAAGGATTAGCCCCACCTCACTCAGTCACTGGCTGCACAACTCTGAATATCACTTGCCACACTTTCTTTACCTCCTTTAGAGAATTTTTTAAAGGGCCCACTAAATGAAGGAAGGCTGAGAGGAGAGCTGGCATTCAATACATATCCAGCCACCTTTGTACACAGAAATGTCATTGGATTTTGTTTTTCATCGAGACATCAGTATGGATTCCAACAAGATACACAAAAGCAATCAACACTATTTTCCTTCAACAAAAAAAGTACAGAGCTGGGTAAATGAGTCAGTGGGTCATAGTACTTTGCAACCATGAAGAGCTAGGTCCAAATCCCCAGTACCCATGTAAAAAAGTAGGCATGACTACCCTTGCCTGTAAGTCCAGTATTATTGAGACAGGCAGACTCCAGTTTTCCAGGTAGTCAATGGCAAGCTTAGGATCAGTGAGAAACCCTGTCCCAAGGCAATAAAGTAGAGAGCAATACAGGAAAACACCCAACATGCTGTTCTTGCCACAGCACAGGGGTGAGTACAGTGCAGTCACAAAAGTGTACCATACACACAACATGTTCACACACACACACACACACACACACACACACACACACACACACAAAATATAATTTCCTTTACAATCAGACTTTTACACAAAACTCTTGCTATGCAGCCCAGGCTGACCTCAAACCTGTTATCACCTGCCTCGGATTACAAGTGTGAATGACCATACTCAATTGCCCTTAAGACCTTTCAATCACTCCAGGAACTCTTTTATACATGAGAAAGAAGTAAGGACCCGAAGGACAACGCCATCAGCCGTGCTGGAAATAGAGTGCTCAAAAGAGGTCTCCTTAAGGGTGGATAAAAAGCGTTCACAAAATATGAAATAAGGTTGGGGATTTAGCTCAGTGGTAGAGCGTTTGCCTAGCAAGTGGAAGGCCCTGGGTTCGATCCTCAGCTCAAAAAAATAAATAAATAAATAAGAAAGAAATACAGTGGTTTTGGGGAAGCCAAGTAAAAAGTTTGAAACTGAAAATTACATAAGAAAGCACGTGCTCTAACAGCCCCTCCCCCATAGTTATAGTGTACTTAAATACAAAGCGAACGGGGGATAGCAAGCAGCATAAGGGACACACGCCACTCTGATGCCAGGCCCTGGTGGGTGTTTGAGCTCTGTAAAGGTAAATGTTGTTCCTGGATTGTTTTAATTTTGTTAAGAACTAAATTATTTCAATTTTTCTGCTTTGAGAGAAAATAAATGATCAGTCTCTCTGTGATTTTGGTCTTGTTTGTTAACTTACGTCTTTTCTTCAAAAACCCGTACTTGAAAAGACATCTGGCTTAACCCAGCCAAGTTTTGCATTTCAGTCAAATCACTAAAACCATTCAGACTTCAAACAAGAAGAAAAACTTAGTTTCATTTCATAGCCCTCAAGATCCTTATTACCTGACCCCCATAACTGTATCTACAATTTAATTCCAAAGCAACAACACAGGAAGAAAAAAAACACTTTCAATTATCCTCTTTCTTTTGAAACAAGTTATTTACATTTTTATGAAAATTTATTTGCTGCAATCCAAGATTAACAACATAATGGAAGTCATCGCTGTGGTTCCCCCCCCCATGTTATCTATAGGTGGAGAAATGAGAGGCTTTGATTATGCAAATTAAAGCCGAATCTATTATCTTCTTCCTGATCTATGTCCTGATCATGGAGAATTTTTAAACAGCGTTATTCTTGTACATTAGGAATCACAGTCGGTTAACTACTGCTGCTAAATGAGGAGCTGTATTTGCCGACTCTATCAGTTTGACCCAGCTTCCAGGGCTTAATGGTCCTCCAGGCTAAAAGAGAAAGCTGATCCATCAGGCCTGCATTAACATAGAATCACACTCGAGCTTATTGATGTGGCTCGGCGGAACTATGGTCCCCAGCACCCAGCTCAGTCCATTATTTTCATTTTATCTCAAGTCTGGTTGTCTGCTCCAGTTAAAGCTGCAGCAGGACTAGTTCTTAAATGAATTCACCAGAAAGGAAACAGATGCTCCCTGAACTTTGAGCACTTTGCACGGAGGCTTGCTAACATAAAACATACTAGTACACTCAGACCCACTTAGCGGGCGTATCAAGAATGGCCTATTGCAAGAGAAAAAAGTCACTTACTACCCTATTAGCCAACAAGAAGTGTGATGATTAAATGATTTTTTTTAACTGTAATTTTAAAGCACTGCTCTGATTTTTGCTGAAAGCTATTTATAAAAATAAATTTCATAACAGCTACGTCTTTGCTGCTTAAATACCTTTCTCTTTTAAAATACAGAATGCACACTCAAATAAATGTTCCCAATAATAACACATTTCATCACCTAGGAAAATGTTACATTTAATGGTTACAAGAAAAACAACAATCTACAACAACCAGGCATTTAATGTGCACAAAACCCCATAATAAGAAGGGATTTAATGTGTGCATAAACCCTGTAATGGGTTTGTATATAATCAAGCATTTGAGGTATACCTAAATCACTTTAATTGTAAATCTTTAAAATGAAAATAGAGTGCTTCTGTGGCTGTTTTGAATATACAATAACTATTGAAATTCTAAAGCTAGGCTCAAAACTATTTTTCTGAATTTACATAGTGCTTACCGCTATGATGCCGAGGGAATCTGAGGAGGGCACCGTTCTTAAGCCTGGCATGGGTTTTTATTTCTTCTCCCATCCAAGAAATCTAAGGTATGCATGCAAAGCATAGCAAACTATGCCAGACACCACAGTGTAACTAAACCTCAAAAAGTTGATGATGAATCTTTGATTGTTTATCTGTCACTCAACATTCGGAATGCAACGTTTTTGCCTGTCTTATTTTTTTTTTATACTGAGTAAATTAAGCTCCAACCTAAGCAGCTGTCTGCCAAAGACTTCCTCGCTACTCCACTTTGAGAAACCTCAGATTATTACTCCACCTTCAGCTGGGGAGAAGAAGGGAAACTTTGCGGGGGGGGGGGGGGGATGCTAGAAATTGAGCCCAATACTTCACAGAGCTCCACACACAGAGCAAGCGCTCTATTGCTGAGCCATATCCCCAGCCTCAGCAACACTTTTAAATAATTTCATCTTCCGATATTGCTTTGGAAGTATTCATCTCTAATTGCCTCTCATCCATTTTCTCCTCTCCCTTACCGAGAGAATGGAAAGTTAACTTTTGTACACTGTGGAAGCGTTACACAAAAGCTGGTTGTTAGGTGAGAAAAGGATTCTGACACCGGCATCCTCACAAGATGAACAGTCGCATGAAAATCTCCAAATGCTGCTTTCTATTTGAACAGCACGTGAGGCCCAAGACACCACAACCTCCTGAAAACAGACTTTTCCATTTTAAGTTTTAAACCCTGGCCAGGTCAAGGAGGAAGCTAATGTTTACTGAGGACCTGCTTTAGGCCAGACATTATTCACGTACGTGAATTCATTTCATCCTCTGAATAGGCCATAAGGTTTGGTTTGATGGTTCCCACTTGACAGACTCTCATGAGGGGACTCAGGCAGGCTAACGGTCACAGGGCTGGTCTCTAAACCCAGATCAATCTGACCCCAAATGGAGCATACTTCCTTTACATCCCTGCGACAGGCTGTATAGGCTTCCAGGGGACCCTGGGATTCACAGACAGTTTCCAGGAAGACGTGAGAGGCTTCAGCCAGCTTTGGAGGAACTACTCAGTATCTAAGCTTTGGAGTATTTGTATAATATGCCTAATAAGAGTGTTTTCAAAACAGGAAGAGAGTTGGGGAGACTTACTAATGCATCTCCTTATTTCTATTTTCAAAAATCCTTACACAGCAGGAACTTTTAAAAATCATGACTAAGGCCAGTTGCTACTTTCAGGAATTTATCACCCATGTCCTTCTAGAAAGAGGTACGAGAGGCAAGTTATCTTCATACAGAAATTCATCTAACTATATATGTTTTTACAAATGACTTCAGAAGAGCACAAAAGAAACTTACCACTGTGACTGCCTATAGAGAGGGGGACTAGATTAATGAAAAACAAGGGATTCAGATTCTTTAAGTCATACTCAACTTTGAACCATGTGAGTAAATCATCGATTTGAAACATACGGACATACAAATAGACAGGAGTCACATTTAACTTTCTGACGCATGCCCATCAAATGGCACTACAACCAGAGTGAGTGCTGCCTCATGAATACTCCATGTCACTGTTTTAAATAAAATCCATTCTACTGATAGAGCAGAGAAGCTTGCTTGAATGCACTCGAGTTAGTATCCTAGATGCTAGCTTTGTAGAAAATGCACATCTTTAAAAGAGGAAGGCAGGTTAACAGATAACTGATCTCATGGAGAAGGTAAAGAGAAAAACATTCGGTGTGAGGTGTCTGCTGCAATCACACCGATCACACCGTCAACACAGAGGCATGTAGAGGTAGGCTGCTTTAGCCAGCAGACTGGTCCTTCTGTTTACCATCTCCCCAGGCATATTTACCACTTAAGCACGAAGGGCAGTGGTGGTATTGGTGGTGGTATCTTTATTTCCCCTAATGGCTTCTCCCTCCTCATAGATAGCACAATGAACAGTCAACAAGGCTCTGGGCTCTATCTTTCCCCTCCGCCATCTTTTTCTGTTTCTTCTTTCACAAGAATGTGTATATTATGCAACACATTTGAGAGCGGGATGGAAAGAATGCTGAAAAAGGGAAGGATGATCTCAATTTACAGCGAATAAAAACAGTGAATGATCACCTGATAACCCATTCTTTACAATTCATAGAATCTGATTGCTTTGTTCTTATTTGTTTGGTGTGTGTGTGTGTGTGTGTGTGTGTGTGTGTGTGTGTGTGTAAAGTTTCTGGCACTATAGTCAGGATACTTCTAATGATAACTCAGAAGCATGTTTACAGAGCCTGGGCAAATATTATCCATCCACATAAGTTACATTTCCTAACCAGGTGTGCTGGTACATAGCAGCACTCAGGAGTCTGAGGCTGGAGGATCACTCAAAGTTCTAAGCCAGACCAAACTACATGTTGAGCTCAAGACCTTGACTACATAGGAAGGCCCTGTTTCAGAAACAAAACAGGGGTTATTATTATTAACAACAACAACAACAACATGGAGGACATGAAGTTGGGAGGGAGAGAGGGTAGGGACACTGCAGGGAGCTGAAAGAAGGCATGGATATGATCAAAATACATTATTATACATGCACAATTTTTTCCAGAGAATAAATAAAGTTAGTATTTAAAAAAAAAAAAAAAACTCCAGCGGCTGGGGAGATGGCACAGTTTATAAGGTGCCTGTTAGACAAGCATGGAGACCTAAATTCAGTCCCCAGCATCTATGTAAACCAATGAATGCGGTGGAGCAGGCTTGTGATTCCAGAAGTAGGGAGACAGAGATGGGCAGGTCCCTGTGGTTTGCTGACCATCCAGCCTAGCCTAATCATTAGTGAGCCCACGTCCCATTGAGACACCCTGTCCCAAAAAACAAGGTAGACAGCTCCCGAGTCTTGACACCCAAGCACAAGACCACAGCACTGAGGTTTCATGTATACAATGACTGTGTCATGTCTAGCAAAGAATGGTTTGCAGCCATCATCCACTCACTAGCTCAGGCTTTTACAATCTTCCCAGTCTTTCATGATGACCCCTGAAGGGGGAAAAACACACACACACACAAAGCATTACAAGTCCGGTAAATTCTGAAAATATTTTTTAATTAAAAAATTGTAAGTTTAAGCAGAAAATTAGCTTAGAAACAATATTAAAGACCGTATTACTTAGTTCCTTTTGCATGCCAGGCATTTATATTATTCTAATAATATAAAATGTTATAATAATATAAAACTCATTTGGTCCTGTATTAATCCTGGCAAAGCAATGTAATTAATGGGGCGGGGCTTTTATAAATAAAGAGATTGAAGAAAAAACAGTTAAATGATTTGTTCAAACAGCATAGCTAGGAAATCATGAAGTTCAAGGCCAAGCAGTCAGGCTCAGGTAATCATCCATCACACAACACAAGCTCCTAGGATGCTGGGTTAAAGACTTTCAATGAGTGCATCCTAGACCACATCCCTTTCAATTATGCTCCCTGGCCACGGATGATGCCTGGGTTGGAAACCTCCTGAGTATCTTGTGATCCGTGTCTACATCAAGCTTATTATAGCATATCCTGGAAAGACCATTTTCTCTCCTTTTCCTGAATTACTCAAACCTTAAAATACAGTTTGCAAAGTGAAAAGGAAAAATGGAGCCAGGGCATACAGAGAGCCCCAACACTATTACAAGTGACTTCACCTAGTTTGTTCGCCCTCAGAACTAAGCCCTAACACACACCCCTCACCTTGGTTTAGCACAATGGGTCAGTCCTGTTCTCACTTTGCCAATGGCTTCTCTCTCCGTGACAAATACCACCTAACGTGGCACTATCTTATTAAAGGAATTCCTTTAGGACTTAACGGGATTTAAAATCCTTTAGGAATTAAAAGGATTCCCTCTCAAATTTTTCAGAGTGAAAACACCCTTGAAAAATTCGCCTTAACACTCTATGATGTACAGAGAAGCAGCTAGAAGCAGCTAGAGGCCCTCCTGCCTCAAACGAGGTCTTCTATCAGTGGGTAAACCAAGATTCAAGAGGGTCACAACACTATAAAACTGAGAGCTCAGAGGTCAGGTTACACACGCACAGCACTGTTAGAAGAAATATTTTAGACTGTGTCAGGTGAACAATAGCCTCTCTCGGTTTAAATAAAATCCTTATAGAGGCACAACAATTCTTTCATGTCAAGAAATTCCTCCGATGCGGTGATAAAATACAAGTCTAAAGAGTACAGGATTGACCTAACATGACAGCCTCTCCAAAAACCCTTGACTTGTATACCGCTTCATTGCTACATTATGTTCGGGGCCATAATGTCTTCCAAGAGACAAGTAAAATAGAGAAAGAGATCAGGAGCAGAACTGTCTACTGTCTAGTAAATATGACTTGCTCTGCCACCCTATTTAGAGTATCACTACAAAGCTGTCACTCAACTGGCTAGTCTGTAGGGAACTCAGAGAAGGAAGGCAGGGTGCTGATGACCTCAAGATGGAGGTGTCTGGCAAGGTCTTTGGAAGGATGACTCTGATGGCCTTTATGTTCCTAGCACTGCAGGTGGATACAAGGAATAACTTCAAATGCTCCACAGCACAGTGGGATAATATGACTGACAAAAACTAACCAGATACTATTAAATAACTAACAGGACTTTGACGGTCCCACCATGAATAAATGATAGGTGTCTGATAGGTATAACAACTGACAACTTGGCATTAACATTGTATCCGTGCATTAAAATGTCATAGATACCACTACTGTATGTTGACTAAAAAAATACATACTAGTCAGGCATTGTGGTGTGCACCTTTAATTCCAGCACTTGGGATGCAGAGATGGGCAGTCTTTGTGAGTTCCAGGCCAGCCTGGTCTATGTAGTAAGTTCCAGGCCAGCTTGGTCTACACAATGAGTTCCAAACCGGCCTGAGATACTCATAGTGAGACCCTGTCTTAAAACAAAAACAGCTTGATACTGGCATAAAAACTGACATATAGACCAATGGAATTGAATTGAAGACCCTGACATTAATCCACACACATATGAACACCTGATTTTTGACAAAGAAGCCAAAACTATACAATGGGATAAAAGAAAGTATCTTCAACAAATGGTGCTGGCATGACTGGATATCAATAGGTAAAATATTACAAATAGATCCATATCTGTCACCATGCACAAAACTCAAGTCCAAGTGGATCAAAGACCTCAACATAAATCCAGTTACACTAAACTTGATAGAAGAGAAAGTAGGAAGTACTCTTGAACGCATTGGCACAGGAGATCACTTCCTAAATATAACACCAGCAGCACAGACACTGAGAGAAACAATTAATCAATGGGACCTCTTGAAACTAAGAAGCTTTTGTAGGGCAAAAGACACAGTCAATAAGACAAAAAGACAGCTTACAAAATGGGAAAAGATCTTCACCAACCCACATCTGACAGAGGACTGATCTCCAAAGTATATAAAGAACTCAAGAAACTAGACATCAAAATACTGAACAATCCAATTAAAAAATGGGCTAAAGAGCTAAACAGAGAATTCTCAAAATGACTCTGAGATACCACCTTACACCTGTCAGAATGGCTATGATCAAAACCACTAGTGACAGTCAATGTTGGAAAGGATGCGGAAGAAAGGGAACACTTCTCCATTGTTGGTGGGAATGCAAACTTGTATAACCACTGTATAACCAGCATGGTGGTTCCTCAGAAAATTGGGAATTGATCTACCTCAAGACCCAGCCATACCACTCTCGGGTATATACCCAAGGAATGCTCAAACATACCACAAAGATACATGCTCAACTATGTTCATAGCAGCACTATTCATAATATCCAGAACCTGGAAACAACCTAGATGCCTGTCAACTGAAGAATGGATTAAGAAAATGTGGTTAAGAAACATATACACAATGGAGTACTACTCAACAGAGAAAAATAGTGACAGCATGAAATTTGCAGGCAAATGGATAGAACTAGAAAATATCATCCTGAGTGAGGTAAGCCAAACCCAGAAGGACAAACATGGTATGTACTCACTCATAAGTGGATTCTAGATATAAAGCAAAGAACAATCAGACTGCAACCCACAGAACCAGGGAGGCTGTATACCAGGGGGGACCCTAGGATGTGGCTTATAATAAGTTTTGGTTTTACTCACTTACTGGGCAAGCCTCAACGAAACATTTAACTATTAGGATAAGAATTTGTACTGTATCAAGCTGATAGGAATTAATTAATTAATTAAAAAACAAACAAAACTAATGCCATCAGGTATCTTAGTTTTATTGGTTGAATCAGAAACATGGTTAGATATTGAGTAAAACACACAAAGCATTCAATAATTTACTTGTATGACATGCCCACATATCATCTAGTAAATTGCATTAGTGCTTTTTCAAACCACATTGAGCAAAATCCTCAATGATGAACTTAAAATCTCTTTAAAGCCCTTGAAACTAACCTACACTAGAAAAACGAAGTTCTTACACAATTTACAATATAAACAAAACATTCACTTTGACCTGCCCTATTACTTTTGCTATGGTTTAATATGTATTTCATTTTTTATTAGGAATTGTGGAACATGCTTTTCCAAAGTTAACACAATCAGGTGGTGTAGTCTCATTATTCCTGAAGGACTTCTAATGGAGCCAGGCAGAGGCTTTCCTTCCTCCCTGCACACAATTTTAATCTTCACTGTCATTAAGACAATATGCCTCAGACTTTATCCATATCCATGGATTTCCTAAAACCTCCTTATTTTAAACTCTGAAAGACTGAAAAGCATTATGGGATACCACCTCCAGTGGTTAGGTTTCTCTCATAGCCAGTTTATTAGATTATCTCACCTATAGAAGAAACAAAAAATAAGGAATTCCATTTGGAACCTGAGTTTTAGAGAAATTTCCATCATGCACTAAAAGCTGGTTCCATCCTTTGCCAGTATCCCTGCCCCTCAAAATGGACAAGAGAATTTTCTTTTAATAAAAATATTTTCCATAAAAACTACAGGATATAAATTTCCTTAAACCAAACTGAATCCACTCTATAGTAAAGATGACAAAAATTATCCCACTAGCTGAATTTCACTGCCAAGCTGTCAACTTGAATTTCTTCTGTTTAAAAGTAGCTGTTCATTACATTCCATAATGGGCTGTCAAAGCACCACGACAATGAACCTGTATCATACACAGCAGCAATTGGGCAATGTGCATTATGTTTAGATTACTGCATTCGTTCCAAGACCCTGGGCTAATTTTAAACGAGATGGTTAACTTGAAATAAATCAAAGCCCATTTTGTTTTTACCTTAAAACTAATAGCTATTTTCCATTTATGTCTCACTACTACAAGCATTAATGACAAGTAAAACAAAACTCATTGAATATATACATGAGAGTAAGTAAAGAAGCACATATGTATGTCTATAATCATATGTGTGTGTTTTGCTCCCAATAGTCTAAGCTATTGTTAATGGCTGATTGAATTATACGGGGCACAGTAAATTAGATAATATTGCCAATGCGTGAGCAAGGGCTGCTGTAGTCATGAATACGTGATAGGTTGTTACCCGAAAGCATCACTCCAGAAGCATACAGCCTTTGATGGTTAAGCATAATGTGTCAATTAGGTGTCTTTTACCTATCTACTGCATGATTCACCCCATACTCTAGCATGGGATATTGTGAGCAATGACAAAAAAAAGTGCATGGGACCTGCTGCTGAGCCACTCTTTCCCAGCATGACATCATAACCACAAAGGCACGTGATAAAAGACATGGTAACTGTACTAATCACAGATGACTTCTAAATAAATCTAATGAGTGCAAGGACCAAGGTGATGCTTTTTCTCACTTGACATTCTTTTCTGTAACACTGCTAGTAGTAGAGCAGCCTAGGAGGGCATAACACTAAGGTTAAAAATAAATCCTACTTCAAAAATTCCTACCTGAGACCATCAACTGTAAATTGACTTGCAAATTCATAGATTCTGATGATGCTAGCATGTGAAATGTCAGTCTTAGAGCTAGGCTGCAACTCAGCCAAATCTGCCAAGAAATGTTTCAGGGTAGATACACTAGTTACGTTGAATTTGTATCTGTTTAAAGTACATCTCAAAGATGAGATGTGAGCATACATACATCACTTATCAATATCATATCTTAGTCAATAACACATTAGGTGCACATGCGGCAAAGCTCCAAGGGAAAGTAATAAGAAAAACACCCTAAAGGCAGCTGTTATTTTCAGAACAAAGAGTTTCCTTTCTGATATATAAGATCATCAGCACTGAGCTTTAGCCTATAAGCATTCTTTATAGATGTTTATCACAGTCCAAAGTGCACCCAAGTATAACTGGAAAGAAAAGGTACTCTGTGTTACATGAGCTCAGGTCTTTATATATACATACATTTTATTCCAAAAACTTACCAAACACTTCATCACAGCCCCTTCAAGAAAACCGAAAAAGAGTCTCTTTTAAAATTAATTCATGTAGCCAGGCAGTGGTGGCGCACGCCTTTAATCCCAGAACAAGGGAGGCAGAGGCAGGTGGATCTCTGAGTTTGAAGCCAGCCTGGTCTACAGAGCTAGTTCCAGACAAGTTAGAGCTACACAAAGAAACCCTGCCTTGAAACCGCCCCCCCAAAAAAAAATTATGTAATTGCCTCAATTGGATTTTTTTTTTAATAACTAAACTAGCTTTTGGAATCACCATCAACCAAATAATGTATGGTGAACAGTATACAAATTTATAATTTAAAGTTAGTTTTATCTTTTATTAACTAGTTAAGTATGCAATACTATCAACAAACAAATTCTATTATATCTACATATTATGCTTACATAATTTAAAACATCTATTTTGCTTTTTCAAAAGCCAAACATGTTCTTTTGTTCAACTCTATAGTCATTCTGAACTCATTTTATGGAGATGACCCATACATACCCACCACCTCAATTCTATCATTAACATTTTACCATACTTGTTGTATCACACAGCTATTCATCAAAAGTAGAAAGTTTTAATGAAGGATAAACACATTTCATAAGAACAAATGAAATAAAGAATAGTGCAAAGATGATAATGTTCTCCTTAATAATGAACCTATAATGCTAATAGTTAAGCTTTTGATCGCAGGCAGAGTCTCATAAATGATCACTTCTATCCTTAAAAACTATGATACCTCTTTGTCTTAATAGAGACAATTGAATCTAAATTAACTCTATATTAGGTTCTGAGTGATTATTATATCTTAATTTGGAAGGCAAGATTATGACAGTAACAGTAGAACATATTTCATCAGCCATGTGGAAAAAACATAGACTTGCAAGACACAAAAACATTTGGTTTTGTATTAGATTCATACAACAGGATTTTTCTAATCATTAATTTATCAGACAGTTCAACTCTTCTAATTTGATGCTGTATCTATTATAATACATATACATTATGAAAAATAATTGTCCTATTTCAAATCTGTACTTCAACATAAGGATGCCATCCATGTGACCCTCTCTAGGGACTGACTGTATTTGCTTCAGTACAGTGTCAAAAAAAATTAATAAACACAATTATTATTTTCAAAGATCTAGGAAATTTACATCCGTTCTGCTTTTCGTTTTATTTAAAGGAGAAATGAGTTCTGAAATCTGTGTCATAAGAAAGAATACTGGCTTCACATTCCTAACTTTCATCTCATATGAACACGCAAAGAATTGTCCAACCCTTTGGCTGGGTGCTTCCTGCAAAACTTCAACAGGTCAGGGAGCACATGGGACTGCAAACAAAAAGCAAAGCACATTGGAAATACTCAAGGAACCTTCGATAAGTCAGAGGCCTAAGTGAGAGAAATCTTCACATTTCAAAGCCCACTGTAATACTCAAATAATCTTTGAAGTACTCCTAAGAGCTATCCATTGCATCACATCACTCTGGATTCCACAAAGAAATAATGAATTGTACTTTTTATTCTTGATTCAACTGATAAGAAAGCACACATTAATTAAAAGTAAGCTTTTTAATACTCCAAAATAGAAATGAGCTTTTAATGTGAATTTTCCATTTTGAAACAATGCTTGAAAAATGCATAGGTGGCAATGTACCTCAAAAATGTTAGCATATACAAGATGTTCTTAATTACCACCAAGTATGTTTAAGCAGGTCTGGAATTGCCTGGTACCCCTTTTTAACATTTTTATTTGCTGATGAACCAACAATGTTTGGCATAATTAACACTAAGATCTTCAAAACTCAATGACTGAAAATAATCGCCGCTCTTTTTTCTTTCCTGGGCACTCAGAAGCCCAACCTAAAGATTTAGAGCTGACTGGGCAAACATAAAGGATGTCAGAGGCAGTGACCACTGACATGCCATTCAAGGCACAGGGAAGAGAGTTCAGGCTTGAATGCCTCTAAACTGCTCATTGGTAAGATCAGCTATCAGCGAGATGCAGCATAAGTCAGCATTATTCACTGAGCCTGCTATGACCTTAAAATCACTGCTCCTGGGGCATGTTCAACCACCAATTAGTTTCTGTGCTCACTGGACATCCACTGCTCGGTAAATGCACTGGTCCTTCATTCCACAGTGTTGATGAAGTGTGTGTGATGGCTTTCTCTTCCCAGCTGCCCTCCTGAAGCTGCCCCATCTTGAGCTAATGCATTCAGGTCACCTGAACACCCCTCAGTTATCACGGGATTTGATACTTTACTGAAAAACTACCATAATTTAATCTGAACGACATATATGTTATTGTGACCATAAAACTGCACGTGTATACCAAAGTAAAAATAAATCAGAATTCAATTTTCTAGTATATTAACTATAGTCTAAGATATAAACGGTCAGATTCCCTTTTACTCAAAATGGTTATTTTATCAGCTATTTATTACCATTCTTGAGAGAGGACATTTCTTTACTGTTTTTAAGTAAAAATCATTAATTAGCACAAATGTACTGTTCCTACTTTTTCTAATAAATTTTTAAAAAAGAATTTTTTTCTCCTTTGGACAGAAAAGACTATCACACAGAAGGAAGCATACTTGAAAAACAACTAAGATGATATCGCACCACGATAAAAGAATGAAAAAAGATGTCCGCAGTTTCTACTCGGGGAGATATAAAAAGCCGAAGGCAGCGCTGAGACTGGATGCTTGGGAGGGAAATTGCTACAGTCATCTATGTAAAACTATCCTGAAGAGAACTGTAAGAGAGGCTCTGGGCACAGGACAGAGGTGTGCCGGCCAAGACCGTTAGCGGAAATAACCTGCATGGCTTCTTTCTCTCCAAGTGCCCGCAGGAGAGAGCTTGAGACTGGAGCTCTGAGTCTCCCTCCCGGTGATTACGAAGGTAGAAAACCTCCCTCAGCTGAGGGTCCGCCTTCACCTCGTGCCCAGGCTCCTTGCAAAATGATCTGATGAAGGTTTGGTTTGACCCTTTCCAAAGAGCTTTCTTAAGATGTAATTCTCAGGCTTGAAGCTTCACCCATTGGAAGAGAAGAGCAAGCCGACAGTTCCTCAGGTATTTAGAGTTCTGCAGCAATCATTTCAATCAAGTTTTGAACATACGACGGGGCAGAACTCAGTCTCTTCATCCTCTGTAGTTACCCCCTAGAGTAACTGCTTGTCTGCTTTTGTCTCTATAGATTTATCTGCTCTGGACAGTTCATACAGATGGGATTTCTAAGTGTTGTGCTCTGTGATTGATTCCTTATATTTACTAGGATGTTTTGTGAGGTACATTCACGTTTTAGTGTGTATTAATAACTCATTCCTTCTTATTGGTGAAATGTCATTGGATGAATTAATGTTGTTTACCCACTCCCTGACTTTTACAATAACACAAAATAATGCCTGGCAACAATAGTTCATAGCCTATGCTTAGATGAACCGGTGAAAAGAAAATCTCCTTCCAGATGTGAATCATATGTCACATTAATTACAGGTGTGTTTTGTAAATAGGGTAAATGTGGTGATTTCAATGAGAATATGTTTGAATGCTTGGTCCCCAGTAGGTGAACTGTTTGGGAAGGATTAGGAGGTGTGGCCTTGTTGGAGGAGGTGTGTCACTGGGAGTGGGCTTTGAGGTTTCAAAAGCCCACACCAGGCCCAGTCTTTCTCTCTTTCTGCCTCCTGCCTGTGGATCAGGATGTAAGGTTCCCCTATTGCTACAATATCATGCCTGCCTGCTGCCACCATGCTTCCTGACATGATGATCATGGATCAACTCTCTGAAACTGTGAGTAAGCCCTCAATTAAATACTCCCTTTTATAAATAGTCTTGGTCACAGTGTTTCTTCACAGCAATAGAATGGTAACTAAGACAGTGAAGTGATTTGCAGAGTCTATAACTTGTATTTATAATTACTAAACTATACATACAATTACTAAATTTGAATAACAGCAAGAATCAATGGTCCTGTGGTAATAACAGAATTCATAGAAGAGTACTTGAATATATCCTCCTAATTGTACACTTAAATGTACAACCTCCAAATTCTCACACAGCATCATTCACTATGGTGGAGAACTGACGGTATCCAGAGGAGTTACTAAAATATAGGGGATGTTCATCATGAAATATTATGTGTTCAGCAGATACAACAAACAGAAGTATGCGACAAAATGAATAATCTTGCAATAAAACATTGAGTGGAAAGAAATGAATCTGGAAATAATACAATCTCTATCATAATAGTATAATATAAACTTAAGATATCTACCTCAAATAGTAGCACATATTTTAGATGAACACATTAAAACAGAGGAATTTGAAACATAGGATTAACTCAATACTAGGCACAGATTTGAAAATGGGGGCATGTTATTTTTCAGAATTCTCTGTTTCCTCTGCCTGGAGAGAGATTATACTTTGCTGCCCTATTGGCAACAACCTGGGACATGAATACTGCTCTGGCCAATAAGAAACTACTCCATGGCACTAATGCTGATGGAAGGATGTGGTCAAATATACAGTTCCTACCTTTAACAATACCAGGAAAGAATTACACAAAATGAGGGAAGAATAAAAAGAATCAATCAATAAATAGAATGTCTATGCCATGGTGAGCAGCAAAATGTGAGTGTAGTCCTGTTTTCCTTATTTACTAGCTCAGTGCACTCAAACCTTTTAATCTCTATGTCTCTCCATTTCTGCATCTGAAAGTGAATGAGGGGGATGGTTCTCTGAGCTCTAAGTTTCTCTAATTCTGACGTTTTGTGTTTCTATAACAAAGTAGCATGTTGATATGTCATATATATACACACACACAAAGTAGCATGGTATGTGTCATGTACAGAAACACAATTCCAAACAAAGATAAAATGTACTCATCTTAAATGCACCAAATTTTTATGCACATAAACATGTCAGGAATGTGTTACATTAAATAAAGAGGATGTGGGTAATGGAGTACAGAACGTCTTCACCAACACTAAAGTGGAAAAGAGATTAGCAGAATGTGTGCTAGGTAGGACGAAGAAGGCAAAGAGCGAGGTGCCCAGAACAGCGGCTCTAATGAAGCCTCAGAGAAAACAGACTTTAGACAGACTGTTGATGGGCAGACATGTGATCCTCAGGGCTGGGCAGACATGTGATCCGACGCTGTATAACTGGTAAACACACCAAAAAGTAGGTGGTAAGAGGATGCTGAACTCAGTCTGAATTACTGAAATAGATGAGACTAGGCAAGGGGACTTGCAAGTTGGCTCAGCACATAACGGCGCTTCCTGCCATGCCTGAAGACCTGAGTTTGATCCTTGGGATGCATGTGATGGAAGGAGAGAACTGACTTCCAGGACTGTCCTCTCACCTCTCTGTAGGCACCACGGTCTAAGTGTGTATATACAAATACACAAATAAAAAAAAATAAAAAGAGAACAGATGAGAAAGACCACATCTAGAAAGCCCTGATAATTAATTACTGGTAGCACAAAATCTGGCACTTACTGACATTTAACAAATACCCACTGAGCTAATAAAGATCCTTGTTTTAACTGTGACATTTTACTTTTCCAAAATATTCACAAGTCAGTCATGGAGATCAACTTATCATTGAACCATAGAGTCAAAACTGTTTCGTCAGGTAAACAGCTCACATGAGACGAAGAACTCCAAGGCTGTTCTGTTTTAGGCTTTTCCCACCAGCTGACAAATAGAATGTCAGGAATAAGCTACATGACAGTTGGGACTTCACATGCCTCTATGCCCCCTTGCTGGTGACACACACCATCTTCAGTCATAGTCCATTGCCGGTGGCCATGTCAGAGGAGGAGCAGGTGGCAAGTGACTTCAAGAGATTGGCCCACCAGAATGCACGGCACTAATGGGTGAATATCGGATAGGCAAGGCCCCTGAGGGCTTCGGCTCCAGAATGTCTCTTGCTACTGCTGTGCCTTTACATGTTTGCTGCTGCCATTTTTCTCTGGTATCTGGCATGGTGTGAATGAGTGTCAGGAAGATCCCTACTGCCTTTAATATAGTGTGATTATCTCATGGAACGTCCCTGTACTACTGGGCATTTTTTTTACCTGTAGAGTATTATGAAGATGATTCCCTCTTAAGTTGTACTATTTAACTGAAGCAATGATTTTATACAATAATAGTACAGTTTAAATAGAATTTTGATGATTAAGGGTTTAGAATATAGTAAGGGATTATGATAGAGGATAGTTTAGTAGGAAAATTAATATAAGTGAAGGCAGGATATTGTGTTGCCCCCATCCCTGATAAGCAGAGACTGCAGAAGATAGAAAATAAGAACAAAGAAGTGTCACACAGCTAGGACTTATGAGTTTCTCTTGAGGAGTCCTATCGACTGTGGCTTAGGTTAATTATTAAGAAAAACAACTAAGTCCCAGAAGCTAGGCAAGCTCAAGTTTTAATCTTAATGTTGGGAGATGCGTTCACGGGTTTCAGTGTGCATCATAGCTGAAACAGAGCTTTAAATATGACTTAAGGTTAGGTTAAGATGTTTTTGTTAATGGCTTTGAGGTAGAAAATCTTGGGGAACAATTTAAAGTTTAGAAAGGCACACTTTCAATAGTTGAGTGAGGGGCTCATTGAGGTCACAGAACAAAACAATGGCAGCCTGGCTATTGCTGGCTGACATACCCTTCTTGCTAGGATGGGTTGGTGATCAAAGGTGATGATTACTTCCTTGTACCCATTTCTGCCCTCAGTTTCCTGATTAAAAACTGTTGATGGAGGGGTATGCACCCTGAGGATTTAAAATAGAGCTGATTGTTTTTCATATATAAGTTTAGATTTGTGATTCTTTTAAAGATTTTCTTAAAAGATTACCTTTTGAGATAAATAATAAAGTGATTAATCCTTTCTTTGTAACCACAAAATGTAGCCTGCCAGCAAAAGAACTGGCTGAGAAAAATAACCTAGTTTGCTTACACTCTGTTAATCTATAACAAGTTGTTTGGACATGAATGTCTATTGGTTCTTGGGAATAACTTGTTTTTTACCTGTAATATGTAAAATGTTTAAATCATATAAGGGATATGGAAAACATGTTGTTTTTTAGTTGTATTCATTGTAATCATTCACTTAAAAAATATAATGTAACCACATAATTTTTATATTGCTTGAAAGATTCTGCTGTACAGATATATAAGCTGTAAGGGAAAAAATAAGACACAGAAGGGATACATCTAGATAGAAGTAAGAAAATAAATAGAAAGACAAGGGAAGCAGAGCCAGGTGGATCTCTATGAGTTCGAGGCCAGCCTGGTCTACAGAGCAAGATCCAGGAAAGGCACAAAGCTAAAAACCAAAAAAAAAAAAAAAAAAAAAAAAAAAAAAAAGACAAGAGGGAGAAGACAGAAAGGCCCTAAAAGTGTGTATGTTTCCCTTTCCGCTGGCCCCAGAGAGTTAAGTTTGGCCCCCTCAGATAGAAAAGTCAAATTGAGTGATTGTGCGCCAACTCCTTGGCTTCCCCTCAGTTCCTGAGCTGCTGCAGGCTGGTTCTCACAGGAGCAGTCATAGTTACAGAGCTGATTACCTATCATGGTTAGTGTCCTCCTGGTAGCTTTACTTGTTTAGATGCCGGTGTGTAAGGGGAAAACATTGTTTGAACAGAAGGAATTTATGATATTAAGGACTTATATGTAATTCAGCAACATGAATTCTTCTCTAAAAGCTACATGCTAGTACACATTCTGGTACCTTCAATTCTTTATTATCCAGGTTGTGTCTCTTGTTTGGGTATTGGCCATGTGTTTTGTTTTGTTTTGTTTTGAGCTGAGGATCAAACCCAGGGCCTTGCGCTTGCTAGGCAAGCGTTCTACCACTGAATCATGGCTAATGATTTTTTTTATTTCTTTTAAATACTGTATCCCTCCCCACCTCTAGCACTGACAGCTCCCATTACTGCCCTATGCAGCCCTTGCTTAGATGGTTGTATATGTGAGGACAGTCAATGTAGAACTTAATTTTGTATTACCTGTACTGTTTTGTTTTTTAAGATTTATGTTTATGTATTTGAGTGGTTTGTCTACATATGCAATGCCCATGCAGGCCAGAAGAGGGCATGAGAGCCTCTGGAACTGTAGTTACAGGCAGTTGTTAGTCACCATGCGGGCCATGGGAATCCAACCCTGGTCCTCTGAAAGACCAGGCTGACTAGAATGTTTTCTTAGGCCTCTCTCTCTCTCTCTTAGGCCTCTCTCTCTCTCTTAGGCCTCTCTCTCTCTCTCTCTCTCTCTCTCTCTCTCTCTCACACACACACACACACACACACACACACACACACACGCACACATACACACACACACACACATAGATACACATACACATGCACAATGTTTTTATCCACTTTTTGTAAATTTCATATATGTACACAGTGTATTCGAATAATATTAGACCCCCTACTTCTGGTATAGCTCCTCCCAGATCCCTCTACCATGTCCCCATCCAAATTCCATGTCCTCTTTTTTATAACCCCCGCAGTCCAGAGCTGTCTAAATGTACCCAGGTGTAGGGCCATCCATGGGTGCATAGATAACCTATCAGGGGACACACCAAGGAAGAAAACCATCTCTTCCAACCCGAGAAGCCTTCCACTGCCAAAGCTCCTCAGGCTAGGGGTGCAGCTTTGTGAGCCCCTCCCCCACCTGCACTGGAATTTTGGCTGGCATTTTTAGGCATCTCTCTGGCAGACAACCAGGTGAGCTCATGAGTGCAACCGCTCTTGGTTCACAGCAGTCATCCCCAATCTGTCTCTTACATGCTTTCCATCCCTTCTTCAGCAATATTCCCTTAGCCGTGGGGTAAGGAGGTAATCACAAACGTTTTATAAAAGAAAGCAAGTTATAAGAGTGATGGGGAATTCAAAGTATCCCAACGTCCTTTTCAATGAGGAAACACACGAATGACACCATGAATGTGGACTAGATTCTAATCAGCATCTTGAAGTTCACAGTAGCAGAAGCCCCGTAATAGTGTTCTGCACACAACAGCTGTACCTGCCCAGGGAACCTATTACCATTACGACCAGGACACTTACTAGAGGGTGACACTAACAGGTCACGTTTAAAAGATTCTCCTTGTGAGTCCTTAAGATACAAGGCCTCCTAACATCTTCACAGTGACCCCATGGGAGAGCCAGAGCCCCAAACCACACAGTTCGGTTTGTTTGAGTTACTAACCCAAAATTGTGTGATGTTTATTGTTTTAAGACACTAGGTTTTGTGATATTTTACTATACATCACCAGATAACTGATAGACTCCACCTAGAAACTTTCCCTGAGTTTCAATGGCCAAAATGAGTCATGAGACCACCCACAGCTACAGGAGAGTCAGGAGAGTATTTTCACTGGGTGTGCTCTTCCTGTCAATAAAACCTAAGTTCTGGTTCTTCTGTTAAGAAAGAGCCATGGGAAAATGGTTGGCAGGTAGGCTACTGCTCCATTTCTTTCTTTCTTTTTTTTTTTTTTTTGAGCTAAGGACGGAACCCAGGGTCTTGTGCTTGCTAGGCAAGCGCTTTACCACTGAGCTAAATCCCCAACCCTGCTCCATCTCTATCTAATTCAATTTTCATCAGGAAGCAGAGGCCCCCAGACAAGAAGACAGACACCCATATAAAGAGCGTGTAGCCCACAGTCCATAAGGAAACAGGCTAGGATCTAGCAGTTGCTCTAAGCGGGGTTCACTCTGCAGACCGGCAATTTGCACCCCACCATGCCTGTTAAATGACTTGTATCTACTACCATCTCCTGTCCATAGTCACCCTGAGAAATCATGCCAACCAGAGAAGAGAGAAACAGGAATGTGGAAATGCTTTTTTGATGTTTTAGAAAAAGACACTAAGTATATAAAAAGCTTGAATGGTAACACCCATGATGGAACTGTGTGGCAGGGCACTGGGTGGTTAATTCACATCTAGAAAATGAGACAAAAGGCCCATGTTAGGAAGTATGGGGGGTGCCAAGAGGCTCCTTCTTGCCTTCAGCCTTGGCCTCGCCTTGTCAATGTTTTCAGCAGTGACTTAAAGACATAAAGGGTATGCCTATTAAATGCTCATGTGACACATCTGGGGATGATACATATAATAACAGAATCAGCTTTTCAATGATCTTGACAGCTTACACGACTGTCATTCACACATCTAACAGTTCTAAGGAATCATTTCGTGGATTTCATTTCTGTCTCTACTTGGATGCTAAGTTCCTTGGGGCGGGTTCTTCAAAGCACTTCCTCCCATTCCTTTAAAACCTCCGACAGAGCCCAACAAAGTCCTGCGAACCAGTCAGCGTTGTTAATATTCAAGGAACCGAACTAAACCATACTAAGGGTAGAGGAGTTCTGAATAAGTCCCTCACCTAGGCATCATAATATCTCTTAACTTACCCATTAGGCCATATCACTGTTTCCTTCCAAGAAGCTATAAATGAAATTTTCTAGCATATCACACTTCCTGAGCTACCCCAGGCCCTTTGAAGACAGATGACAAGAAGTACAATTTTAGAGGGTGCCTGAAAACCTTCGCCCTTCTTATTTACATATCTCATTTCGGTATTATGCCCAGTTCTATGACTAGACTGAGCCCACTAGGCAGCTTACAGCATGTTTTAGAGCTCCCGCCACCCACACAGAGTGAGAACAGACACACACCCCTGTTGCAGGGCTGCACAACGTTAACAGTTTCTTGTTACAATTCAATATCATTGCGGGAAGATAAGCATACCCCACAGTCTAACTTAACAGACACGAAGAAGTCAAGCTCTATTGTTCAGTGTCACAGGCAGCCACCCTACATGATCAACCTTTATTCTTTTCGGGCTTCATTATGAGGATGATGCCTTTCAACTGTGGTGACTAAACCAGTTAAACTGCAAAGCAAGAAATGTATAGAACCTTTATAAGAGTAATACTGAACAGCTTAAATGTAAAACCTACAATTAAATTCCAACACTACGTACTTCACCCTCAAGAAAATGCTAAATAGTTCCCCAGCAACATTCCTAATTTACATACCCCAAAGACGATAGGACTTACATCCACATGTGCTGCAGTGATATTAATAGGAATTTTTCAAGTACTGTCCGAGAGGAAACATGGTCATATTAACCCATGCATTCCAAAACTAACAAATTCCACCTTAGCATGCTGGGGACAGGAGCTATGCTCAGCATGCCAGGGGAAGGAGCTTTTTCATTTTCAAAAAGCCGTCTTTTGTCAGGTGAAAAGCCCCGAGAGTAAAATATTTCAGTATAGTTCAGTGTTAACAATGGATATGCCATTAGATTACCATACAAGCGAATAAAGCGCCAAATGATACGAACCTTTTTTCACACTTTAGATTTTGATGTGAAATGAGTCTAATTATTTATTCATAGACTTTCCCTCTGAGGAGTTCAAAGCACTATATTTTAAATCTTCAAACGCACATTCCCTGAGCTCTCACGTCTACTAGAGAGGACAGAGGAACCTGTGACAGGAAAGAAGATGACAGACAAAGGAAAGAAGGGGTGCCTGGAAGAACCCAAGCCCGTTTCAAATGTGAGGTGGGATGTTTTATTCATTCATTTATTCCTTCAGGCATTCAAGCGTTTAGTAAGCATCTATTAGAAGGTGAGATCCATGCTAGATGTTAGTGAAGACAACCCCAGTTCCAGCAGCTCTTCAGACAGAGGCATGACAGACATAGAGAATGGTAATTACATGTGCCAAGTGCTATGATACAAAGAACCACTGGCTTTGGGAAGGTTGCACTTATATGTAGCAGCACCAGCAGAAGTTTGTCAGAGACTCCTAAGACAGCTTGGAGACAGAGGGCAACCTTCTGCCGTAACGCAAGGAATGGTCTGAAGCTTTGACCTCCTCGAGGAGTGTAAGAAGTCAGCACAGCTTCAAAGTAAGAGATTATAATTAGTGTCCAGAAACCGGGGGTTCCGAGTCTGTTTTGTGAAAAGACTTCAAAGATGTCAAAGTCCTGAAAACCTTGGGCCAATCAACACACAATAAGCAAATATAAAATAATACACGTAATTTTGTTTTATATGTACATGGTTTTGTGTATGTAGCTTTACTTTACACACACATACACACACACACACACACGCACATACACACACATGCACATACACACATGCACATACACACGCACACACACACACACATGCACACATGCACATACACATACACACACACATACACACACACATACACACACATGCACACACACACATGCACATACACACACACATGCACACATGCACATACACATACACACACACATGCACACACACATACACACACACACACACACACACACACACACACACACACACACACTGCTCCATGGGAAATTACAACTGATGTCACTGAGCCTCATTAGACCTCTTACCAAGGCTGCTGCTGATTTTTAGAAGTCAGTTTGCAGGGCTCAGCCACACACAGCTTTCTCCTTCTCGCGCCCCCTTCTCTCAGGTGGAAACTCTCTTAGGTAAAGTTAAAGACTTGGGCCAGATTTCTTGATGCTATCTATTCCCAAGATGCTACCAGCACACCCACTCAACAAGGGGGCAGGTGTTTCTCTGAAGGGCTACATATGGGACAGACAGCCTCTTTGGCATCAATCCTGCATGTAGCTGCATACAACAGATGCTTAAAGAAAGAAAATATGTAACTTAAATCTCAGAAGTGCAGAAGAAAGAGAATGTTTTCCTTGCTTTTATATTATTTCAAGTATAAAAGCTCCCATGTCAAAATACTCAGAAAATTGTGGCTCAAAATAGAAAAGGCAAAATCTGATCATCAGACTGATTTGTCGTGCCAAGGCTTCAAATCGCCTTCTACAGAGGCACTAATTGGTATTGACAGAGTGATATATCTGAAAACCAAAACCTTTTCACCTTGATATATATGGGGGCAGGAAGCAAGCAATTCACCAAGCTAAAATTTTTGCTTATTCTCTTTTTTTTGAAGATTTATTTATTTATTATGTACACAGAAGAGGGTGCCAGATCTCATTGCAGACGGTTGTGAGCCACCATGTCGGTGCTGGGAATTGAACTCAGGACCTCTGGAAGAGCATTCAGTGCTCTTAACCTCTGAGCCATCTCTCCAGCCCTGGCTTTGCTTATTCTGTGTTGGGTTAAAGAAATTATAGCTGTTGTTTATATATAGCTAAACGTGTGTGTTTACCGACTACACAAAATGCTACGCTTGATACTCTGCCCTAGGACATGCTGGAACACAGCATAGTAGCTAGTACATTAAGATCCACAGTCCTTGATGATAATGGTGAGGATTCAGAGCCGACAGTCAGCATTCTGATCTGATAGCTCACTCGTGATGTGGCCCGGATCTTATCACCTAGCAGCACTGATTTCAGCAGATCATGTGTCATGATTTAAAGGTCAAAGAGTTTTATAACCCTGAAAAATTCAGAATGTGGGAAAAGGATAACTATAGTCTAGCAAGTCAAATCAAAAGACATGAACAGCATGAAGACACGTCACCCAGAAAAAGAGACTTGGATATAAATACGTACTGAGTCATAGGGAAAGTGTTCTGACATTTCAACAGAGAGCAAGTGAGTAGGAAAAAGTCACTAAGGAAGTAGAACCCGGGGACAAATGACAGCGTGGCCTCTAACCCGGGGGCGATTAAGCACAGCATTACATGCTAACATCCCTCTCGTGGTCTGGAATTCATGAAGCAAGGCTGATGTAACACAAGCCATTTTGAGAAAAGCCAGAAATATAAATACAGAGATAAAAGGAGAATTCTGAGTATTCCAACTTTATTTAAAAAAAAAAAAAAAAAAAGAGTTCATTGGAAAAATGATGCTAAATATTTTTTAATAATTTATTTGATTTTATTCGATGTGCATTGGTGTGAAGGGGTCAGATCTTCTGGAACGGGAGTTACAAACAGTTGTGAGCTGCCATGTGGGTACCGGGAATTGAACCCGGGTCCTCTGGAAGAGCATCCAGTGCTCCTAACACTGGAGCGATCTCTTCAGCCCCAGCCAAATATTTTCTTAAATGGTTAATGAGAAAAAATAAGAGACAAAGTTCGACGATTAGGATCAGTACCCATAAGCATGGACCTGTGAGAGTACCAGGCAATCCTATGGAAAATGAACGTGTCGGCTGAGCTTGGGAGGAGGCGGCCAGAGGCTCAAGAACTTGAGAACAGTGTCGGCTACAGAGCAAGTTCAAAGCCAGCCTGGGCCATTATGCATCCTGCCTCAAAAAACAATGAAGAAAGAAGGGGGTAAGGGAGGGGGAGGGAGGGGAAGGGAGGGAAAGGGAGGGGACAGAGAGGGAAGGGAGGGGAGGGAGGGAATCAGTGTGGCACACAACTAGTCTCAGCTATTCAGGAGGTTGAGGCAGAGGGATCACATGACTCTGTGAGCTTGAGACCAGTTCAGACAAGCACAGTGAGACTTTTAACCTAAGGAAAGACAAAGGTAAAAGGAAAAGGGCATTGTTTCAATGCCCCTCTCTGACAGAGGTGCCCTCTGCCCTAGAACACAGAGAAGTGACATAAAAAGAGAGGTCCAGAAGCCGGCAAAACGAGAAAGGAGGAGGGTAGGGGAGTATTATCTTAATTAGGCCAAGATGTGTTACATGTCTCTATGCTGTGGAACAGTACTTGAACTGTGTATGGGAAGGTGCGTTACATTTGTTAACAACGTAAATGTGCTCCATTTGTTTGTGATGTATGTGTTTAATTATGTAAAGATGTGTTGCCAGGGCTGGAGAGATGGCTCAGTGGTTAAGAGCACTGGCTGCTCTTCCAGAGGACCCAGGTTCAGTTCCCAGCACCCACATGGTAGCTCACAATTGTCTATAGCTCCAGTTCCAGGGGACCCAAGACCCATGGCAAAACACCAATGCACATTAAAATTACTTTTTAAAAAAAAATGTGTAGCATTCATTTTACCTTGCCTGCCTAAGGCACCTGATTGGTCGAATAGAAAGTTGAACAGCCAGTAGCTAGGCAGGAGAGGGATGGGCGGAGCTGGTGTGCAGAGAGAATAAGTAGGAGGAGAGAGAGAGAAGAAAGAGAGAAAGAGAGGGACAGGCCTGGGGCCAGAAGCCAGGCAGGTGTCAGCCAGCCAGACATAAGAAGCAGTGGAAGTAAGCTATTCAGAAGAAAAGAAAGGTAAAAAGCCCTGAGGCAAACCATGGGTGAAGAGGAAAAGGTTAAGTTATAAGAGCTAGTGGGACAAGCATAAGGTGAGGCCAAGCATTCATAAGTAATAAGAAGTCTCCATGTCATGAATTGGAAGCTGGTTGGTGGCCCAAAAGAAAAGGCCTAATACAAAGAAGGTATAGCTCTCCAAGTCTTACTTAATCACACCACATAACTGCATCATCTGGCCATGGGACAGTGGAAAAATCCTAGAGATAATTTAAGTAGGCCATTCTTCAGAATTGTAGGGCATGCACTGAGCTACATACACACTGTCATCATATGGACATTTCCAACCATCGAGTCATTTTCCTGGAGAAAAAAAAAATGCAAAAACGATGAATGATCTTTAAAATTCCAAATGGGAGTCTCTTCTTGGAATTTTTTTTTTTCAATTACTGGTAAATAAAAGCTACAAAATAAATGTTAAAATGTTCTGAAAGATTTAGAGTTTTCAAAAAATCAACACCATAAAAATTAATTGGGTTCCACAGAACATTGGAAACAACAGCCAATGAGTGGATGCTACCAACAATTCTACAACAGCAAGCACAGACCTTGATCTGTCAATCTATCATCTATGTATCTCTCTCTCTCTCCATCTAGCTTCCCTTTTGCGGTGTTGGCTATTGAACCCATGGCCTTCCACATGTTGGATAAGTGCATTGCTGCTGAGCTGCAGCCCCAGACCCTACACAGTTCAAGTCTGTAGAGGGGTCTTCTTCAGTTCCCTTTTGGTTCCACCTCTGTGTCCCAGGATGACAGCTGTATTCTACTCTTCACCCTGCAGCTAGAGTGCAGACATTTCTAAAGACAGACTTGATCATATTTCCATTAGCTCCTACTGCTTTGGGGAGTGGGTACAAAAGGCCTTCCACAGCCTAGGCCTTCTGACCCCTGCAGCCTTGCCTCATTTTCTGCCCCAAAGGTTCTAACACAAGCCTCATTAAACAGATGTAAGGTCAGTCTGGAGCTTTAACTCAGTGGTAGAACATGTACAATAACTTGGGTTCAGTCTCCAGCACTACCAAAAGACCAGGGATGGAACAGTAGGCTCTTGAACACCAAGGAGGGAAGAATTTTAACGCAATCCTAACCAAGCTCTCTTCTTCCCAGGCTTTGACTGATGATGGTGCCTCCAACTGAACCATACCTTCCCCATTCTTGGGTCAATTTCTGCCTTAATGGACTGAGACTGCTCTCCTTTACAAGGCCTTCTCTGGGTCCTGTGAGGTGACTCAGAAGCGGGGAGGAAAGGGTAGCAGCACTTGCGAGCAGGCCTGAGGACCTGGGATCCTACAGGGTGGCAAGAAAGAACAAATTCCAGTCATTTCCTGACCTACACACACACACACATGCCATGGCGTAAGCACATGCAAACACACACCATAGATAGACAGACAGACAGATAGATGATAGATAGATAGATGATAGATAGATAGATAGATAGATAGATAGATAGATAGATGATAGACAGACAGATAGATGATAGAGAGACAGATGATAGATGATAGATAGATAGATAGATAGATAGATAGATAGATAGATAGATAGATAGATTTAAGAGAAAATTTAAGCTTCCCACAGGACACACTGGATGAGCCTTATGGATACTTCCAGTATAGTGAACTTGCCTCTCACCTTCTATTACCTACCACTCCCATTTGACCACAAGTTACCCACAGGCAGGGCTGTGTTTCACTTGCATTAGGTGCTCGGAACTTACACAATTCCTTTCACACAACATATACTCAAACAACTATAGACTAAACTAATTTACTTTGCACTTGGCTAATGCTTTCTAAAATGTGATTGTCATATGAACACTTTCATGTCAGAAAACTTGTCGGGGCAGCGCCAAGAAATGGACGAGTGCTAAGCCATATGCGTGCTTAAGCAACTGCTCCACCACTGACCGATATCTGCAGCGTCCAAAGCCAGAGACTTTCATTTAATTTCATTTTGTTATTATTGAAATGATCCACAGAATTTCCCCTTTATTCAGGTTTACAGACTCTTTGTGTAGCTATAATATCCTCTTTACAGCTCTGTAAGGTTTCTATATATTACTATGTGTGTGTGTGTGTATGGGTGTGTGTGTGTGTGTGTGTGTGTATGGGTGTGTGTGTGTATATGTGTATGGGTGTGTATGTATGGGTGTGTGTGTGTGTATGTATGGGTGTGTATGGGTGTGTATGGGTGTGTGTGTGTGTGTGTGTATATGTGTATGGGTGTGTGTATATGTATGGGTGTGTGTGTGTGTGTATGGGTGTGTGTGTGTGTGTGTGTATGGGTGTGTATGGGTGTGTGTGTGTATATGTGTATGGGTGTGTGTATATGTATGGGTGTGTGTGTGTATGGGTGTGTGTGTGTATATGTGTATGGGTGTGTGTATATGTATGGGTGTGTGTGTGTGTGTGTGTATGGGTGTGTGTGTGTGTGTGTGTATGTGTATGGGTGTGTATGTATGGGTGTGTGTGTGTGTATGGGTGTGTGTGTGTGTGTGTGTGTGTATATGTATGGGTGTGTGTGTGTGTATGGGTGTGTGTTTGTGTGTGTGTATGTGTATGGGTGTGTATGTATGGGTGTGTGTGTGTGTATGGGTGTGTGTATATGTATGTGTGTGTATATGTATGGGTGTGTGTGTGTGTATGGGTGTGTGTGTGTGTGTGTGTGTGTGTGTGTATGGGTGTGTATGTATGGGTGTGTGTGTGTGTATGGGTGTGTGTATGTGTATATGTGTATGGGTGTGTGTATATGTATGGGTGTGTGTGTGTGTGTGTGTGTGTGTGTGTGTGTGTGTAGGTGTTTTGTCTGCATGCATCTCTGTACATCACCAGGGCCAGGTGTCCATGGAGGCCAGAAGAGGGCATTAGATTCAATGAGACTGGAGTTACAGAAATGGTCAGCTGCCATGTGGGTGCTCGGAATTGAACCTGGTCCTCTAAAAGAGCAGCCAGTGCTTTTAACCACTGAGCCACCTCTCCAATCCCAGAAACACATTTTTAAGAATCCATTAAAAAAAATTGTTATTCCATTTAAGAGAATGGGTTTGGTGGCAAATTGCCTAGGTTTTTGGGTTTGGTGGCAAATTGCCTAGTTTTGACTCCATAGCTTTTTCTAATTGCATCATTGTGAGTGGTTAACCAATCAGTCAAAGGGCTTGGCTTTTTCCTTGAGGCAGCTGTAAAAACTAAGGAAAATGGTTAAGGTGCTTTAGACAGACCATAGCACATAATTAACGCTTCCACGTCACCTAAAAACTGCCTGTATATCGGACTTTAGTGATTTGCTTTGGCAGCTGAACTAGAGGACTGGTTTCCCTCCCTCACGGAACTGTGAGGCTGATATGACATGGAAGTACAGAGAAAGCTGTATGACCAAGAGGCATCGCTACCTAAATAATGACCCTGATTCACATCACAAGCAATAGATTTACCTCATTTCATTTATGTGCGGGTTTCACAAAGTCATTTTGAGGCTTAATGGGACTTTGTTTTGCCCTTGCATCCCCCTGAGAAAGAAGGATTTGGGAAAGGGTATCCTCCAGGAAAGGAAGGGCAGCCCTCTGCTCTGCCCCTGGTTAGCAGCACCCTCGCCCCAAAGCATACCTCTCATATATGCCCAGAGAAAGAGACACTTCCTGACCAAAATTACAGTGAGTATCGCAGAGGAGATGTTATTAATGGCTTGAGGACAATAAAGATATTAAGAGACGTCCAGACAGGGGAGAGCTGAAAGTTTTTAACTATTAGTATGATAGCAAGGTCCCTCCAATGCCTGTCCCCCATCAGGAGATCAGCCACCCCCAGTGATCCTTCTCAGGAATGCCATGGGTAGCACTTGAAGCAGCAATATGATTCTCTTTAGCCTCTTGCAAAATGTGATGAGTTGAAAAGTTGGAGAAGACACATTTACCTGGGTAAATATTAACAGAAACTTCAGGGACCAGTCATCGACTATTACCAAATGCTATTTTCCTTTTATGCTGGGGATTGAGCCAGGGATTCATGTATGTTAAGTGCATACTCCACCATGAGGTATACTCACCTTCAATTTATATTTTTATTAAAGATTCAGCTTCTTAGTCTATTCTTCAATATTCTTCAATAAAATACATACAGTGGCTGAAAGGAACCAGTGGCTGCTCTTGCAAAGGACCTACATTTGATACACATACACACACACACACACACACACACACACACACACACACACCTGCTCACAACCAGCTCTAACTCCAGTTCCAGGGGATCTGCTGCCCTCTTCTGGCTTTTTCCAGCACCAGCATGCATGCAGTACACATTCATGCAGACGAAACACCCATACAACTACAATAAATATATTTATTTTTTTAAATTAGAGTCAGCCTGGAGATTTGGCTCAGTGGAACAAGGTGTGCTTGAGATATGTAAGGTCTTGGGTTCAATCCTCAGCACTATCAACAGACTAGAGACAGAAAAATATCAAAATATTAAATAAATATTAAATTAATATCAAAATATTAAATAAATATCAAAATATTAAATAAATAAAATATCAAAAAGGTAAGATTTTTTTAAACAATAATAGCATCAGACATAAAAATAAAATGGCTTATAAGTTTTGTGACTGTCCAAATCCACTTATAATATGACCTTTCATTTTGTCTATTATGAAATGAAGTGTTTCAAAAATCGGATCTTACAGGTGTCGCAAACAGAACATCACTATAAATATCCAAACTTTATGTTGATTTATTCGTTAAAAACCTAAGACCATGATATTTTTATGCCTTCTAAGCATAACATCATTTATTGTTTTCTGGATGCTTAAAAGTCATTATTATGGGAGCCAGGCATGGTGGCCCACACCTTTATTTAATCCCAGCACTTGGGAGGCAGAGGCAGGCAGATCTCTGTGAGTTCGAGGCTAGCCTGGTCTACAGGGCAAGTTCCAGGACAGCCAGGGCTGTTACACAGAGAAACCCTGTCTCGAAACACAAAACAAATGAAAAGTCATTACTATGGGTATAAATAAATTATTGTCACTGTTTGTTACAGTGACACAGTCCAGACAGAGACTGACTGGCACTATTCACCCCTCAGCCTGTTCTTATATTGATCTCAAGCTCAGAAGGAATTCTAATACTTTTTAAGATTTGTTAAAAATCAGATTGTGTGGTGGCACATACCTGTACCCCCAGCATTTGAGAGACAGAGGAAGGAAAAAAAAACTCAAATTCAAGGCCAGCCTAGTCTACATCATGAAAACCAGGCCATCCAGGGCTCCATAATAACACTAATATCTTAAAAACTAAAATTTTAATTAGAAACAAGACTATAAAATAAATATTTTACATGGTCCTTGAAGCCTTTAATATTTTCTCTTTGACCTTTTATAGTAAAACATTGCCAGTCCCTCTCCAAAATGATCCTGAGCTAGTAAGTCCCTTTCTGTCTCCCCCTGTCTACAGAGGTGGAAGCTTTGGGGTGAGAATTCAGTTTGGTTCCTAGAGTAGGTAGCTACATAACCTCTCTGAATCTCTGTTTAGTTACCTATCAAATGGGAACAAACAAACCACCTTCACAGAACAGGTGAATGACTGAGGTGCCATGGCAGACATGCAGGAAAGAAAAGCATTATGGGATCCTGCTTCATTGACAAAATCTACCTCTGTGAACTGTGAACTATGTCCGCAGAATTCAGATCATTTTGTTTCAGCTTTTCTTTAAAAGGCCCATCTGCCCAATAAATAAAACATTCTTTAACCTTAATATTTAATGTTTTTTTTTTAAGTTCTGAAGTAGTAAATCTGTCTAAAAGCAAAGGACATACCAAATAATAACCATGACAGTAAAACAACTTGGAAATGGTGATTGTCACCACCAGGACACAACAGCAAAGCTGGACAGACTCTCCTTTGGCATCCGTGGACCACCTGTATTCCATCACACATCTACAGGATGAAAACACAACGTGGCATGATTTCAGGCACTGTGCCACCATCAGACTGAGCTGCAATTAAGGGTGAGGGCATCATTAAGTTTGGGGTGATGCTTGCAATTGAAAGCAAACAGAGCCTTCCGCTCCTCTGGAAAACGTCATTTAGGAGGTTCCAACTATTCTCCTAAACCTAGGCTCTAGTGCCGTGCTTGAATTTTTTTTGGATGCATGCCCAACAATAAATGATCCACAATGATCTGAGGACAGCACTCCCATCCAAGAACTTAATCAGATTAATGATGTATTTGTTTGATAAAAATGAAGTACATTAAGCCTAAGAATGCCTAATTTACATACTAAATGGTTGCTAGGGACCAAAAATACTAGTGGTTTTTACAAAACGGAGGTTACAAAATTGACTATTGTCTTGAAATCTGGTAGTAAATAGCAGTGAAATGCAAAATAATAAACAAATGTTAATTAGAAGTATTTATGTATGTAAATTCATTAGATGGTGTACAGTTGTTCAAAAGAACATGACGATGCTCACATCCCAAACACATGAGCCCCAGAGACAACACGGTGTCATTATTGAAGTTGGAAATGAGAGTAAACTTACTTATCATGTTTTCTGGTTGATTTGACCTCAAATCATGGCTCACATTCCACTGTTCTGTTTTCACTGGGGAGGCTAGGTTAAAATATGCAAATACAAACAGGAAATTAGCAGCTTAGGGATCTGCCATTTTCACTGGAAACACCTTCAGATGAAAAGATGAAGGAGAATTTCCACAGAGCCGCTGAATTTGACCATATCCTTCAAGGAGAGCTAACAGCAATTCTGGATATCCTCTTGAATTTTCATTCACACACAAGACTGCGAGACTCATTCAACAAACTTTCCTTTCTTAACCTCCACGAGGCAACAGCAGGAAAGACAAAGTCACTGCTCTGTCTGCTAAGGACACTGGCAAGCGAGCAGATAATTACAATTCAAAGGAACAGCTTTACAATTCAAGTATTAAAAAGGAGCTCTGGAAACAAGGGAGCCAGCCACCAATGTAGCTCACAGAAGTAGCAGCCTTACAATCCCCATCCCTGAGGGGACGGGAGAACACCTGCAGGGGGTAATGTGAGAATGGAGAGGACCGGGAGGGACTGAGATTTGGGTCTGTCTGTAGATACCTATGTCGTCCTCTGGTTTGAAAAGGTGGGTCAAATTTCATTTAAGTAAGACAAAACTTAAGGTTACCTTGAATTAGTTAAATACTTTTCCACAGTTCAATTTTATTAAGTTGCATTTGTATTCAGTGACTAGAGCAGACCGAGAGTTTTTAAAAATTGAATAAAAATAACTAAATGAAAACTTCCTTTCATTAAACATTTTTAAAAATTGAGTTCAGTTTTGGATATAGACTTATATACAGGCCTTGGAAATATGTATGGAAAAGCAAAATTTTGGATCTCTCTAGACAAACATGAATGAATCCAGAAATGTCAAACAAAGAACTTAAGCATGATAGTTTTGGTTTTAAAATTTAGGAGAAATGTCCATACATTAATTAAATCATTATACCCTACGTCATGAAATGTATGCCAATCAAAAATGATGTGAATTTAATTAAAAATGAGATGAACTATGACGGGAGAAATCAGGACTAGAAGGAATTAAACTATACATTTAAAAGTTTGTCCACCAAACACAGCAACAATAGCTCAGAAACAGTTAGGACATCACCATCAAAGGGCCGAGTTCACTGACCAGCCAGGCAGGTGTGTGGGAGGCCGCGGAAAGGGCTCACACTTTGTCACAGTGTTTGAAATGATGGCTAGCCATGCCACGACATCACACTTACCAGAGAGCATGAGGCCCAGTGTTGTGGGGAGAAATGTTCCCATGTCTGGACTTGAACTAGTCATTTCAAGAAAAAGAGTCTTCTGACCCCAATCCAGTGGGTCACATGACCCTCAGTCAGCCATGACTGTTCCCCTTTTCTATTGCCTAGGATAAGTGTCTCTCACACAGGGAAGTAGATTCAGAGGCAGCATTCTAGTATCTCTCTCTTCTTGTGTATACTATGAAGTCTATCTTGTATGTATTCCTACAGTAGTAATAGGGGCACTCTTGGGGACAAGCAACTGTTGGCTTCCATACCCTTAACCCATAAGTCTGTGACTCACCATACTGGTTAAGAGTATGAAATATGGCTGTCCCTTTTCCCTTAGTATCACAAGAGAAAAATCCCAGCAGGTGAAGGATAATGTCAGAAGTATTAGGGTGATGCTTGCAATTGAAAGCAAGCAGAGCCTTCCGCTCCTCTGTAGAGGAGCAAACTGGAGGCTGACCTGTAGACTACATGGGAAAATCCCCTTAAAGCAGCTAACAAACCCAAAACCATTCAAGAACCAAAACCAAAACCAAAATAAACACACACACACACACACACACACACACACACACACACATACACCACCTGTTCTTTTGTCAGTAGACTGCCTGGATTTCCCACAATCCAATGTTGTCTCATTTCCTAACCCCTTCTGTTTCTCTCCTACAAAAGCTTCACTTCTGTGCTCACTGTGGCGGGCTCCTGTGCACCTCTCACAGAGGAACAACATAGTTAAGTAGCTTTACAGTGAGAAACAGGGACAAGCAGGGCACCAACCTTAGGGTCCTTACTTCACAAGAATAAACCCAACTGAAAGAACCCAGAAGAACAGGACAATAATCTAGTATTTATTTGGGGGTTTTTAGTTGTTGTTGGTTTGGTTTGGTTTTGAGACATGGTCTCATCAAGAAACCCTGGCAGGCCTCAAGCTCACAGAGATCCACCTGCCTCTTCCTCATGGGTGTTGGAATTAAAGGTGTGTGCCACTGCACCCAGCAAATAATTTCATTTTATAAGTAGTCCACATCATCATTAAGATGGAGAATAAACAAATACAGCCAACCTTCAGATTTAACGAAGTCTTTGGCATTTTCTATTTTCTAAGAAGTCTGGAAAAGACTGGGGCTGGGTGCATGGCTCCTGAGGAAAGTGCTTTCCATGAAAGCTTGTGGACTTGGTTTGAATCCCTAGAACCCCGTGAAAGCTGGGTGTGCCCCAGAACCTCTAGGTAGAGACAGGCAGGTCCCAGGGGCTTGTTGACCAGCCAGTACAGCTCTAACAGCAAGCTCCAGGTCCAAACAAAGACCCTGTCTCAAAAAGTAGAAGGGGTGGGGAAGAGGGGAGACACCCATCATCAACCTCTGGCTTCAACACACACATAGATAAGCACACCCACACATACATGTATACACACATGGATACACCCACACACACATAGATAAGCACACCCATACATACATGTATACACACACACATGAATACACTCCACATACACACAGATAAGCACACCCATACATACATGTATACACACATGAATACACACCATACACACAAAAAAAAAAATTCTTAAAAATATGGAGCACATCCACCTGGAGTTTGAGACACAAGGCAGCAACAGAGAAGGTTTAGTAGGCTACTGAAAGACTTGTTGATCAGACAGCCAATGAAAGCATTAGTTTAGAATGAGATTAAACCTCACTCAAAATGTCTTAAGAATGTGTAAATATTGAAAGACAAAGATTTGTTAAGTTTCGAAGCAACAAATTCCTACAGCAGGGCAAACATATTGCTAAGCCATCTGCTGTTTGCAACACACATAATACATTCAACAGATGAGGGTGCCCTGTGCTCCTCTAAACAGATGGGAATGTTTTTTAAGTCTAAAATAGCGTATCAATGGAGGCCTCAACCAACACCCAAAAAAAAGGAGGGGGAGGGAGAAAAAAAACCCTCCCACCATGCGACCCATGGCTGAGCACTTGGTTTTTGTTCATTCGGCATCCACATAATGAACACCGCACCACAAAACTAGACTACCATCCTCCTGTCACCATGAGAGCAACATCTTTTCTCCCTGAAACACGTGTAGAGACAAAGGAGGGCTATTCAGTTGAATCAGTTAAACATCTTTTGTATCTTGAATGTTGATGATATATCTAGTTGGCAGAACAGCACCACAAATAAAGAGCTCGCCTACTTCACCTATTTACACACACACACACACACACACACACACACACACACACACACACACAGCCCACAAATCCACCAGCACACAAATGAAGGCATTCCTTGGGCAAAAAGAAAGGACGCGTCCCTCTTTTGGCAAGATATTTGATTTTACAGTAGTTCTGTTAAACTTATGAAAAACTACTACTTTTGAATTAGATGCATTTAAAACTTATAAAATACAAGTCTTCCTCAAAGCAGCTAGAGTTATGAACGTATTTTAAAAATTAAGCCAATATTAGTATTTATGGCATACTAAGTTCTTCATGTAATATTCTCATACTTAACAGAATAGTATTTTGTTTTTGTGACCCTACAGATCCTAGAACTTAATTATTTTTCTTTTTTAGTGAATGCTCTGGAACATTCACTAAATGGAAATTATTTTAAGCAAATTACTTTATAAATATTTTTAAATTATTTTATAAACAAAAACAAAAGGAAACCTAAGATTTTTTTGGTTCTATTTAGGGTAAATACAAAATGTCATCAGTCCTCTTGTGTTTTTTGTAAAAGAAACATCCTGAGCCTTTAATCCCAGCACTCGGGAGGCAGAGGCAGGCAGATCTCTGTGAGTTCGAGGCCAGCCTGGTCTACAAAGTGAGTTCCAGGAAAGGCACAAAGCTACACAGAGAAACCCTGTCTCGAAAAAAAAAAAAAAAGAAAGAAACATCCTGTCTACAAAACAACTTTTAGTATAAAATTCAACAAAAACTCCAAGATCACCAAGCACTTTCACGCCATTGACCATTTTGATATGAAAGAAAAAAAAATACATTTAAAATGTATAAACTTGGTAAAACAATAAAAGTTCCACTGTGTTTATTACTATGTCAATTAATCTCTCTTAGCTTCTATGTAACCAGTAATGACTGTCCAGATCTTGGCTTACCTGAATAAATTATTTGCTTAGAACCAATGAATACAGACATTTATATATAAGATATGCTCCAGAAAACAATATATAATTAGACATATATTTCAAATGCATTATATTTAAATATCCCCAACCATTATAAATTAAACTAAAATTAACAAAACGATATGTGAGCCAAGAGTGGGCCAGTTTGAGTGAAATACAGTTGCTGAAGCTAACAGGCAGGGTATGCGATTCCTCCATGGCAACTGGGCCACAGCATTCATGAGACTGCAAAAGAGGAAATAAACACCCTCCCCGAGTTGAATGATGCTGTTATGCTTTCATATAGCTGGCATTTATCATTTGCCAAGTGTTAGCACTTTTCCTGATTTAACTCATTTTAATTCTCACAACAGCCGTGGAAATAACAGAAACATCTTAGAATTAGGTATTTTTGGAAAGCCCAGGATCTCCCACCCCCTTTGGATCTACTTAAGAGGGGTTGCCCAGACACAGGCTCCATTAGCCACCAGACCACTCGCGTAGGAAATCATCCACTACAGAGGGAGAGAGACGAGGTTAAAATTCGACGCGAATTTGCTCAGCTCATCTAAATAAAAACTTGGTCTGACCTCTAGCTAAAGTATCAAAGTTTCCGAGAGCCATAAAATAATACGCATCAATTAATCATCATCATCTGCTGAGCCAAACATTGGAAAATAATGTCAAGAAGTTACCCTGTAATTACTGTGTGGCTCCTTGAAAACCCATTTGACATAATCACTCTCTGACAGCTGCAAGAGGGAAAATGTTCTGTTTCTTCTCCCACCGGTACCCTCTTCTGAGAGCCAGGGGCACCGCTTTTCAGCACTTCCTGATCTGCCAAATGTTTATGAGCAAGTGTGTGGGGTGCCCACCTAATCAGCGCTCCGGAGACCTGTCGGGGCTTGAGAGTTTCCAATCAAAGCCATGGATTCAGGAGAGTCACAGGCAGGGGACGGGCAATGGGCTTATTATTACCAGTGTGCTGGGTGGAAAATTACTCGAGTACAAGAGAAGAGTACCTGGTCTTATCTAAAAGACCACTGGACCATTTCCCTCCCTTCTGCCTGACATGACATTTCCATTTAAGAGAAGCCCTCGGTGTCCGCCCCTTATAATATGTTCAGCCTTCTCATTTGACTCCTCCATGTAAACCAGGCATGGTGTTAAAATCCTACAGAACCCTCCCGACAAACAAAGTATCTCATTTCCATCCAAGGCTTGCCCTGCCCAGGACCACAGCTGGATTTTCTGCCTACACCTGACCTGCCTGAGACTAGCCAGTTTTCTCTGACGGTGAAGTGAAGCAGGGCCTTTGAACAGCTCATTGCCAAGATGACAATTTGGTTCTCAAATTCCTCCCGGACACTTACCAAGGCCCTGACATCCTAGAGCAGCTTCCCACTTCTCAAGGGGATGGTTTCCTCGTTTTATAACTGCTCTCCTGGTTTTTCTCAGGAGTATCCAACAGAAGGAAGGCCTCATCAGTCTGCTCAGTATGTGAACCCAAAACCCCAGGTCCCCAGCAACAGAGTGTGGGGAATGCCTAGACAACATTTCTGCAAAATAATCCTATTGTGTGGAATTGAAGCTTTATATTGCACAGAGAACAGCTGTGTCTGTATCATGGATTTTTCCTTTTTCCCATCAGAAAAGATCCAAATGGGGCCTGTGATTCAGCATAATTTGGAAAGTCTATGGCATTACTGAAAATGTCATTGATGTAGTATCTTATACCCTAGAAGGGAAAAAAAAAATAAAACTGGAGTCTATTTTGTCCCTCTGACAAGGACAAAAAGAGGAAAGAGCCATTTTTATCTGCAAACTTTGGTATCTAGAACTAAATCAAAGTGCAAATGATATTTAATTTTCTGAGCTTCTGAGCTTTTCCTTAATTATTAATACAAAGTAATGTATCCTACTTCTCAATTTAAGATGGAAACTTAAAGGAGAGGAAGACTCACTCAACCAAAAGATGAGTTTTAAAGTGTGTGTGTGTGTGTGTGTGTGTGTGTGTGTGTGTGTGAGAGAGAGAGAGAGAGAGAGAGAGAGAGAGAGAGAGAGAGAGAGAGGGAGATGACGTGCACACAAAGAACAAAGGTCAACTTCAGATGCCATTTCTCAGGAGCTGTCCACCTTGTGTTTTGAGGCAGGGTCTCTCACTGGCCTGAAGAGAGACTTCACCAAGTAAGGCTAGACCAGCTGGCCAGTAAACCTCCGAAAACGGCTCTCTCCGTCCCCCAGCACTAGCATTACAACTGAGTAGCACCACACCTGGCCTCCATATGTGTCTTCTGGGGATTGCACTCAGGTCCTCAAAAATGATTTTTATGATTACTTCAATTAGAGATTATATATTATAATGATATATGGGGGTTTTCATTAATAAGGAATGGGTAACTCTGCTGACTTAATTATAGTCGATCCCATTCTCATTCTTGTCCCCAACAACTCCACTACATTACTGAACAATAAATCTGCAGAGTATTTCTAGTCTGGCATCCTAAAGCAGCGTTTCAATGCGCTACAGCATCGATGATGTCACTAAACCTTATTCTTTTACTGTGGTGGTAGCCTGTACACTACTTGTGCAAACCTTTACTATGTTAGCTTACAACTTCCTGTCTTCGGCTAATCTCATGTCTAATTTACCCTGTTTAATTCCTTGCTTCTGGACATGCTACATTTGCCACCCAATGAGTTTATTTCACTGGCCATTTGCTTTTAACAGCAGAGCCAACGTATTTGAAGAAAATAATCTCCCAGCAAATCCAGCACAGGAGGAAAAAAAAAAAAAAAAAAAAAAAAAGACTTATTTATCCAGCATTTTGTACCACGAATTCAAGCTTTATGGCAAAGAGTAAGCAATAAACAAAAACACCTCAGGGGCCTGGGAGGAGCAATGTAACCAATTACGTTTAATTAAATCAAAGGATGGGAGCCCCAGGGTTGAATGAGCTGGAGAACAAATTTGCATTAACACCTAGCAGCAGAACAAGCAGCTCTGGGTCTAGTCTGCAAGTCTGATTGTTCCCATCTATTCTCTGCACTGAAGGGGGGCCATTAGCTAAATTCTTAGGCATTGTTTGTCCACTGATGAGAGGCTGCCTTCTCAACATTTCACTCCATCACACATGAAAATTGCCCACTAGAGTAAACAGCTCCTCTGAGAGCTGGGAAACAAACATTATTACCTGGCTCCAGTTTACAATTGGGGCAAACTTCGGGGCCTCAAAAGGAGACAAGAAAATGAAGGGTGTGATTCCAGGTCCCAACGACGTTTGATGGGGATCCTCAGTTTGCATGGACTCTCTGGGAGCATCAGAGAGTATACATAGGCTATTTCTAAGGAGCCTCTGAGTTCCTGTTCTGGATGGAATGACTTGATTTGATCCTCATGAAGATTCACAGCAGAGAATGTCCTCTCTTAGTATCTGCAATGTCTAGAGCTTTCCCCTGGTAACTAGCTAACATTATTATTTAGATAGTTTGCCTTAATATGTCTAAATGTAAACATATTTCATACATAGTACCTATTGTAAAACCTATTTAACAAAACCTTAACAACAAGAGGCTACCTAATTACAGTAAACTAATAGTCTGATATTGATCGTTGATAGACCTAATTCTTTGGTCTTAGGCATTCTTTTTTGGATCTTGTTAAGAAATTCACAGTCAAAACAAAAACAAAGAAACCTTTGGAAGAGAGAGCCAATAAAACATCAATGTCTCTACAATGATTAAAAATGAGGAACTAACTCCATGTTATAAAGTATAGGCCAAAAAAGGGACAGAGATGCCAGGCTAGCTAAGACTACTTCGGACCGAAAATTTAAAACTATTGGTAGACTATAACATGTACCTAGAATCTTTATTGTTAATATGAATTAGCACTCTATGGTCATAAAACATTGAAGAGTTTCTAGTCTTGTTCTTCTAATTAAATCTCCTCATTAAGCATCTTGAAATACCTGCTCTACTCTCACTCAGCATGGGGGTGGCTAAGCCAAGAGGGTCTTGAGTTTGAGTCTAACCTCGGCTACCACAGCTCTCATCCTAAAGGAATGAGAGATAGTTTATTCTGAAGCCATTAAGTTCCCCTAGCCCTGGAATACAGATTTAGGTTACCCCGAATTCCATTTTCCAATGTGTAAGCCATTTTAAAAGGTTTTCTAGTTTTACAGAACAGAGGACATCATAAATCGGGGCAAGTTTAAAAAATACACTGGTGGGTGCATCAGAAAGGCAGGGACAACGAGATGGGGGGAGCTTTTCTAGAGGCCCAAGGTCCTATCTAATGACGCTCTTAGCTATGGGATAGGTCAAGAGATTACAAAATGTATATATGTATGTATGTATACATCTCACAAGATGTTAGTTCTGACACACAGGTGGGCAAAGAATGGCTGTTCAGGGGGCCCAGAACTTAGCCAAAAATTTAAGATCAGGTAGTTAGCCTCTGGACCTGCAATATTCCAGTCTCCACAGTGCTGGCATTCTAATCGGCCAATAAGCCTCTGCACACAGACAGATTCCCGTCAGGAGTGTCTGTTCACAGCCAGCTGCAGTCTCTTTTCAGAAGCTGTCATCACAGCAGCCAGTTTCAGGCCAGCCTGTGCTACATGGCTATACCCTACTCAACACACACACCTCCAGAGCCAACAAGCTAAGACATCCCGCAATGTCTCATAGTCAGCCACACAACTCATAGGCTAAGGATATCAGTGGTGTCTAGGTGGAATCAGACATTTCTGGACTGGTCAGACAGAGACTATTTTGGTGTCAGGACACAGCTTTTAGGAGAGTTCTCTCTAACTTGACTTTCCCAATGGAAGAGAACAAGACAAGACCTGAAAGGCTGAGGGCAAGAATGGCACCCAACACTTGTACTGGTGGGAACTGAGTCACATGGCCACATCTAGCTACAAAGGAAACTGAAATTGGCAGTCTCAGAAAAAGAAAACAAGCATTTCTGTATGCAACTTCTGCCACACTATACATGGACTACATCAGGATGTTTGTTTAATTAATTAATTAATTAATTAATTAATTAGTTAATTAAAAAACTGAAGAAACTAGGGCATCTGGGACCATGTATAAAATGTGAAATATAGTAGCTGGAGAGATGGCTCAGAGATAAAGAGCACCGACTGCTCTTCCAGAGGTCCTGAGTTCAATTCCCAGCAACCACATGGTGGCTCACAACCACCTGTAATGAGATCTGGCGCCCTCTTCTGGCCTGTAGTCACACATGCAGACAGAACACTGTGTACATAATAAATAAAAAATCCTTTTTTAAAAAATGTGAAACATAACTCTTTCATAGTGTTTTAGCTTTTATAGTGTTCATACAGAAAGTGGGGTGGGGCGGGGGTGGGAAACAGGAAACAACAGAGCAGTCTAGGATTAATAGGAGCTCCAAAAGCCAGACTTGAGGAACGTAAAAGTGAGGGAGGGCAGTGGAGGAACATAACTGTCATACTGAAGAATATAGGCCTTCCAATTAAACAAGGCTATTGCGCACAGGAGACTCATGTATAAAAAAAAAAAAAAAAATGCATAGCACCACTAATCACTGAGAAGTCAAAAGACTACCAGCAAAGAGAATCCTGAGGGCTTCTTTCAAATACTAAGACTTTTCACCAGCTAGCCTGGATTCTAGAGGGTAACACAGAGGGCCTCCAAGGAGTAAAGGACAACCCATTTCTAACTAGAATCATACTCAAATAAGAAATAAAGTTCAAAGATGGACTTCTTCAAATATATGAAGACTCAGAACATTTCTTTTCCTTAGCAAGTTACTTGAAGATACTTTTCACAAGACAAGGAATATAGATATAGATTCAAAAGAGAAAACCAAAGGACTCTGTCCTGAACTTTGGGTCATGTTGTAAATTTTAAGAAAAAATTCCAGTCCAAACGAGACAGGAAGTCAATGGGGGCAAAGTCATTAAGGAACCAAGAATAAGAGCTAAAAAGAGGGCTCCGTGGTTAAGAGCACACACTTCTCTTGCAGATGGCCAGAGTTCCATCCCAACATCCACTCCCAACTGGTACACAGCCACTTGTCACTCTAGGTCCCAGGGAATTTGATGCCTCTGGGCTTTTCCAGCATCTGCACACACACACACACACACACACACACACACACACACACACACACACACAGTTTTAATTTTTTTTAATCTTTAAAAAAACCTATCATGATGGAGGACTTGAAAAAATTAATAAATGTGTAGTTTAGAAATTCTAAAAACAAGTCATAAAAGAAAGAAAATAAAATTTAATATATAGCAAATAATGCAAAGGAAATGGAAAATAAGGTTAGTTGGTATAGGAGAAATGAAAGTAATTGCATAATCTCGCTTGGCTTTATAGTGAATATTCTTTACATGGTTACACAGTTTATACGGTAATGATTCATTAAAATAATAATTTATTATTTATGTCTCAGATTCTGCATAGTAGTCATTATGTTAAAACTGATTAATCAAGAAATGACAGATAAGAATATTTTTTAAGAAATAGGAAAATAATCATCAGAATAAATCCTTAGGGAAGCCAAAAGTACTTTGACTTCTAAGAAGCAGAAAGAATAAGAAAGGAACCATTGACTTCATTATAAACTCTTCAGAATGTTTCCTTTTAACCCGTGTATATATTGCTTTCATTTATTTTTTAACTAAACTAAGTTTCAAACATGGTGCTGGGTATAAGAAACATGAAGATGGACTCAAATGCTGCAGGGCAGTAACTGTTCACAGGGACTGTTTTACAAGGTAGTAACCCTGCAACAACAGAAAACGAGGCAAAGAGGCCACTTGAAAGAGGCATTTGAGCCGGGCGGCGGTGGCGCAGGCCTTTAATCCCAGCACTCGAGTAGGGAGGCAGAGCCAGGAGGATCTCTGCGAGTTCGAGGCCAGCCTAGGTTACAGCATGAGTTCCAGGACAGGCTCAAAACTACACAGAGAAACCCTGTCTCGAAATGCTATGCAAATTAAGCAAATTAGGTGCCTTGGGGGGCACATATATGTGCCTGTTCTTGGGGATATTTGCGTGTGAAGAGTAAAGTTTGGCACAGGATGTCCTTCTAAATTGCTCTCTACCTTAACTTGGAGTTCACTGATTGGTTAGGCTAACTAGCCAATGAGCTCCATGGATCCACTTGTCTCCACCCCCCAAGGACAGGGTATAGACACATCACTCAGCCTGACATTTTACATGGGTGCCGGGAATCTAAACTGAGGTCCTCACATTTGCACAGCAGGTAGTTGACTGACGAGCGATCTCCCAGCCCCTTGGAGTCTTGATGTGTAGGTGAGTGTGTTTATATGTGTGTATATATTTGTGTGTATGTATGTATATGATTACTTGTCCTCATGGACAGGTTTACTTTTAGGGGAATTCTGTTTAAACTAAAATGGGCAGTTGAAGAACATTATTATTCCTCTTGTGGAATACCCCAAAAGTATCACTTATGGCATTTGTATCATTGCTGCAGGTCAAGGATATAAAGAGGAGAATGGAGCAAAGGCTAAGACTAAAGGTATAATGGACATTTGCACACCACTGCACACTGATTCTGAAAACAATGAATTCACTTTACCATGGGGGGGAAAGCAAACCATGGACTAATAATAGCCCAGGAGGTGTAAGATCCAAGGTACTCTCTCATCAAAAAGCAGCTGGCTACTTATAGAGGCTGAATTGAAGACTCCGTGACAGCGTCAGCTGGGGAAAGAATACTTTGTGAGGGTAAAATACTGACTACTAGATGAAATGTATGCTTCGGACCAATAACCAATATACAATGTTTCTCCCACGGCCAATATATATGACTATGGTAAGCAAAAGATGGATGGCAGGGTAGCTTCTTAGGGTGTATTTAGTGACCACCTCCTCCACTGCCAACCTACTACCAAAGTGAAGGCTAGGGCTGCACACCATGTCTCAGCACCTTCCACCAAACAGATATTGGAATTGAGGACCTTGAATCTTGAGAAGGTCAAGTCTGAGCACAGACACAGTAACTAATTGTCACAGACACAGGAGCAAGAGGAACAAGGAGCTAGAGGTGATGGCAGCGGAGAGCAGCCGCTCAATTGGACTGATTCTGTAGACAGACCTGGCCGAGGTTCCAGAGGCCAATCCTCTGAGGCCCTGTTCATTTCCTAGCCCCACCCTTCCTCTTCCCCATAGATTTGGGAACTGTCCCATTCCCAGTACATTCTATTTTGACTGAAGTTAGTATCAGTTTCTATGGTTTTGCAATCAAAAACTTGACATGGACTAGAAATGATGAAAAATCAGAGATAAAGACCTTTAAGTCTAGACAACATTCTTACCCACTGTTCTATAAACTCAGTCGGGTGCTTTATGTTTTAGCTGGTTTTGGTAGAAGGAAAAAATAAGAATTCCTTCAAAACAAAACAAAACAAAAAACAAGTATTTTACCTCCAATAATAAGAATTTGATATATCTGTTGTGAACACTAAACTAAAAACCTTTAATTATAAACAGCAGGATAATTTTTCACCCATCTTTAGCATCCTGATCTGTGTTTCAATTGTTTCTTTTTCTTTGTATTGTTTCTTTGAGCAGCAATGTCATCTTTTAATTTTTTACACAACATGTTCCAAAAAAGAAAAAGAAAAAGAAGCGAGGTTAGAGTTGTTAAAGGCTAATTACATTTATGTACTTCTAGAAAGGAATTCTTGATCGAGACAGCATTACTAATATTTCATAACTGCAATTTTCACTGGTAAAGGTTATTGTTTTTCTCTGGAAAAGAAAACCCCTGGATGTTCTTAGCGAACACGTCAATACAGGGCTGGGGCCGCAGCGCCAACACGTGCTGTCTGAGCTACCAGTGGTGCTGTGTGGACACACACATGATTGCTCGTTCCCTCTCGCGGTTTTACCCTAGGGATACCTTTCATTCAAACCAGAGCCACCAAGAGAGGAGATGGCCTTCCTGTTGAGAAATATGCATAGGAACCATGTACGGCACATCAATTATTCAAGTCGGAGAGAAAGAACAAACCCGAGGGGGCTGGAGAGATGGCTCGGAGGTTAAGAGCACTGGCTGCCCTTACAGAGGCCCTGAGTTCAATTCCCAGCACCCACATGGTGGCTCACAACCATCTGTAATGAGATCTGGCGCCCTCTTCTGGCATGAAGGAATACATACAGGCAGGATGCTGTATACTTGATAAAGATAGATAGATAGATAGATAGATAGATAGATAGATAGATAGATAGATAGATAGATAGATCTTTTTAAAAAGCCAAGCTGAACTTGTCTCTCATATGTGACACCCTGACTGAGTGTGTAACCTTTAACACTACAAAAGCTTAAATAAATAAAATTTCTTCACACTGTCATACATTCCAAATTTTTTAAACAATGGACTTTGAGTAACTAGATGAACAGGAGGCTGCTGTAAACCAATCTGTGGAGCACTAGCTGTGAGTCATAACCGGCTTCTCTGCTCCTTCCTCTGGTTTTCCTTCTTTCAGATTCAATCTCACAGTGACAGCAGATCTACTCCCACACTCTTCGGGAAATATTTCCTCAGGCCATTACTGCCCTGCAAGTGTTCCTGGAGACATACAGCAGATAAAAAAAAAACAGTTGACAACTGCTTTTGTGAACAAAGGCTTACCACCGTCTTTGTGGTCCTCTGGACCACTGTGGTAGGGAGTAGCCAAAACCTCTGCAAGTGATGAACAAAGATAATGAGCTGACAGTTAATCTCTTAGACAAGTAGAAAGAAAAGGAAAGAATGGGAGGGAGAAACTTTACACAAGTGGGGGGAGGGGTAGAGAAAGCTTACCCCAGCAGCACTCAAGCTAGACAGTAAATGGAACTCTATCCTGAATGACAGGCCAAGGCAAGGCCCCATCAAGCCAATGTTTTTAAATAGATCATTAAATGATTGGAAGTCCAAATTATGCATACTACCTTCAAAGAGCTCCAGGGAATGTCCTCCATGTACCCAATGGCTAGTGAGTTTTGTATATTCTTTCTACACAGTCCCTCTCTTACAACTAGGGAGAAGGGTTCTAAGCCTAAAGAGGAAAGAGTCATGACAGCAATAATGAATATTAAATAGAAAACCATCTGAGGCTTTGCAATATAACTTACACAGGAATATGTACATTCTACACAGATCCATATGTCGCCTTCATAGAGCTGGATATGGTCTTTGGAAATTTTCAAAACAGAAGCCAGATACTCAAGCAACAGTCTATCATTATCAGACTCATCTTAGACTTCCCATTAATAAACCTTTATACATGTACTGGGCATGGTGGCGCACGCCTTTAATCCCATCACTTGAGAGGCAGAGGAAGGTGGATCTCTGTGAGTTCAAGTTCAGCCTGGTCTACAGAGCGAGTTCCAGGACAAACAAACTACATAGACAGAGCATGTCTTGGGGAAAATTAAATTTAAAAAAAAAATCCTTATATGTGATTCCTTAAAATAATTGTGTAGTTTCTTTTCATGAATGTTCTTCTAAATTTGAGGGAATAGTGGCTTTGACTATTTTCCACACAGCAAAAAAGCTCTAAATACTAAAATGCCATATTCTGAGGATTGTGGAACATAAACAGTTAATACCAAGGGGGTGGGGGGAGCTCAAGCTATTTCTTGAACCTCCTAAAACACGTGTAACTCTAGAGATTTGTGGATTTGGTAAGAAAATTAGAACACAAACTGCAAGTTTGTTTGTCCACAAAACTGCTGCTAGGTTTCATCATGAGCTTGACAAAGTTGAGTGCTAACAATTCTGTCACAGTAGATGAACAGGGTGAATCAAAGTCACGGAGTATAATAATTCTGTAGCTCTTGCTGTCTATTTAGAAAGCCCTCTGTTGACTTGATTCTGTGATCAATGAACGTTTCACAAATTTAGACATTCTTCCTTCTGTGGCATATTACATTTTAACTTTCCAGCTATGAAAGAAATTACAACTTCTAAACAAACCTTGGTTTCAAAAGCTAACCAGTTCTGTGCTCTTGCATTAATACAGTATATGTGCAGGTAGCTTCCAATCCCATTCTGGTCTCCTCCTCCTGGGATGGGAATCTTATCACTCACTTTACCACTGTGGACATGACATGGTCTTGGTGGAAGAAGTGACTCATCTCTAGTCCTTGGTTCAAATCTGGACAAGGTGTCATTTTCATGACAAAGAGCATTAAAGTTGTTTGATGCATCAGGTGATATAGGATATATCCATATATATATATCCAATATGTTATAAAAATATTTGAGAACCAAATACTGTACCAACATACAAAATAGAATGGTAGAAGTGAAATTAACAGAAGTTCAAACAAATGTCCACAAAATGTGGCATGTTTACACATCCAATGGATATCCTTAAATTGCATAAACACAATCTCAGGCATTGGTCCTCACTTCCCACTTTGTTTGGGACAGAGTCTCTTTCGCTCCCTGCTGCACGTGCAAGACTGATCTGTTGACTGCTGGGCATCCTCCTGTCCCCACCTCTGGATCCTCCTAATCCCCGTGTCCCCAGAGGAGCACTGCGATGACACAGGGAGCACTCTTGCACCTGCTTTCAAATGTCAGTTTGGGTGTCAAACTCAAGCTTGTCTGGCAAGCGTGCTCCCTGCTGAACTGTCTCCCCAGCTTTCCTTACAGGCTTACATGTCTGTTTTTCACATTAAGTTACATGTATTTATTTGGTGTGTGTGTGTGTGTGTGTGTGTGTGTGTGTGTGTGTGTGTCCATAGGGGTTCAGACATACAAGCCTGTCCTAGCATGCATGTGTGAATCAGAGGACAACTTTTGAGAGTCTCTTTTCTCTTTCTACCCCTGGGTACCAGGGATGGAACTCAGGTCTTCAGGCGTGGTAGTAGGTGTCTTTATTCACTGAGCCATCTGGCCAGCCCCCTTGTAGACTTTTACAATACACATATAAACATAAAAACATAAAATTAAAAGTCATAGTGGACCATACCCTGTAGTTACTAGTCTGTGACTCGTTGGGAGAACAGAGGATTGACTTGGAAACGATGCAGAGGAACTTGGAGGGAGTGATGGACTGTTGTAGTAAAATAGACAAGGAAATAAAATTTCCAAAACTCTCCCAATTGGCACATTTTATTTATGCAACTGTGTGTCAAGTTAACTCTAAACAAGTAACATTTAAAGCATATTTTAAAATCTATATCAGATATTACATGTGGAATTTTTCAATGATTTATAATGTGTTCTGTTAAGACAGTCAAGTCCCTCTTTCTTCAAACACATGGGCACTCAAAAGATATCCATTAGCACTTAATTATGTAGATACATGCTTATTATGTTTTAAATAATAAATGCACTAAACTCAACTATACTTCATGAATTGATATTATTTGGTAAAGCATTTAGTTAACTGAAACAATTATTCACTGTCTTTAAAAAGATTTCTGAATAATGTTAGTTCACATTGACTGACACGAGAAGAATCAAAACCTGCAACCATTTCCTAAACTACTATGTGCAGCTTAGCCAACATTAGCAGCAATTTCCCTTTAAAAACAATATTTGAATTTAAAACATAAAACAGTATTATGAGGCTCAGCAGGATTCAATGTGTAGGGGTTAGAAATGAAGTACTGAATATATGTATAAGGAGATGCAAAATACTTTGAAAAGGAATACTATGGTTTCTAGCACACTTCCCACCCAGGGATTTCCATTTCCATTCTATGGCAGCCACTTGAAGAAATGTAGAATCATTGTTTTCGCAAAATTGAAGACTTTAAACATATAATTCCTCTTCTAAACTGTGATTTCATTATAGATTTCATACATATGCATACACACACAATTTGCTCCCTCTGTTTACATTAGAAATTCATAAAAGTCAGACAAAGTTACCAATTTAAAAGGCAAAGAAAAAGACTCAAAGGAAGTATAGCTACTAATTTATTCATGTGATGCTCTAATCTGTATTAACATCATAATCTGGAGACAGGAAATTAATTAATATAGGACTGGGAAGATTCATTTGTAAGTACAAATTACTATTTTTTTTAATACAATGTGTAGTCTGAGTGTCCTTCAAAACAACAGAAATGTCTTCTTTATAGAGAATAAGATGTAAAGCAACAGAAAAGAAAATATAAAATAGGAGTCTTAGGGCTAAATAGATACTTCAGCAGTCAAGAGCACTTGCTGCCCTTGGAGAGAGCCCAGGTTCAATTCCCACGATTCAACATGGCTGCTCACAACCAGTTTCAGGGGATCCGATGCCCTCTTCCGGCCCCAGACAAGCACATGGTGCACATACACTCACACAGGCACACACATAAAGTGAAAATAGAGCTTTAGAAAATTGGGGGAAAGCTTAAAGCACACGTGGTTAATTTCATTTTTTTCTCATAAAACACGAACTAGGTATAAGATGTGTATTTCCTTAGATTCTAAGTTTTCAGAAACTTTCAAAATGAAATGTAATTTTAAAAAAATTGAACTATGCCCTTTCCATTTTTAATCTTTGCACACAGAAATCATTCAAGTATGTACTAAATAAAGGAATAAATGCAGTCTTAGCCAAAATATTGTAAATAAACCTACCGTAACCAATATGGATGCTCAGGAGTGTTACTTACAAAGTACATTGTCTACAAACTTCAAATTCTATTTTTACAAATAAAAGAAATATTTTAAAAACCAGTTTCATGCTTTTAGAAACTAATTAGTGAGTATAACAGTAAAGGGCACCTCTAGGATTCAATAATCAGGGTTATGTATTTAAAAAATAAATTTCTGTAAGTTTTATGACTACAACAGGAAAATCTCAGCCAAATTTTTACTATTTTAGAATTACCAACTCTTTATAAAATTGTTTAATATTATAAGGAGCTGAAGTGACGGCTCACTGGCTAAGAGCACACACTGCTCTTGCACAAAGACTCAAGGTCAGTTCCTAGCACCCAAACCTGGTGGCTCACAAGGACCTATAACTCCAGTTCCAGGGGATTCTACACCCTCTTCTGGCCTCTATGGGCAGGTGCACTTACATGCACACACCTACACACAGACACACATACAGATGCATAATCTAAAACAAAATAAATTCTTATTAAAATTAATATTATACAGAATTAGTATAGCTACTTTTCAGGTGCTATTTTAAAACACCATGACTAAAGTGACTTATGGGAGAAAGAGTTTATTTTGGCTTACAGTTCGGGAGGGTTAAGAGTCCATCATGGCAGGAGGCATGGCAGCGAGCAGCAGGTGTGGTACCAGGAGTGGAAGCCGAGAGACCACATCTTCAACCACAAGCATAAGGCAGAGGGTGAACTGGAAGCACGGTGAGGCCGAACAGGCTCAGAGCTGGCTCCAATGACAGACTCCCTCCAGCAAGGCTGCCCCTCCTAACCTCCCCCCAACAAGGCCACCAACGGGAAACTACACATTCAAATATGGAGCATATGGGAGGCATTTCTCATTCAAACTATGGAGTGTAACACTTAATTTAAAAAAGTAAGTTTCGTTTTCTGGAAATGAGCTAAAATTTACAAGTCCTTAAACACAACACATCTTTGGGGTTTAGGTCTTATTTTTTTCATTTTACACTTGGAGTATAACACACACACACACACACACACACACACGCACACACACGCACACACACGCACACACAGGAAAGCCAGGGGAACAACTTGTATGTTCTCTCCTCCCACCATGTGGATTTTCAGGGATTGAACTCAGGAAGCAAGGCTTGGTGGCAAGCACCTTTACTGACTGATGATGCCCTTGCTTGAGATCTTTCTAGACAAGGCCTCCTGGAATCCAGGCCCAAGCTCACTATCTGCCCACGATGACCTTGAGTCCTTGATACTCCTTCCTCTACCTCCCAAGTGTTGGGCAGACAGGCGCACACAACTGTTGCTTTTAACCTTTTCAAACTCTCTTAAATCTTGCGGTTTAGCATCACTCACTAGCAACTTGCCCTTGGTCCCCCAGTCCTGTTTTTCAGTCATAAACTAGAAATAAGTTTTTGCACTAGGTTTTTTTTGGCATATTAAAGAATGCATAACTGACACACCGCTCTGAATAAATGAGAATATTTCACTTAAGTGAAATGACAGACATCTAACTATACCTGGGAACAGACTTGGGACTTCAGGGTTGATTTTAACACTCAGTTTTAAGACGCTCCAGATTTCACATTGGCATGAAAGTATCTTTCAATCACTTTAAAAACCAGCCCTACAAATTCTCGGCACACACATAACTAGTGCTGGCCCTCAAGAAGCCATCTTAAAATGGCAATAAGATGAAGAGGTGTGTTTTCCAAAGGACTGAGTCGCTGAGGTTTTTACATTTTGAATTGTCATGGTTCTCTCGCTGCTAATGTAACTCTACCTGGGAGATGCAGTACATCTACTTAGAAGACAAACTTAGATGCTCTTGGTCAGACAAATGGCAATTTTGCAGCTTAGGTTTTGTTTTGTTTTTAAAGTCTCAATTCTCACCGATTGAAGAATTGCTACAACATCAAAATACTTTGGGGTGACCAACAATTGAGTCACAGAAAAACACACGCGCCTTACATCAGGCTGGAAGGATGGTAACTTCAGATCAAAACTATCCAACATTATCCATCCCCATCCTTTTCGTTTGTGGTGAACATGTTTCTCTTCTACTTCTTAACGGGAGTTAAAATTATTTACAGCCTTAAAGTAAAGCCAGCCGGCACTGAAAGGTGATTGAGTCGGGTCCCAATTTATTCAGTAATAACACAATGGCTGGGCTAAGTAAGTCCTGGAGAAGTGGTATTCAGTGCAAGTCTTTCAGCACATCCAAGCAATCCTGTGAGCTATTTTAGGTTATATTATGTAATTCTATTTCTCATCTTCTCCCTCTCTCCTGTCTGTCTTCCTTTCTATTTTTCCACTCCAATTATTTTGTTTACCTCCTTTTCTCATTAGATACTAATTTCCACAAAATTTAGAAACTGCTTTCTGGGGGCTGGAGAGATGGCTCAGCAGTTAAGAGCACTGGCTGCTCTTCCAAAGGTCCTGAGTTCAATTCCCAGCACCCACATGGTGGCTCACAACCATCTGTAATGAGATCTGGCGCCCTCTTCTGGCCTGCAGGGATACGTGCAGACAGAACACTGTATACATTATAATAAAAAATTAAAAATTAAAAAAAAAAACTCTGAACTTTAAAAAAGGAAGGAAGGAAGGAAGGAAGAAAAAGAAACTGTCTTCTGGCCCAGCTCAGCATGTCCAAACTGGTCATGTGACCCAACAGGTTACTAGACATGGGAACTGTCACGGAGTCAAATTATACCAGGCATCAGGTACCACAGCAGACACTGTTTTAAGGCTCAGGCTATAGCACAGAGAAGCCCACTGCTCTAAGTTCCCTTTAAGGAAAGGAACCCAAGTATTAAACAAAAAAGTAATCACAGGTAGTAAATGTAATTAAATAGGACCACCTATCTGAAGAACCAAAAAAACAGATACAGCAAATTAGCATCCTTTTAAAAAATGGGTTTTTTAAAAACAGACTTTTACATAACTGTGGTTTAATTATGAAAATTTGGAAGTAAACAATGCATCAGTATTACCATCTAACCCACAGGTTCCATTCAAACTTCCAATTGCCCTTTACGGGTTCAAGATACACGATGTGATGGCTCTCCTGTCTCTTTGTCTTCAACCTATAGTCAGTCTTCATTCTTTCTCTCCCACCATCCAGGATCACGACATACTTGAAGACCAGTAGGTCGGCTTCTTCCCCAGGCCTGACACTCCTTGTGATTTATGCTTTGGGGCAGGAGTACCACTAAAGCAGTGTTTCGTTTCCAGGACAGCTTATACAGAAAGCACACGATGCTAGCTTGAACTACTTTGGAAGGTGCTATCTACTGTGTTTTCCTGTTGTACAGTTAATCATAGGAATGTTGCACTTAACCAGTAGTGAGTTGTTAATTGACATTTTGTGGGTACCTTGAAATTAAGATCCTGCTGTTTTTCATCCAGTTTTTACCTCCTGTTTCAGGATCCACTGGTGGTTCATTCCGCAATCAGCCATTAAAACGATGGTTAGCAAACATGCTTTTCTTGTTCTATTATTCCTTCTAGACCAACAGTTCTCCAACAGGGTACAGGTAGTTCTGTACCCACTCCTCTCCCAAAGGACAGCTGGCAGTGTCTAAAGATATCTCTGCTTCTCACAAATGCAAGAGGGGTGGAAGATGGAGGCAGAAAAACATGCTCCTGGTGTTTGGTGGGTAGTACCAGGGATGTTACCACATTGTATAGGCTAGATCTAGGAACACACACACACACACACACACTCTCTCTCTCTCTCTTACCCTCCCCTCCCCAAAATATCACTAGTGCTGAGGTTCTATTACATAGAGCCTGTTCTTAATTAAACGGCAGTCCAAGATACAAAGAATTTTATGTGTCCCAACATTTATATATGTATTAATAGATTTGCAGAGTATTGTTTTACCCAAAAGATTACCATTTTTCTTATCATTTATTTTTACTCTCATTTTGTCTTAAATTTAGTCAAGAGTAACATCTTCAAGCCAGTTTCCTCTGTCTTTTGGGCATATATCAAGCATTTGGAGTACCTTCCTTATTTTATGACATATAATACCATATGATGCCCAGACCTGGACTTAACCAATTCTTCAAAGGGTTCTTCCAGTTCTTTCTTTTTAGTGGGAAATGAGATTAGAATCCAATATCCCAGTAGTAGTGTATTCACCACAAAGAGACCAAGATAGCAATAGGACACATTCCATTATCATCCCATCTACAACCAGTCTGTCTGTCCATCTGCCTGTCGAAAGTGGCATATTGGTATCTTCATTTCCAATCCAACATCCCAGGGCTTATTTAAGCTTTTCCCCTGTCTATGTGCGTAACTGTCTTGATTGACACTGAAATCCATGACTCCCTCAACACATTCATTTATTTGATGGGTCTCCCAATTTCTCAATATATGAACAAATTCCCTACTCTGAAACAGAAAACTAAGCCCTGAATAGACACACCTCCCCTTACAGTTTCTTCCCATAGTCAAGCCCAAACCTTGTTGCAATAAAACAGAAAGGATGGAAAGCTGGTGAGAAAGTTGGGGATATAGTACACAGCACTTGCTTAGCCTGTGAGAAGCCTCCAGGCCTTCAGCTAGAGCCCCAGTATAAGAGAAAAAAATTTTAAAGTTCACCATGGATATGCCACTTATACCTGCCCTCACCCTACTGCCAATTAAACACGTTGCCTCAAAGCAGGAAAGGAGGAAATGAGCCAGATTCTATCTTACTCTGTATCCTAAACAAGTGCCGGTTTTGCCTATCTGTGAGGGAAAGGCATCAACTCTTAAATGAAAGACAAACCTAGCTTTTGTTTAAAAAAATAATTTATATGTAATAACAATGTATTAAATATAAATATACTTAAAACTGGATTCTACCTCTTAAGTCTACCATAAAACATTGAAAAGTGCTCAAAATTGTCAATTTTCATATATCTTTTAGTTGCAGGACATAGAGAAATCAGGCTAGAACTGAGGTAGAAGGTTCCTCCCTGTTGACTAACTTGCGAAGGTGCTCTACAGGCTGATGGGTGAGAAAAGTCAATAGTCTCACCCAGCTGCAGGCTATAATAATGACCTGCCTGGCCAGATGTGCAGCAGTGGCTGGCTCTGAAGGGGATAATCTGTGAGTGGCTAACCTTGGCAGTCTACTTGACTACATTTGGAATCAACTAAAACCCAAGCTTCTGGGCAAGCCTGGGAGGGACTTTCCTGATCAGATTATTAGAGGTGGGAAAAGCCACCCTAAATCTGGACCACACCTTCCAGTGGCAGCCCACATTTTAAAAGGAGGAGGAGGAAGAGGTGGAGGAGGAGGAGGAGGAGGAGGAGGAGGAGGAGGAGGAGGAGGAGGAGGAGAAATAGCAGAAGGAAGCTTTGGTGTTTTGCCTCCCTCTCACTGGCAAGTTCATCTACCCTGTGGCTGAGGCATCTCTTCACTGTATTAGAAACCTGCTTCTTTGAAATTCTAATGTAGGCTAAAGATCAGCAGCTCTCCAGGAATCCTAGAGGACCTGCACCAGCTTGGGACTGCTGAGACATCCAGCCTTGTGCACTGAACAGCTACTGGATTCTTGGCCTTTCCATTATGAGATAGCCATTGTTGGTCTACCCTGACCACAGCACAAGCCTGTAAGCTGGTCCGACAAATTACACACACACACACACACACACACACACACACACAATCAGTTCTGTTCCTTTAGAAAACCCTGACTAATGGAGTAATCAACCACTTTCTCACTGGATCCATGAGTGCCCCAGGAGAGAACTCATGACTGATACTCTAAACCTGGTCAAGAACTCATGACTGGGAGATCATAGGCCGTAGGAGCTTCAACCACAATTTTGTTTTTACTCAATGGACACGCTTCCAACCACCTTCCAAGTACTTATATCCATCTCACATGTTAGTGCTTCTCTCAGCTGTCATCAGGAGAAATTCTTTTTGCAAGGGGTGACAATTGATAGAAAGCCAAGTTATTTCTTCTAGTCTTCAACAGGTAATTTCTACTTGAAGTTTGGGGACAATCACAGTTTCCAGAAGCATGAGTTCTCAATTCACTTACTTTCTTTCTAAAGGGAAATCATGATGTAATCCATCACTCAGTTCACTATGCATATTTGCTTCTCTTGAAATTTTTAGCAAAGAGTTTTATTATTATAGATGAACTGACACTTGCTTTGTAAGTATTTTATTTTTACATTAAAAAAAATACTTATTTACATTTTTCCCCAAAGCAACACATATTTGGAAAATCAAACAACACAAAAATTAATAAATGAGAATGTAATTTTTCTTCTGCCTTATCTTTTCAGGTGTCACTTTTTTGAAATAACTCATAATTTGATATATATATATATAATATATATACTTTCACAGAGGTTTACATATTTACAGTGTCTTTTTATAAAAATAAAATTATATTACATACATTACTCATCTAACAAAAATATCTTACGTGTCTCTCCAGAATACAACATAAACTCAATTCATGCTTTTAATTGCTACTTAATCCATTAGTGTGGATATACCATAATTTATTCCCATTGGTGACGGAAATAAAGCATCCATCTTGCTGCCAGCTTTTTCCTTACTAGTCCACACGACAGCACAATTAGCATATGAGCATGTTCCGTGTACGTACTGGAGGACAGATACCAGAAAGCGGGAGCGCCGGAGTAACAAGAGTGGAAATGAGAGCCAGAGCTTCCTAAACCTTGTATTTGGAAAAATATCTCAGAGTATACAAAAATAACCAGGATAGAAAATGATGCACCCTAATCTACTTATCATTCAGTTGAACAGTTGCCTATCTTCAATATTCCCCTTTTCCTCCTAGCTAGGAAATTTGAACAAACCTCATTTTAGTTCTGTCTCTATTAATGCCTCTAAAAGTTTCTCAAAGTCCTTTTTGGAACACTAGCTAAGTAGTAACTGTATTCATTTATATGCTCTTAATAGTTTATAGGAAAACTTTTTTAAAGTCACCCATAATATTCACTAACACCTCCCACTAAGCTCTTTGCAATGGAGAAACAGAATCAATGCATCCAAAACAGTAGAAAAAACGACCAGGAGAAAAATCATCCTGAAAGCATAAAAACCTGAGAACGAACAATATCGGGCAGGCACAGAGGTAGATTAAGCGACCGCGGCAACAAAGAGAAGAAAAGAGGAACATTAAGTAGATTTTAAAAGCTCGCATTAGCAGGTAGGGAAAGTACTTAAGGGATTGCTGGTGGTCTGAGTGGGAAATCTGAGCAAAGAAAGCAATTTCATGAGGAATAGGGCACACCATTTGAATGTAGTTTAGGACCAGTGGCTTAAAATACACGGTACTCCTCAAACCCTGGATGAATAGCCACTTAGTGCTCTTCCAGGAAGAGAAATTGGAGGGAGAGTATCCCCAATATATAAGAAAATGACAATTATTTCTTTTTAAATATGAGTAAACTGCACTTGAAGAATATAGAAAATGTATAATGACCACATACATGCATAAGTGATACAAATAAGAAAGTGTTCGTGGAAAAGGAACGCTGTGAAATGAAACCTCAAATTCACTAGAGACAAAGGCTAGTTAAAGGAATAATAAAGGAAACTATCATACAAGAACATGTTAGAGATATGTTAATGGCCTATCACTTCCTGGCCATTTAACTAATATCAAGTAAAGAATAATATAATTTAATTTAATTGTGGTTTCCTTTTTTGGCTATTAATTTCATTAACCCACAAAATACCTATTGAGTATTCTCTATATCCTAAGCAGGTATACATACATACACAAACAAAACTGTAAGCCCCATAGGGTTTATAATCTTGAGTGATTTACACATGATTACAATATATTTTGATGAATTTTAATTTATTTACATTTGTTTACTTATTTTGTATGTATGTCTCTGCGTGCACATATATGCATGCATGCCCTGGTGATGTGTGGAGGTCAGAGAACAACTTGCTAGAGTTGGTTCTCTTTGTCTGCCAGATGGGTTCTGGGGACGGAATTAGGCCATCAGTGCCTGGACTCCCTCCTCCATCTGAGCAGCCCCTATTTCAAGGAATTTTAAATTTTAGAAGGTCTAAACTGGTGGACTTCTGCTCAGTGGAGTCAGAAAAGGCTTGCTAGAGGAGCTGAATGACACCTGAATTGAATCTTGAGAGCTACAGGACTTTAGAAAATAGAAACAATTTCTAAAGCCTATACAAAGCTTTATTAATCCATTGAAATTGGAAGTAAAATTTTTTTCTAATATACACTTGACAAGAATACTATGTAGTCTACTTAAAAGTAAATTTGAAGTGTCCACTAAATAGCCAACCAAGTGTTTGAAATTGAACCATGCCAAATTATATCATACAATTTTAGAACACCCAGAAGGAGATTATCAGGTCCCACAGGAGAATTAACAGGTTTCATCTAAAACAAAAGGTGGGGAAGAGAAAGATTAAACAGTATTCAGCTTATTAATTTCTAGAAAATACAGTGCATTGTTGTGCAGTTCTGAAGACAAAGTCATTTCAAATTTGATCATTTTATATCCTACCAAAGTGTCACCAAGACTCAAAAAAAAAAATAAAATTGCTTCCCCTACTTTCTCATGGAGCTATGAAATGTATGATTGTACAAGATGACAGATTAAACATAAGAGCGTAATTTATGACTGATACCCAACACAAAAAAGATGTAATGAATCCTGAGAAGACAGAAGAATTCAAGACAAAAGGTTTATAGCAGACCTAGAGACCAGTGGTCAAAGGCTCCAGGAAAAACTTCAGGACTCACTGTGAAATTGACGCTCTATGTGGAGATATTTTAGAGGACAATGTATTAGGCTTTAAAAATATACACATAAAATCATGCCCTAAGATAACATGTGCATGTCGTCGAAGTTCTTACTGTCATGGGAGTAAACTGAATCATTTTGGCCAGCATTAGCAAGGTGAATTCTTCACTGCTGAAGCAATGTGATTGATTTGACATTGTTTTTTAAAAGATGTTTGCTGGTGAGATTTAAAACAGTTCACAGAAATCATCCAAGTACCTGGATGCATCAAACACTGACATTGATCCAGATTTTAATACGGAAGTTTCTTCAACATATGGAGAAAGAATGTTTTATTCCTTTGTAGCAGTTCAGTCAAAGTTGAGAGATCATTTGAGAATTGAAAATGCAGGACAGCACATAAGAGGTACTTAACAAACATTTGTTGAGATTGCTCTTTCTTTTCCAATCTATAAATAAGATAAGAAAAGGTAAGTGAAGATCAAGTTAACTATTTGATGAATTAATTATATATGAAATATTTATATACATATTACATATATGTAAACATGCACACATATATACTCACCAATACTTAAATTTTCTTTTGTTGTTCTTCTGCAGGTCTATACTAGTTTTCAATTTTATTTTTAAAGTATATTTCACAAATTTAGCTCAATCAAACAAGTTTTAAAACACATGTTTTCTTTAAAATACTTGGCTGTTGAAAAATAGTTCTAAGAATATTAGCTTAGATTTCTGCTAAATAGAATAATATAAATATAAATAGTGCTTGTTATTTTTAGATAATATGGGGTAATATTTTCAAAAGAATTAGGTATTAACCTGTTGAATTAAAAAAGGTATCACCAAAACTATTTGCAAATATTGTATTTCATTGACTTTAATAAATAAAATAACTAATGAAAGTTGACTACTCTTAGGTAAATAATTAAATAATCTGAAAAATACACAAAATAAATGTGTCTTAAATGCTTCCCAGTCTATAGCGGATGAGGTTGCAAACTCAAATGTCCACTAGTTAGGAGAAGAGTAAAATCAAAAACATGGTCTCTTCAGATAATGAGTATCATGGATGTGAGCTCAGACTTGGACCACTAGATTATATGCTCGCTCGCTCGCTCTCTCTCTCCATCTCTCTCTCTCTCTCTCTCTCTCTCTCTCTCTCTCTCTCTCTCTTTCCGAGAAAGGGTTTCTCTGTGTAGCTTTGCGCCTTTCCTGGAACTCACTTGGTAGCCCAGGCTGGCCTCAAACTCACAGAAATCCGCCTGCCTCTGCCTCCCGAGTGCTGGGATTACAGGTGTGCGCCACCACCGCCCGGCCGCTCTCTCTCTTAAAAAAACAAAAACAACAACAACAAAAAAAAAACCCTGAAAACCTAGAGCATATGAATTCTCCCTACTTTAACATCTTGGTTATAATTTTTTAATTACATCAGTTTTACAAAATATTTATATGTTCTAAATTCAGTTTCTATTCATTTAGCGGCCTATGGTGTATTCTCTATAAAATTTAGATTAAACTTGCCTATTATTTAGAATAATAAATCAAATATAAAAAGAATGTGCAGAATAAATGGATCTATTTAAATGTGACTAAAGATTTAGATCAATCAAGACATACTGAATACCCCTCGGGACAGGCAGGCCCTATTCAAAGTACTGTGGTGGAATAAAGAGGCATGCCTCAATATAAATAATAAATGTAATCTCCTAATATTTCTTCCCTTGGCTTCTAAACACACCCAGAAAATTAACCATCCACAGTGGACCCCTCTTTTAGAATGAGGCACTATTAATATTAGGCTAAGCCAATTATGACTGTGATAGATGAACAAGGCTATGTAATCACTGTTCCTTAAAGAATCTGGTGGCTTATCTCTGCCCCCCACTGCAGTAGGTCCTCCCAGGCTCCAACCCTCCATGGCGGAGCTTCCCTTGGCAGGCTTGTCCCATGGTCTGTGACTGAAAATCAGAGGCAAAGAAAGTTAAATGAAAGAATTGGAATCATCGAGGGCTTTCCTGTATGGTCATTTTGTATTTAGTAGGTTCAGAACCTACAACAATGAGAGATGGCAGGAGATGGGTGGGGGGCGGCAAAGGAGAACTGGGTGTGGCCTTTGTGACAATCAAGAAAAGCAGAATACACAAGTTACTTGGCAGTCCTTTCATTGAATGGACACCCTCTGAGACCAAACCACGGGTTTATAAACACTGTATAACCTCCCAGCAATCAAGGAGGTTCAGTTTTATTTTTGGAGAAAAATATGGACTATAGCTTATACACGGTACATAATCGAGTGCTAATTTGTAATTGCAAACTACAAATGTGTGTGACATAAAAACAGAAAGTCAAAATGGGTAATACGAATCGAGGCCTTCCTTCTCCCTACACACTTCTCATCATTCCAATTTCTCCTCTAAAGGAAGCCGGAGGAAAGAGAACTGGAGGCTTTCCTAACCACTTTGCACTTCTTAGTTGTACATAATGACAATCCACCTACCGTCCATTGTGTTCTAAATAAAATATTCAAATAAAAACAACAAAGTCCAAGATTAAGCAAAATACTCTCCATCTCAGTTCAGAGTCGGAATGCCACCACGCCTCTCAGTCAAAGATGAAGTCATGACAACTGTCAGAGGTCCCAAGAAATGGCAAGGACGCAAAAACCTGGCCTTCCACATCCCATTACTGCCTACAGGGAACATTCCAACTACTCCGGCACACACAAGCCAACACGAGAATGAGCATGCAGACCGTTACAATATACATAATTCATCCACATTTTCAGACTCCTGCACACGGATGGGATGATTTGAATCTTTTCTTCATTCCTTCCCACCTCCCCAGGACTCAACTCAAATATTCAGATTAAAGGCTGGGAGTGGAGGGAAGAAAGCCAGACACATAGAACACAAACAATCAATGCATTCACCCATGAACTACTTTCTTCACATCAAGAATTCATAACATACTACAATGCACCCAGGCCATACAAATGTCCATATAGCTACAACAATGCTCCGTGGAAGCACTGCCCGTGACCAAAATAACTTGCTGGAGACATGAGCATTCTTTTAGTTGGGCTTTCTGTGTGCTGTTTCTGTATGCAATTTCAAACTATCACTATGGCCACAGGCTTGAGGAGTACCTTGGGGGAAAGGCTATGTCAGACCACAAACCATGACCATTGCTGTAGTATTATCATCACAAAGAGCAGCACTTCTCAGGAAAAAGAAATAAATAAAACAAAGCGGACATTTGGTGGAGACGGTTCAAGGAAACTGCACTCTCTTTCCTTCCTGGCCTCACTCCTCAGACCCCCATTCCTTTAGAATGTCATCTACCTCTCAGAAACCCCAGAGAGCCCCTTTTCCAATGACCTTTAATCAGGCTCCTCAGAGACAATCCACCGCTCAAGTTCTTTTCCCTTGGCCAAAGTTACTTTCTGTCTCCCAAGTTAGTACTGTTGTTTTCAGTTCGCATCATGAACTTTAAAATCCATTTCTCACCATTACAGGGAGATGAAACCTTCAAGAAATATAGTAGAAGGGTTCTAAATTCCTGGGTAGTCACTCACAAAGCCTTTAAGCAACTTGCCTTATTCTGCATATCTGCGCCCCCCCCCCCCCCGCCCCTTAAGAAGTTAAGTTTATCCACTAGGGTAATATTTACAATGGAGCTAATAAACACCAGATGGAATGAAAAGAATCAAGGGATGCTACTTGAAAGAAGAGGAAGAAAGGAATATTATCCATCATTTGCTGGGGAGAGTGCCACTCGCCCGGCATATCCTGGCACAGACACGACAGCCACAGGCGACCTTTCCGTACAGACTCGCTGATGAACACATAGATCTAGACAGCATCACAGCGTCATTTAGTCCTTTTTAAAACACCGCCTTCCATTTTCAAAGAGGAACCTACCAGCTCCTTGTTTCAAATAAAAATGCAAAAACTACATTATTAAGAGGCATCTAAATTCTTCTTCCAACTCCCTGGCATTTCAAATGAAAATGTAAAACATGCACTTAAAAAGAGCTGTCTTTCTTCTGAATGTGCCTTGCCTGGTGGATCCTCACCCCAAATGTGAAGGACTCGCATGGCTTGGGCCACATTTACCCGACACTGAGCCAAATTAAAACCATGCTCCCTAACTATGTACTGGGAGCCACACAGTGAAACGTTCACCCCACCTAGTGTGACCTAATCTTGTCTACTGGTTTTCATTATGGATTATGATTCCTTTTTGGGTCCTTTTGGTCCAGGAACCAAGGCTGGTACCACTCCTGCATACCACCAGCTCCCCTTTGGGGTCCCTCACATTTCACAGCTGCTGCCTACCCATACACCCTAAACAGAGAACACAGAAAAGCTTAAGAATTCATTTCCCATAAGAATTTACAAAGTTTGCCCCAAACTCATCACTGAGTGACTCTAAACCTTTGTACTCCCCAACCCGAATGCAAGAATATTTGATTGATTTGCTTTTTGATTCATGAAAATGTATTGGGAGATGTTGACATCTGACACACTGTGAGCTCCTTAGAGAGAAGCACTATTGAAAAACAAAGACTTTTCTGTTCTTTGACTGGTAAAATGCGCTGTTTCATTATTCCTTAATAATTTGAGATTTATATCACAGCTTTGAAAGATATGTACTCCACTTGGAAGTTAAAGAATGCTTCCTAAAAATTTATTTATTTTTAATTTATGTGCATTGGAGTTTTGTCCTGGGTGTCCAGTCTCCTGGAACTGGAGTTATAGACAGTTGTGAGCTGCCATGTGGGTGCTGGGAATTGAACCCTGGTCCTCTGGAAGAGCAACCAGAGCTCTTAACCGCTGAGCCATTGCTCCAGCCCCATAAAGAACACTTTTTTAAAAATGAAAGCAATGGGTCTTTTTCATTGTTGTAAAAGTAATATATACCATAAAATTAAAAAATCCTAGAAAGCATAATGAAGAAAATGTAAATTACTCATAATCCCAACAAAGCACTGAGCACCGAAACACAGCTCTGTGCATAATCATAATTATTCACATACTTTGTAGGTGTATATATTTAACAGAAATAAGACCACATTTAGACTACGGAGATGCCTCCCAAGCATGAGTACATGAGTTTGATTACAGAACCCATGTTAAAATGGCGGGTGTGGTGGTACATACCTGTGGTCTTAGCACTGAAAAGGAGGAAACAGGAGGGTCACTCCCTAACTTGCCAGTCTAGCCTAACTGGTGAGCTCCAAGTTGATGAGAGACACCTCTTCAAAAGAGGTAGATGGTTTTCTTGAGGGTGAGGATGACATCCAAAAATGGTCCTCTGGCCTTCTCTGCTTCCTTTTCTCTCTCTGTCTCCCTGTCTCTCTGTCTTTGTCTCCCTCTCCTTCCTCCTCTCCTTCTCTCTCCCTCTCCTCCCTCCCTCCCTCCCTCTCTCTCTCTCTCTCTCTCTCTCTCTCTCTCTCTCTCTCTCTCTCTCTCTCTCTCACACACACACACACACACACACATACACACACACAGAGGACACCAATGCATGTGTACCCAAACACAAAAACTGTATACACACGTATAAGTAAATAAATAGACCACATTCACTGTACTGATTTTTTTTAAAGATCTATTTATTTTTATGAGTGTTTTTTCTGTGTGCCAGAAGAGGGCATCAAATCCCATGGGACTACAGTTAAAAACAGTTATAATAAGCTGCCATGTAAGTGCTGGAAATTGAACTCAGGACCTTTGGAAGAGCAGTCAGTGCTCTTAACTGCTAAGCCATCTCTCCAACCCTATTGTACTGATTTTTAACTCAATATATTTTCTAGATTCTCCATAGCTATATAGTAGTCCACTGCATGGAGTAGTCATAACTAACAAGTCACCTAAAATTAAAGATCTACATTCACTGTGCTTCACTGAACCCCTTTACTTATAGCTTTATATAATAGTTTCATTATTTTTCAGGAAGGAAATACTAAAAAACTAGATATTTAAAATTGTTAAACAAACTGCCAGACTGCTTCTGTAATGGTAAACTATTACTTGCCAGTTCACAGATGGCCTTCTTTCTGCTGCTGATCCAGAAAGCTCTCTCTAGAGAATACACTTTTGGGGGTTGGGGATTTAGCTCAGTGGTAGAGTGCTTGCCTAGCAAGCGCAAGGCCCTGGGTTCGGTCCTCAGCTAAAGAGACTACACTTTTGTCTGCACATACTGATGCCAGCACATCATTTACATTGCAACTTCTTGATGCTGCTCCCCAACCACATCTCAGGTGTCTCTGCGTAGCCCTACCTGCCCTGGAACTCACTCTCTAGATCAGGCTGGCCTTGAACTCAGAAATCCAACTGTCTCTGCCTCCAGAGTGCTGGGATTAAAAGCATGTGCCACCCCGCCCAGCTCATTGATGCCGCTTTTTTTAATGAAGTGTCCTGTAGATGTAACCGTCTTAGTAAATAAGAAACACAGAGCCAAATACAGAATTAATAGCCAAGAGGTCAGAGCAGTAGCTGAGAACTGAAAACCTTACCCTTCACTGCTGCTGTCTTTCCTCTCCACCAGAGCCTACTTCCTGTGTCCTGTCTTTTTTATAGACTTTCTCTTCTGCCTTCTCATTGGTTGTAAACCCAACCACATGACCTCGTCACTGCCTGTCTGTACAGACCTCCAGGTTTTCTACGGTTGGTATTGAGATTAAAGGTGTGTGTCGCCATGCTGGCTGTATCCTTGAACACACAGAGATCCAAGTGCTGGGATTAAAGGCGTGCACCACCACCGTCCAGCTTCTGCTATGGCTTGCTCTGACCCCAAGGCAACTTAATTAACATACAAATAAAATCACATTTCGGTACAACTAAAATATCACCATAGTGTCCTTAAACATCTAGTCAACCTATTTATTAATCTTTAAATCCCAGGGATTTGGATTACATTTAGAAGGGCATCCTTGTCTCAATATAACAAATGTATTCATCTGAAATATACAGGAATGTCAGTTTCCAATTAAGCATTTTATCAAACTTATATTTATTTTGATATAGAATAAAGGAAGGAGTTGGATTTGTTATTTTTTAATTCCTAGTTAAGTGTTCTCAAAAGTATTGATTTTAAAAAAATCCTTTCTTGTCACTGAAATCTCATCTTGGTCCCATGAGTCCCCAGATGTTAAGGTCTGTGAGAATCCTCTACACTATTCTAAAACATTGATTTGTAGTGTTGATACATGAATGCCATACTATTTTGGTTATGGATCATTCAACATTGTGTTTGCACATGACAAAGTAATGTGAAATCTTAGGACAGGAAAAGTACTTACTACCTTGCATTATTTTTTGATAATCAAAGAACTAAAAAAGTTCACTAATGAAGCAGATGATATCGCACTACTAATAAGAAATAGAGCACTTACAAACACATAGACCTTAACATCTGATATGTTCATCACAATACAAAGTAGACAGTGCTCTTAGGAGTAAGAATTTGTTCAAAGACTCCCTGGCAATCACACAAGAAATGACTAACACAGTGAAATTTTAATTTCACATATACTTCCCATGATGACACTTACTTTAAAATAGAACAGTGGGTCCCTATAAAAGCCCTAATTTTCTCATTTCTTAATTAATCTCCTTTACTAAAGTGTGTGTGTGTGTGTGTGTGTGTGTGTGTGTGTGTGTGTGTGTAGAAATATAAAGCATGGATGGATACAGGTCACAAGACATATCAGCTCACATCCTAGCTCCTCTCAAGGGCATGGTGTTTACCTCTTCTCTTTCCTGCCACAGTTAGGGATCCAGTCCATTCCAGGACAAGGGGCTTGGTGTGAAGCAGAGGGTCAACTCAACCAATGTAATGCACATCACACAGGGATGCTTTGTAATCTGTAACAGGTATACAATGCATGTTTATGTCACGTATGCATTATATATCTGTATAGATGTCATGTACATAAATATATATAACTATATAAAACATAAGTTTGAAGGAGAAAACATTTTTAAATTCAACCTGGCATTCTGAAGCTTTGGTAATTCTGCAGAGTATACACTCTATATAATAAAATAATAACATAACAGGAAAACTAAAGATTTAGGCTGTGTTTCCATAATGTTCCCTTTGGTTTCTTAAAGGTAGGTAAAAATGAATAAATAAAAATCTTAGCCAGGCGGTGGTGGCACTCGCCTGTAATCCCAGCACTCGGGAGGCACAGGCAGGTGGATCTCTGTGAGTTCGAGGCCAGCCTGGTCTACAGAGCTAATCCAGGACAACCTCCAAAGCTACAGAGAAACCCTGTCTCGAGAAAAAAAAAAAAAAAATCATTTCAATAGAAGAAAGAGACAAGTTTAGAGAAAAAGGCTTTTAGAGAAAGAGAATGGAGGAGCTTCTCTGGAAAGGAGATTCTGCCCACCGGGAACCAGAAGCAGGAAACGGGCTGCAATGCTCCCTGACAGATACTCCCCTAGCCAGGTATCTGAGCAAAGCGCAGAAGCAGCACTCACTGGCCACAAGGGCCAGACTGACACTTGTCCCCAGCTCACACCACGGGTCAGCACCCAGCACACTCTCTCTGCACAGCAGCTTGGGTGTCTCAGGACAGATGCTCTTGAGTACTGGGAACCAAAGAATGAAACAGAAATGCCTGTTCTTCGGCAGCTTGACTAACAGTTTGCTTCTCACAAGAGCAAGAAGAGATGCACAAAGGCATGCTGGGTCCCACGGCAATACGTCAGTATGCAGGATGAATTCTGCATGACACTTTTGTTTCTTTCTGGAGCTAAGAATCAAAGCCAGGTACTTATGAATGGTAGGCAAACACTCTACCACTAAGCCACAGATAGCACATGCAGCCCACCAAATCCATCTTGATTTCCTCTTACATCATTGAATCAAAATCAATTAGTGAAAAGACATCTCGGGATTATAAACCATTCTAAGGTTGGATGTTTACAGACAAAGAATAAATAACAAAAGCAAGAACAAAGAATGTTTTCTTTTCCAACATATCAGGAAATAAAAAATTAGATACTTCAATTATTTCCCAAAATCAAGAGGATTCTTTTCCATAACATTTTGGAAGGTCTGGAAATAATAGTCATTTTATCTCTAAAAACATACACTGAGCATAACCAGTAACTTATTTTTAAATCTGAGATGGATGGTTCTACTAGATGATGGGTGTGCTGTGTTTGCTGTGCATACACATTAGAGTTTTATGATTCTAAAATACTGTAATTGTTTTTCTATTATTAATAATATTAACCTGCAGAACCTAAACTGTTGTGCCCATCATTTCTACCATTAGAAGCTTCTTTCCTGTTGTGACTATCCGTTGGCACACTTTCACACTGTTTCTATAGGAACTGGTACTCCTGTGCATAACTTCAAGTCCCTATCAGGGTTAAAAGATCAGAACTATTCCCTATTTAAAGCTAGAAATATAAAAACTGCCATTTCAAACAACAAAATAAGTTCAAAGATAAGGGAAGTTTTTCATATTAATCATTGGCAAATGCATTAAATATACTAGAAATAAGTCCATGAACGTATATAAACACATCTTCAAATGTTTATACAGTGAAACCTTGGTTATTATTTGTGACGCGCTAATTATACTGTGATCTAAAACAGAATTATGCTTGTGGCGCCCTCTGCTGGGCTTTCTATTCACAAACTCAATCTGGCAACACTAACCAAATCAAATTCATGTATCAAGTGAAAAATTACTTTTTTGTCCATGAGCACTTTATGATGAAGATTATATGAAAGTTGTGACTAGTATTTACTTTGCTGAAAAAGCCTTGTGAAATTTCAGTAGCTGCTTCTCTTTAAAGAGTCGATGTTATACAGTCACATAAATTATAGATGCATATATAACGTGGAAGCGGAACTGTCTGGGGACAAAAGGACTAACAGCAGAGATGAGGGGCAGGAAAAAAAGACGGGAGGGAAGAATGGGGGGTGAAGTGCTCAACACATGCGCATACTAAAAAGTTCAATGTTGCATCAGGGCTGGGAGATGACTCAGTGGAGAAAACGCTAGCCACACACTCACAGGACCTCAGTTCATATCCCCAGAAGCCATGGAAATGGCGGTGGGCACGGTAGCCACCTCTAACTCTGGCACTAGCACTCAGGGCCCCTAGAGGGAGCTGGGTAGCTAGGCTGGCTGCATGGACAGCTCTGGGTTCTGTTCAGAGCCCTTGCTTCAGTGAATAGGAGAGAAACAACTGCCAAAGGTCCTGACCCCAACCGCAGGCCTCCACACACATCCATACACACATAGAGCCACTCCCATGAACGTGTGTGCGCGCACGCACACACACACACACACACACACACCACATACCACACAGGCACTCACATGCCAAAAAAAGTCACATACAAAGGAGGTCTTAATATACCTTGTTTTTGTTACTACATCTGTCACTTGACAATATTTTCAGATTCTTAAGACTCTATTACGATAAAACATTTTCATGAGCTATTTTGTTACTTGTATCTACGTTTTCTAGCTGTTTAGTTCAATAAAAATAGTTCATTTTAAAACATCAAAATAATTCTTAGTGTCTCTTTGCAATTTAAATTTATTTTAAATTAATCCTTAACAACATAAATTGTACACACTTGGAAACCCTTATAAGCAAGTTTGAAAAGTACCCATACCAGGAGTAATAAACAAATAAATAAATAGCTTCCACTTATTGAGTATCAACTGTGAGGAATAAAGTGCTTTATGGTGTCTAGGAATTACATATAGTCTTTTAAAATGAATAAAATACAAGTTCACTTGCCGGGTGGTGGTGGCGCATGCCTTTAATCCCAGCACTCGGGAGGCAGAGGCAGGCGGATCTCTGTGAGTTCGAGGCCAGCCTGGGCTACAGAGTGAGATCCAGGACAGGCATCAAAACTACACAGAGAAACCCTGTCTTGGAAAACCAAAAAAAAAAAAAAAAAATACAAGTTCACAGAGACTATATAAATCGTGTTAGGTGAGACATGTCTCACTCACTCTGAAGTTTCCTAACAACAGACAGTCGGGAAAAAAATCCTCAACATACGAGTCCCCCATTTATCAGTGCACCAACATGGGGGTGTGGTGATGGAGAAAGGGGTAAAGGAGAACAAGACATCGTTTATATGTGACAGAATAATTTGGACCATTGGGAAGCTATTTTTATTGTATACAGTGCTGCCAGCTAGTGGCCCTATTTCATACTGAGTCAGGAAAACAATACTTGTTTTCTGCTACTGAATTAAAATTTCCCTATTTCACATTCCAGGGTCATGCTCTAAACTTGCATGTGCACAAGGCTGACTTAATAGTATTTAACATTACTCAAGTATAAAGAAAAATGTGTCCTCAACCACCATAGCATCCCTTGACGAGTCTTTGCCTAGCTCCCAACAAAACTACAAGATACGCCTAAGTCAGAATTCAGTAGAGGCCAATTCACATAAACTAACAGGTAACCTATTATTATCCATGCAAACGAAACCTACATCATTTTTAAATATTTTAGGGCAATTTTAGAACACTTACAGGCTCCTTAGTGACAAAACATAACTTTTCTATAAAAGCAAGAGCTAGCCAAAATGTGGATACAGAATAAAATTAATGTCTATTATTACACATTATTCAATTCAAATCTATCCTTTTGATAAAACAGTCCTATTAGCAAAGTTTATCATTTAATGTAGATAAGAAGTAATTATATATTTCCTCTGAGGAAAAAAATCTGAGTTATTTTTAAATTTGAAATGGTCATATATTACTATTGATTCATTATTTTGATAAGCATCCTATGCAACAAGTTAGAAGACACACTTAGCTCTTATCACGATACGTTACTTAACTGTGACATGGTATAGTCTTAGCTGATTTCTATATCGTATAGCATTATTTTAGAATTGCTTAAGTGAAGTTCTCAGCAGAAAAACAGATCACCAATTAATCAGAGGCTTAGACAAAAATATAATATATCCTATAAGAGTATATAAACAAAACCTTCGGTTTCAGTATAAGGACATCATGAAGAACATGTTCTGTTTTTAATCTGTACTGAAAGAGTAAAGCACCCAATAGACAGCAAGGGAGAGGCAGAGCAACAACTGAACTCATGGGAAAAGTCACAATAGAAATAAGAAATAAAAGGAACAGTTCTGGAGAGTCCAGACTTCCTTCTGATCTGTATTCTGTCACACACACAAACACACATTGCTGTAAAGTTTCTGTAAAAACTGTCATACCCCATTGAGTATGTATCTCCTATGAGGCATATTTTACAGTTTACACTACCAAGGGTTTCTGATAGGTATGTATATGTGTGTACACACATGTGTAAGAATATATGTGTGTATATATATATATATATATATGTGTGTGTGTGTGTGTGTGTGTGTGTGTGTGTGCACATATACATATAAACATATACAAACAGTAGGTATAATAAACAGTAGGAAAAAACTAAAATTTGCTTTTTAAAACACTGAATATATTTTATAGTTAGCATATAACTTACAAACATTTCCTGTATTGTCAAAGCTGGTAAGAACGTCTTCTACATTCAAGGATCCACTATTATATCTGCAAAGGAACAGAGCATTTTATTTAACATTTCTGAAATAGTAGCATTTCTAATTCTTTTTTAAATCTGAGAGAACGTTGTGATATACCCAATACTAATGAACTAATGTTAGAGTTTTAAAATAGTTTCTGCCTACCAGAGAGAGAAGAGGGGGAAACTCAAATCATAGTCTTCAGAATATTTGATGCAATAAGCATGTCCTGATAATAATCAACATCTTAAATATAATATGTTCTTTAAAATCACTGTTTAACAGAAAATAACATACAAGCAAGTTCTTAAAGATGCAACTTTCTTTTTATAAAAAGAAACACATCACACAGAGAATTTAGAATAAAAGAAAAACCAAATCACCTCCAGAACCACCCTCAGTAACACAAAAAATTCTACTGGAGCAGGACACCAGTTTGAAAACCAGTCCCAAGGGACCAGTCAGTTATGAGGTCTGCACAGCCCACTTACGGGCAGTTCTAAATGTTAGCAGGCAAAAAGGACTCACAGTATTTATCCCAATCTCAATTCTATCTCTGCCAGTTCCAATTACTCTCCACTCAGCCCTTCAAATATTGCATTTGATTATTTGGATGTTATTAAGGGGTCCAGCAGGCGACAGTTTGAGCTAGCATGCCACAGTTTTCTGCTGCGTCCTCAGAGTTACAGCTGTAGCCATGTTAGGGCATTGATTGGTTACAGTATAATGATTAAGTCGCTGGTAATGTATTTCATCAATGCTACTTTAACTTTGTCATTCAAACAGTACAAATGGGGCTAGAATATGTGTGTCTATGTATATAAGATTTTATATATATAAAGGTATATATTAGTTTGCCAGAATACATGTAATTATACATATCAAGAGAATACTAATCATATTACTTTTTTCAGAAAAAAGCTTTTATTTCTACCAGATATCACTTCTCTGACAGAATGACTGAGCTTGCATAAAGTCGTCTGCAATCATAACTAGCCAAATAAACACCGAGCTCAAAACTATCGTAATCCAAAATAATGCAGTCATCCACCACAAATCAAAGCTTCCTTACCATACTATGATTCTATATCCCCTCTGTGAACGTGAGTCACTAACATTACTAAAAACTATTAAAAAAAAAAAAAAAACCCAAAGAAGAAGAAGCATTAACATCTCAGATGCAGGCTGCGGCATGACATGGTACAGAACTCAGCATGTTCCAAAATATGCAAGCAATCTATGATTCCTTTGAAGATAACAAAACATCAAAATCCTAACATGCAGAGATAATCAGTTAATACTTTGGTATACACTCTTCAAATCTGTTCTCTATACTTTGATAAAGACTGTTTTGCAATTCACGGTTTTTATGATGTATTATAAACAGTCTCAACATCCAGTAATCTCCTGTAACATGATCTTAATGACTGTTCAGGAGTTCAAAGAGCAATTTTGAATGACTCTGTCTGCACCACAATTACCAAACACAAACTTCATGTTAGCTTTTATCATTGTACACAGTGTGGAGCTATTACTCATACTACTGTAGTGGAAATAACTGTAGATTATTATCAAGCCTGTTTCTGATAACTTCCTTTAAAATTTTTCAAAAAAAGCCTGTAACCCAGCATTAGGAAAGTAAGATTCAAAGACCTTCTTGGCTACATGGAGACGTTGAATCCAGCCTGGGCTAGAGACCCTGTCTAAAAAAAGAAAAAAACATCCTAAAAGCAGAATTACTGAATTTCTTTATGGCCTGACTCCCTCTCTCCCCTCCTCTCCTGTCCCTTTCCTCTTCCTTTTCTTCCTCCCTTTTACTCCCCCATCCCTTTGAACAGCACAATCAGGACAAGGCATTTGAAATTAAAGCTGAGGCAAGAGGAGGCTATGTATGTGGTTTGAAAGAAAATGGCCCCCATAGGCCCTTAGGGAGTGGCACCATGAAGGGGTGTGGCCTTGTTGTTGTATAGCGCAGTCCAGCGGTGTTCTCTGGAGAACTCTGCTTGGTCTACCTCCAGCGTCCCGTCCCGGAACCAAGAGAGCGACCTCCTCTTGATCCTCCGTCTTCCGCTCCCTCCTCTGCCCCGCCTTGTGGGCGTGATCATTACCGAAGCCTCAATGGGGGTTGGAACTTCCAGGCCAATGCTGGGATGGCTATCCACTACAGGTGTGGCCTTGCTGGAGAAAATCTGTCACTGCGGGTGGGCTTTGAGGTTTCAGATGCTCAAGTCAAGCTTAGTGTCAATCTCTCTTCCTGCTGCCTGCTGATCGGGATGTAGAACTCTCAGCTACCTCTCCAGCCTCATACCTGCCTGCATGCTGCCATGCTTCTCACTGTGCTGACAATAGACCAATAGACTCTGAACTATAAGCCAGCCCCAATTGAATGCTTTCCTTTATAAGAGCTGCCATGGCCACAGTCTCTCATCACAACAATAAAACCTAAGTTTTATTGGAAGTGTAAGTTTCCTCAAGATTGAACCATTCCATTCTGCATTCCTTAAACAGGAAAATAAACAACACAACAACACAAAACAGATTCAGGATGTCCCTGAAACTGCCCAGAATCCCTAGGCCTCTATGTGCCAGAGGAAAAAAAAAAAAAAAAAAGCTGAGCTTCAAAGAAGACTCCCAGACAAGGCAAGCTGCAAAGAAATCTTGAGACCAGCTGCCTGGAAGTGGTTTAGACCAATTGAGGCACCTGGAAAGGGCACTCTCCAATCTGTCAGCTCCCTGCAGACTATATACAGTATGTTCCAGGTTCCCAGCTTTTATGAGCTGTCACCCGTGCTGGGGTGGGTCTTGGTGATGCAGCTGTCTTTGAGTCATTTCTGTTCCTGTAAGTGACCCCAATAAAACTCATTGGTTCACCAAGTTGGACCTTGGCAGTATCTGTACTTTGGTTTGTCATGGGCTCCCTATCTTGGGTGAGTAAAAGTGTATAGCATCTCCCCAGGAAAAGTTTTGCCATATAACGTAATTGGCATGTGAACAGGGACACCACAGACCCAAAGATGAGCTGGAGAGAAGTGAGTGCATGAATGAGTCCAATTATAGGTAGCAAGGCATCAGAAGTCTAAGTGGGGAGCATCCATGGAGGAAAGGGCAGTAGAGTTGTCCTATACAGCGAATGTTAGTGCGCCTTTGTCTGTGAAAACAGTTGCATGGTTCTTGCTCTGGGTAGCAACTAAGGCGGAGCCATCAGGATTAGGACTGTCCGTTGGAGGAATCTCAGGATGCCAGTCATCATCTATGTGGTATGGGGTAGCATGCCTACTGGATGAGTGGGGGCTGTCACATGATTATAGAGTTGCCCTGACAACAGTTCAAGGTTTAGAGGAAATCTTGCAGTCTTTGAGATTAGCACACAAGGGTCGAGATTATCGGTAAGCAGAGGCAGAGGTTGGCTGGCCTCTGTTGTGTATAGTTAGAAATGCACCTGAGGCTGAGATATTTGTGTAAAGGGGCAATTGCAACAAAAAGGGGAGATGCTGCAGCACCCTCCATGTTTGCCTCTGATCTGGCTCGTAGATGAGATGAACAAGAGGATTAGATGGAGGTGTTGGCTCGCTGCTTCTTAAAGCTTGAGGGCGCTGGGAGGTGGTGGCACACGCCTTTAATCCCAGCACTCGGGAGGCAGTGCCAGGTGGATCTCTGTGAGTTTGAGGCCAGCCTGGTCTACAGAGCGAGATCCAGGACAGGGTCTAAAGCTATACAGAGAAACCCTGTCTCAAAACACCAAAGTGGGGGAGGCGGAGTCCACACTATTCTAAGTTAGTACTGAACCTTCTGAGTAAATACTGAAACAGAGCCTATCATTGTTGAAAGTACTGTCTTAGAGTATACACTATGATATTTTTTAATTGTGTAAGGGTGGGGAAACAGGAAACCAAATCTCACAATTGCACTTACAAAAACAAGAACAATTAGCTGGACAGTGGTGGTGCACACCTTTAATTCCAGTACTCAGGAGGCAGAGGCAGGTGGATCTCTACATTCAAGGACATTCTGGGCTACAGAGCAAGTTCCAAGACAGCTAGGGCAGAGAAACCGTCTCAGAAAACCAAAATAAAGAAAATCCTCTCAAAAGAACTGGTAGAGAGGATACTCAGTGTTCCCATCACAAAGAAATGACTGATGCCTGAGGTATTGGATGATCTGACCATTACACACTGCATAAAGACATTAAAACATCACACTAGGGGGTTGAGGATTTAGCTCAGTGGTAGAGTGCTGGGTTCGGCCCTCAGCTCAAAAAAAAAAAAAAATCACACTGTACTGCATAAATACACACAATTATTTATTAATTTTGAGTAAAAAAATTTAACCAAAATATACACAATCTAATTTACAATGGGTAAAACAACTGAATGCAAAGAAGCTGTGTGATTGATACATAAAAGATGCTCGGCAGCCTTCATCTTCAACTGGGACCCGACAATGAGAACCACAGTAAGCTACATTTCACATCACTTAGACATTGTAACTTTTTATAGAAACAAACTGGGACTGGAGAGAAGGCTCAGTGGTTCAGAGCACTGGGTGCTCTTTCAGAGGTCCTGAGTCCAATTCCCAGCAACCATAGGGTGGCTCACAACCATCTGTAATGGGATCTGCTTCCCTCTTCTGGCATAAAGGTGTACATGCAGATAGAGCACTGATACATAAAATAAATAAATCTTTTTTTTAAGTGCTGATAAACATGAAGAAAAAATTGAATTCTCATTCATTCCTAGTAAGAACATTTTTTTTTAAAAGCCACAGTGAAAAAGAGTTTGGCCATTCTGCAAAAAGTTACAAACATGTAACAACTACATTCTCTAGTCATTTCATTCCCAATTACATGACAAGAAATTAAAAAAATATGTTCAGAGATATACAAAACATGCACATGAAAGTCCACAGTAGCATGGGCATATGATAGCCAAAAGTAGAAACAACTCTAATTGTCCATTAGCTCATGAATAAGTATTAAAATGCATGATTGGGCTGGAGAGATGGTTTGCGTTTAAGAGCACTGGTTACTCTTTCAGAGGTCCTGAGTTCATTTCCCAGCAACTACATGGTGGCTCACAACCATCTGTAATAGGATCTGGTGCCCTCTTCTGGCTTGCAGAGACCATGCAGACAAGAGCACCATATACATAAATAAAAATAAATTTTAAAATGCATTATTAACCATATCATGATACATTAAGTCAACCAAAGAAAAATGAATGACTTCCTTAAACATGGTAGGATTTAGGAAAATGTTTAAAAAAATGTAAATAGTGTACTAAGTGAAAGAAGCCAGACATAAAAGCCCACATATTATAGCATTCTATATGAAAGTCTAGAACAGACAAACATATATATATATATGTATGTATGTATGTATAAAGCAAATGAGAGGCTGCCAGATATTGGGGGAGGGGAGCTGCTGACGATGGGTATGTTCTGAACTTTGGGATAATGATGGGGTTGCACAAGGGTGGCAGCAACATGACACTGGGTATACTAAGAGTGGGCAGGGCACTGCATTCAAACCCTCCTAGTGCAGTAAATGGGCATTGAATTTTACCTTGATGAACAAGAAAATTGGTTTTCGAAGGCAGAAAAAGTAAACCATGGAATGAGTGTACCCTAAAAACTGTCAGAGATGAGCCGCCTGTTTTTCCTTTATGGTTCTTAGTTGTTCTTTTGCAGAGCTGCCAGCTGAAGTCGTGCTGGGATCAAGAAAAATGGGCCTCAACCACTGCTACTACTGTTTCTGGGATTGCCATTTCATAATTGGTTACTACAGCTAGCACAGTGGAGACCCTGGCAGCAAAAGTAGCTGTCACAGTTAATTAATCTTTCATTCTATTGGGCATGACAAATTTAAATCAATAGTTATAGACATTTCGATTGGCTTTGAAAGTTATATTTTTTTTTTCAGGTTTAGCATTTTATTATGAATGGATTGTCACAAAGTTCCATATTGGGTATTCAATTAAGGCAACACTGTGTGGCTTTGGTTTTTGTCACCAAGGATGAAAAACAAACCCTTACTCTAACTCCCCTGCTATCTCTGATGGCTGGGCGCTTAACGGAAGGTGGTTGCTGCCTTGAGCCCTGTACAGCCCCTCATTTGCTCTCAGTGTTCCTGTACACAATCACCCTGGTCTGGTGGGACAACTGCCAATTCTCAGGTAAAGGAAAGTGCACTGTTCCAGATAACCTGGGGAACAGTGCAGTGGATTTGGTTTGAGAGGGGCCTGTGACACGTGTAGACCAGGGAAAGTTATAATTTACAAACTCAAGTTCCATTTGCTTTTGGGATACCATCTTACAAGGACTCCAATTTGCAGTAAAGCTCGTTAAGGAAGGGAATGGCTCAGTTGCATTTAGCCTACCGGCTATGGGTGGGTTAAGACTTCTGTTGGTCTTTTCTGTGTCAAACACACAGATTGCAAGCCCAGCGCCACTTAGAGATCTTTGGCAACAGTTAACTCTGCAGCTCTCACAAGATTTGAGTATGTATGATAATGAGTATTCAGAGATGGGTAATGCCTGGGGGGCGCTCACCAACCTAAGAGCACCTGTGTGGCCTGGACAGGTGTCTCCACGACGGGTAAGGTGACCTGCTGACATCCCATGCAACCTAAATCAGAAGCTCATTTTTAGTAAAGGGGGGGGGGGTGGGGGGACACCTGTAGGTAACTGTTGCCTTGCTTGCAGACCTTGACCTTGATATCCTCCCTATGCTAATTCCCTGCCGGGTTCCACCCTCCTGAATGCTTAAGGGAAGTTCCTTGTCTGTGTATCCTGCTTATTGGGAAAACATCTGAAGCGAACTTCTGCCCTCCGGGGTTCTCCCATTGTGCTGTAAGCCTGTATTTAAGACCTCCTCCCTCCTTCAATAAACAGCATTCAGCATTAAAAAAAAAAAAAAAAAAACTGTCAGAGAACAAAAAAATGTACAGGTTTTCAAAGGAAAAATGTTTAACAACAGACTGTACATGCAACTCACTTTGGAGCTTTTTTTTAAATATATAAATCAATGGGTTTTAAAGTCTTATCTACTTTATAAGAAATTAGTAGATATCTACATGGAATGTAGATAAGTTTGAAAAACATTCTAGGCACCATTTCAATTTACTGAAACTGAGTGTATTCATATGTAAGCAAACTACCGTAAGCAATCATGAATGGAGTTTAAGATAAAGTTGAAAATTAAGTCATAATTAGCCAACATCTATGACATGTTACTTGAAAATATGACTCAGTGAACTTGAATCTTCCATACACACTGTATATTTTATAGGTCCTATAAAGACTTCTTAAAATAAGAAACTAAAAGCTGTTTAATTCCTCTTATTAATTCCATTCCTAATATTAAAATTACATAGTTAAATAAATTCAGTAATCATATTTATTCAGTAGCCAGCCTTGCCTTTTTTTCATTTCATTTGTTCTTTGTTTTAAGATTGTTTGTTTATGTATTTTATGTACATGGGCGGCTTGTCTGCATGCATGTCTGCACACCAGAAGAGGGCATCAGATCCCATTTTAAAAGGTTGTGAGACACAATGTGGGTGCTGAGACTTGAACTCAGGACCTCTGAAAGAGCAGCCAGTGCTCTTAACTGCTAAGTCATTGCTCCAGGGCCTGGAGATTAATTTAAATTAATTTTTTAGTTCATTCACAAAATGATGGGTTTCATTATGACAGTGCCCCACATACACATTGATATATCTTGTTCATATTCACTGCCACCCCTACTTACTCTTGCCTCTGCCCTCAGCACTGGGTAGGTAGTACCCCAGAAATCCACTGGGAAATGCAAATTATAACCACACTGAGATGTCACTTCACAAACACCAAACTACAATTTTTGAAAAGAAATGTTGATTGAAATGGTACCTATAGTGCCAGGTAGGTAAGGATTACCTACCGTACATGTTTGCATGAACAAACGGTTCCTGGCACACAAGCGTGGACTTGGCACTCAGAAGGCACATACTAATTTCAGTAGTGTAATGGGTTCAATTGTCTGTTCCTTTCCCTGAGAGCAATATATGACTTCATGGTGGTGCACTTAGTGCATTAAAAAGGCAACACAATCAAGGCCACATTCTTGACTTCTTGCCCATTCTACACTTCCAGGGCAAGCCAAAAGTCAAGCACTGGCCTTCTAATTCAGCAATTACCATAGCAACAGTGGTCAAATTCAAAGACAGAAGGACGGGTCAGGCCTCTCGGCTTTTGCTTTTCTTAAGATACGCAAACATTTATAAATTAATAAAATAAATTAATAACTCTGGCTTGTATGGTTCCACATATACTGGGATATGTATACATTTATAAACTAATAACTCTGACATGTATGGTTCCATATATAATAGGACATGTATACATATATAAACTAATAACTCTGGTATGTATGGTTCCGTATATAATAGGACATGTATACATATATAAACTAATAACTCTGGCATGTATGGTTCCGTATATAATAGGACATGTATACATATATAAACTAATAACTCTGACATGTATGGTTCCATATATAATAGGACATGTATACATATATAAACTAATAACTCTGGTATGTATGGTTCCACATATAATTGGAAGCATTTTAAAACTTCCAAAGTATCTAAATTGGCCATGGGAAAATTAATTTAAAAAATAAGGTATGGGAACAATACCTACTATCTACATAGTAAGTTCTATGCAATAATGAATTACAGCTTATAACACAGGGTGGAGGTAATTTTTAATAAAAATATTTTAGCGAAGGCACGTTCTGGTCTGCCATGCATTTCTATATGCTACTCACTAATAGCAATAGTTGGGTCTGTAAAGTTCTGTAAGAAGCAAAGCACCAGGAAGACAAGAGTGGGAGTAAAACCTCACTTTCATCCTCAGTCTCTACACTTCCAAAGAGGGACCACTCGCAAAGACACAGCCGAGACGACAGACCCTGGGGACTTCACACTCTAGCCAAGGGTCTAAGAGCCCAAAAGTTTGCTTTTCATGAAAAGTTCCAGCTGGGCCTTTAACTCCAGCACTCGGGAGGCAAACAGGTGGATCTCTGTGAGTTCAAGTCCAGCCTGGACTACAGAGTGAGATCCAGGAAAGCCACAGCTACACAGAGAAACCCTGTCTCAAAAAAAAAAAGAAAAAGAAAAAAAAGAGGAAAGAAAAGTTACTATGACAATTTAATTATCCTTCATTTTAAGTACCATTATATAAGGCTAAGAGAAAATAATGGTCAAAGTTTTAGTTTGATAATTTACATAACTTAGTAATATAAACAACTACTAAGCACTTTGAAATTCACAATTGTTTAATTATTTACTCTCATTGGCATTTATATTGAGTCTAATAAAACTTCAAAGGGCTAGCTAGAAATCAAGGTACGAGGAGGTTTAACTAAGTTGGGGAGAGCAAGGACTCTCCCCCATGCCAAGGACTAGGGGAGACAACAGACCCTGAAAGTGAGGTTTTACAAAAAAAACTACTTCATGCCAAGAGTCACCCTGTGCCCTCTGTTGAGCGGTGCCAGGGACTCTGGGTGACAGGGAGCGAGACAGAGAAAGTGGGCTCACATTGATGGTCTGTGGGAGTGTGTAACAACCAAACACTCTGCCTACAGGACCCTCTCCCTAGGGACCGAGATGGCCTGCTCAGGAGCCTGGATCACTCTGCCTTGCACATTTTCATCTTACCTATTTCGTGATGCCTTGTTCTCATTGGGAATGATTTCTCCCTTTTCCAGAACCTTCCATTACTTCTAGATCTAGTTTAAGCTCCAGCCCCTCAGTGCTTTCCAGGAAAAGCACCTCTGAGGTGATCGTGTTAAGTTTTAATTATTTAGTAATCAGTTGTGCACCACGTGGTGGCAGCTCTCGGGCTGCTTGCTTAGCTGTCCTTCACTCTCCTTGCTGTCTCAGCTTCCATATAGTGAGCTCCTTGAGGAGAGCACAGCTTATATTTCCGTTTATATACAAGACACTAATAGACATGTGTGGGTCAGAATTTACCTAAAAGTATTTCTCTTTTTTTCCCTCCAATCATTCCATAATGTTGTATTTAACAAACTTTGACACATGTAGAATGGGAGGCAGAAGTAGGTGGATCTCTGAGTTCCAGGCCAGCCTGTTCTTCATAGCTCGTTCCCGGCCAGCCAGGGCTACATAATAAGACTCTGTCTCAAAAAAATTAATTACATGTAATTGTGTGTGTGTGTGTGTGTGTGTGTGTGTGTGTGTGTGTGTGTGTGTGTGTGTGTGTGTGTGTGTGTGTGTGTGTGTGTGTGTGTGTAGTGCTTTACTTAAAATTACTTTTAAAACTCCATTCTTAGCTGGGCAGTGGTGGCGCACGCTTGTAATCCCAACACTCAGGAGGCAGAACCAGGTGGATCTCTGTGAGTTCGAGGCCAGCCTGGTCTCCAAAGCAAGTTCCAGGAAAGGCGCAAAGCTACACAGAGACACCATGTCTCGAAAAACCAAAAATAAATAAATAAATAAAACTCCATTCTTTTGGGCTGTTGTATTAAAACAAACAAACAAAAAAACTACTTCAGAATATCCATCACTCAATACTGAATAAAGCAGATAATATTGTTAACAAATCCTATAAAAACAGGCTGAAAGTGCTAATATGAGATAGAAAAAAATAAGAGTGGAATTCATATTTCAGATAAAAGAAAATGAACAAAAATAGTAAACAGGTGAAAACATGAACAAAATTTGTAATGGGAAAGAATGAACTGCTTCAGGCAAAAATCTTCCATCTGGGCTCCTCTGGTAATTTCAGGAAAACTCTTCAGCAAGCAGGATCATACATAAAGCAGCCAGTTGGTAATCACAAAGATCACTGAGGAAATCATTGTACCTAGGCTCCAGTTCCTACAAGTCAGGATTATGGAGAAGCTTAAAGTACAGGCCGTATGTCCATTCCAGAGAGGTTATCTAGGGATGGCGAGAGGAAAGTCACAAGGAAGTCACTGTACCATGTCTACAACTACTTGTGTAAAGTAAAAACTGTCCAAACAGATTACCTGGTTTAAATAGAGGCACAAATAACTACATGATCAGCTATGTGATGCTGTGAATATTGCTCTGTATAAATAAAATACTGTTTGGCCAGTGGACAGGCAGGAAGTATAGGCGGGACAAGAGAGAAGAGAATTCTGGGAAATGGAAGGCTGGGTAGAGAGACACTGCCAGCTGTGGCCATGAGAAGCAACATGTAAAGACACTGGTAAGCCACAAGCCAAGTGGCAAAGTATAGATTAATAGAAATGGGTTAATTTAAGATAGAAGAAGTAGATAACAAGAAGCCTGCCACGGCCATATGCTGTGGATATCGCTCTGTGTAAATAAAGTTCTGATTGGCCAGTGGCCAGGCAGGAAGTATAGGCGGGACAAGAGAGTAGAGAATTCTGGGAAGTAGAAGGTTGGAAGAGACACCGCCAGCCGCCGCCATGAGAAGCAACATGTAAAGACACTGGTAAGCCACATGCCATGTGGCAAAGTATAGATTAACAGAAATGGGTTAATTTAAGATAGAAAAGGTAGATAACAAGCAGCCTGCCATGGCCATACAGTTTCTAAACAATGTAAGTTTCTGTGTGCTTTCTTGGTTGGGTCTGAGCGACTGTGGGACTGGCCGGTAAGAGAGATTTGTCCTGACTGGGCCAGGCAGGAAACTCTAACTACAGCCATACAGTTTGTAAGCAATATAAGTTTCTGTGTGTTTACTTGGTTGGTTCTGAGAGTCTATGGGCTTGGCAGGTGAGAGAGATTTGTCCTGATGGTGGGCCAGGCAGGAAAACTCTAACTACAGGATGACCTCAACCAGATTAGTCCTCCTTTATGAAATGTAGGTGTTGATACTATTCACCTAAATTGGCTACTGTATTCATTAAAGATGCTAACACATAGGAACCACTCCTAACATGGATGTCACCTAGCAGACGTCAACTGTCAGCCATTACCAGTGTTACTATAGCTGTACTGAAGCCCATGTCCTACTGTGGATTCAGTGTACTTAAGGTATTGTTATTTTTGCTTGCTAATGGAGAAGGATACTAAAGAGAATGCAAAAAGAGATAGAACTGGCAACCTTCAAGGTCAAAACATTAGCTCGGTTAAAACTCCATGTCATAATTCTAGAGAGACATTTATATTTATTCTTTCAAAAATAAGTATTTTATAAAGAACCATGTTATTGGGAAAAGTTCAGTTCATACACTAGCCAAGAATATATTAGATTATCACCATGGGATGGATAACAAGGCCTTATGGGTAAAGATTCAAGAGAGGAAAATATCACATTCTCCGTGGCCAAAATTACTGGGCATTGAGAAGTCAGGAAATTATTCCTGCTCCAACTTACTCTGTCTTTTATCACAAGAAGATGCAGGAAAATAGCTTTTGAAGTTTATTCCTGAAGACTGAATCATTCTGGTTTTCTGGCTCTTTCATTTATACACACTATCTTCTAGGTGGTAATCTTCTTCATTACTACTTTCCAGACTTCTCATAAAGATTCCAGAAAACAGAAACTATCAAAGCACCTAGCTCATTACCAGGCACTTAGTAATACGTAATGTACTTTCCTTTCTGAGCAAGGACTAAAGAGATTATCTACATCAAAACACAAAGTAGCCAAGTATGGTGACAGATGCCTTCATATCAGCACACACAGGAGACAGAGGCAGGTGGGTCTTTGTTAAGTTCAAAGCCAACCTTATCTGCATAGTGAGTTCTAGGCCAGCCAGGGGCTACATAGTGAGACCCTTCTTAAAAAAAAAAAAAGAAAAGAAAAAAAGAAAAAAAGAAAAAAAAAAACCACAAAAACAATGACTGGTGTACTCTAGTTAGAATTTCATAATGAATGTAAAGGCAAGCTCTCAAATCACTAACTTTGCCGGGTGGTGGTGGTACATGCCTTTAATCCCAGCACTTGGGAGGCAGAGCCAGGTAGAGTTTGAGGCTAGCCTGGTCTACAGAGCAAGATCCAGGACAGGCACCAAAACTCCATAGAGAAACACTGTCTTGAAAAACATAAATAAATAAATAAATGAATGAATGAATGAATGAATAAATGAATGAATGAATGAATGAATAAATAAAATTAAAAAATCACTAACTTTGTGTCTTTTAATTCCTGCTGTCAATAAAACAAGTATTTAAAAACCAGATCCTTAAATCTGTTCTTTCACACCCATCCTAGTCAAGTACCCGAATGTTTGACTATTGTGGCACCTTTGAAAATTCAGAAACATTAACCAAAGTGCTATGAACAGACATCCTTCATGACAATACCCTCACCACATCGTTCCTGGCCTCACCTAGGCCATTCAGTCACACTTCCACTCAAGCTCTTGGCTCTTCTTACAGTTGATACGAAAGTGTACCCTCCACCCCCAAAATGTGAAACGTCACAAAAGGCAGATTTTTATAAGACAACTACAGTGTTATTGCAAAACGCCAGAATATAAACAGGAGGGAGAATTCATTCAGGAAAAGTGGAGTCTTGTCACTTCAGTTAGCAAATCTCTTATCTCTGTTCAAATTATTTTAAAAACTACAACAGTCTGCATGCTTCTCAGAAGACCGGTATCTTCAGCTACAGTTCCTGCTCCTATTTTTCTGGTTCTTTTCAGAGAATGACAAAACGTGAATGGGAAAAAATACCAAAGCTTGATTTTCAGACAACTACTACTTGAAGCACAGTCTGGGAAAATTCTGTTTTTACTTTCAGTCTTCTCCGCTCCAAAGAACTTGGCTTTTTTGTCATAATCAAATGCCGAGAGAATAGTTGAATGCACCCCTTGTTTGCAGCCCAATTTCTCCTTAAATGAATTATTTTTCTTGTCTGACAAAACAGCAAGACTCAGTGTAGGTAGCAAAATTTCTTTTAAAGTTTTTTTAATGTTTCTAAAAGTACTGAGTTTACTTAAAAGCATTGCATAAAGTTTGAGCCTCAGTTAGGTGTGGTGGTCTGAATAAGAATGGTTCCCATAGGCTCATATTTCAATGCTTGGTCCTGGGTCAGTGGAACTGTTTGAGAAGGATTGGGAGGTGTGGACTTGGAGGAGGTGTATTACTGGGTGTGGGCTTTGAGGCTTCAAAAGCCCATTCCAGGCCCTCTCTCTGTCTCTCAGTGTCTCTCTGTGTCCCTTTCTCCTCCCTCCCCTCCTCTCTCTCTACTGCCTGCAGATCAAGATATAAAGTTCTCAGCTACTGCTCCAGCACCATGCCTGTCTGCTTCCCACCATGATGATTATGGACTAACCCTCTGAAACTGTAAGCAAGCCCCCAATTAAATGCTTTCTTTTATAGGAGTGGCCTTGGTCATAGTATCTTTTCACAGCAGTAGAACACTAACAAGATAGTAAACAAACACATCCTCATCAAATATTGATTTTTGCAAGAGTACAGACTTCCAAACAATATGATAAATGACATTTATGCACGATAAATATAAAATGTGTTTTTAGATATAAAGTAGCAATGAGCTAAACTACAATGAGACTATCTTCCCATGAAGTGATTTGCACCAAATTGCTTATCTTTTTAGAAGGCTTCAAAAGTATTTTTTAAAGTTGTTGCTTTCATTTGATACTTGTGTATTGTTGTTGTTTTTTTATGAAATAGAAGCATCAGAGAGTCTGTCTAAGGCAGCATGATTTTCCAACATCAAGTTGCAAAGCTGAGTTCTAATAAAGATTGCTGCAAAGTCACAGCAGGCACACGGGGCACTCCTAGCGCACGTGTTTCCTAGAAGAACTGTGCTCACCTTAAGGAGATACTGTATTCAGGATAAAGGATGCTTGTGTACTGGATCCACACACCAGCCTCTTCCTCAGTTTCCCTTTTTTGGGCTTCTGTGACTGAGAATAGATTAAACGATTCAAATCTTCTCACAGATATATGTTTCAGACAGTCATCCAGCTGTTTCTGCTTCAGAACCTTTGAAATAAAAGCAAATATTGGAGTTATAGTATACAAGTAGTACAAATTGAGTTTCCAATAATACTGGGTTAGATTATTCAGACTAATGTCCTATTGAACACAAGGAGAAAGACAGAAGGCACTGGAGAGCAGTGAGGATGCTAACAGTTTAACAGTTTGGTATCTTAAAGAGGAGGGAAATCCTGAGTTAACAAGGCTTTTTTCCCCCTCCTTTTTCTATTTATTATATTTGTGTTTTAATTCCACACATCAGCCATGGGTTCCCCCATCCTCCCCCCTCCACCCCCGCCCTCACCTTTCCCCCAGCCCCTCCCCTCCAATCCCATCTCCTCCAGGGCCAAGACTCCCCTGGGGATTCATTTAAACCTGGTGGATTCAGTACAGGCAGGGCCAGTCCCCTCCTTCCAGGCTGAGCAAAGTGTCCCTGTGTAAGCCCAAGGATCCAAACAGCCAGCTCATGCACTAAGGACAGGTCCCAGGTCCCACTGCCTAGGTGCCTCCCAAACAGTTCAAGCTATTCAATTGTCTCACTTATCCAGAGGGCCTGATCCAGCTGGGGGCTCCACAGCCCTTTGGTTCATAATTCATGTGCTTCCATTCGTTTGGCTATTTGTCCCTGTGCTTTCCCAATCTTGGTCTCAACAATTCACACTCCTACAGTCCCTCCTCTTTCTCGACAATTGGACTCCTGGAGCTCCACCTGGGGCCTGGCTGAGGATCTCTGCATCCACTTCCATCAGTTATTGGATGAGAGTTCCAGCACAACCATTAGGGTGTTTGGCCATCTGATCACCAGACCAGGTCAGATCAGGCTTTCTCTCGACCATTGCCAGCATTCCACAGAGGATGTATCATTGTGGATTTCTGGGGACCTCTCGAGCACTCTGCCTATTCCTGTTCTCATGTGGTCTTCATTTATCATGGTCTGGTTAACAAGGCTTCCATATCCACTTTTCTCCTGAGCATTTGTTAACTGAAGGGACTGAGAAGATAAGAAACACATTTAACAGCCAGGACTGGAGCAGGTGTGTCATATGGCGTGTGTGTGTGTGTGTGTGTGTGTGTGTGTGTACATTTATGTGTATGACAGCATATTTATGTGCACATGTGTGTATATGTATGTGTGCCTGTGCAGCACGTGTGTGTGTGTGTGTGTGTGCACATGTGTGTACAAGTGTTTATTTGTTTTAGAATAAATCAAATGACTAGTTTTACTGGTGTTAGTTTTCCTTGCATGGAGAAAGAAGAGAGAGCTGTAAGATTAATGAATTTTAGCAAAAACCCTACAGCTCCACATCCAAACAGAAGTATAATACAAACTAATGAAGCCTTATATTTCCTGCCTTACAATTAAATATATGTGTATATATGTGTGCATGTGTGTGTGTATATATATAAAACCACCGTTGAAAAGTTCAATGACCAAACTTGTAGAAATTAGGATGCTCAATGCCCAAATTGTTGTCTCTAAATATTATTTCCTACTAAAACAATGTGAGACCCCTTGGAGAAATGGAAGGAATTGTATAAGATGAGGCTAGAGTGTGTGTGTGTGTGTGTGTGTGTGTGTGTGTGTGTGTGTGTGTGTAGGACCTAGCAACCAATCTGAATATGAGATAATGTATTAATAGATAACTTCAATACAAAACAATCAAAACACAGTATTCCCAGTGCATATAACCAAGGGCCTAGAGGTTCAACTGACCACCACCCCTGCATTGCCATGCTCATAACTGCTGCAAGTCACAGGTAAATGTAGTGGAATTCAGCTATTATCACAAAAGCTGCTACTTGGGAAGGTTGAGGACTTTTCCAAAGGTCAAGCCATGGCTTAAGAAGTCTTGGTGATATTTTAGCGTTTGTATATACATTAGTCAATTCCTGCAATGATTTTCTTGTATGCTATGTATGCTTCCAAGAACTCCTAACAGTATGTTTTATCTGAAATACCTATCAAGCATCCAAGGCCAAACGATCTCCTGAATTAAGGTAAATTAAGCTCAGACCCTCCTTTCTTATACAGCCTTAGTGGTATTTATACTAACATTATAGACTCCTAACATTTACCTAACCACCTCTAGGAATGTAGTTTGAGCACATAAAATCCCTTTTTCTGATATAATAACCGATTTTGGCTCTCAGTTGACCTTCTCCTTTACCACCCCCCTTTTGGGTTGTAAAAGAAAGCCTGAGGGTCACTGCCTGAGGAAAACTCTTGTCTGCCTTTATGACCCTGTGAGAATTCAAGCCTGGTGACCTTGCTTTAGCTAGAGCCCTGCTATTGCATGGGTGTATAACTATAAACCTCAGAGACTAGAGGAAATTTGAGAGGATTTTGAAAATTTTGACTGGAGAGGATTTTGACTGGAGAACTAGATGGAGAACTAGAATGAGATGGAAGATAAGGAAGAGCCAGATGGGGAAGAATGAGAGAAGAAAGACCAAGATGGGGCAAATGATCTAAGATGAGAGAATTAAGATAGAACTTAGAGGGGACAACAGATAAAGGCAGAGAGAAATCAGGCAAGAAAGGAGCTAGGCACGAGAACAGAACTGAAGCTGTGTAGATAGGATTTCATCCCAGAGGAATAAAGCAGACGGACTAAGAGCTCGGTAAACTTAGATTCATTTCCCACAGATTATTCTCGTAGCTTCTCTTCCGGGCCCCTGGGAAGAAGATTATTAAGGATGGACCATAATAATTTTCAAGACATAACCAAAAGCCTAGAGGTTTAACTGCAACCATTCTGCAACATTCCAAATGGTACAACCAAGAGCCTAGAGGTCTGGCTGACACTACGACCTCCTGCACCCTTCATCTCTCTGCATATAACCACAAGTCTCCAATTCTAGGGGACCCAAAAAAGAAGCTGCTCCTACATCCTTCTTCCTGTTCTGCACCCTGTACTTCCTGCTTTTTCATCGCATTCTTTGGCAATGTTTTTACAACGACTCATTATTTCTTCTGTGCTTCATACAGTCATCTCATTTTTTTTCCATTTCTGGAGGATCTTTTCATTTTTCTCTCTCTCTCTTTTTTTTTTTTTGAGCTGAGGATCAAACCCAGGGCCTAGCAAGCGCTCTACCACTGAGCTAAATCCCCAACCCCTTCTCATCTTTATTTTATGTGTATGGGTATTTTGCCTGCATGAATGTCGATGCACCAGGTGTATGCCTGGTGCCTGTGGAGGTGAGAAGGTAAAAGACCCCCTGGAACTGGAGTTCCAGATGGTAGTGAGCAGTCATGTAGGTATTGGGAATCAAACCCGGTTTTCTGGAAGAACAGGCAGTGTTCTTAACAGCTAAGCCATCTCTCCAGCCCCAAAGCAAATCTTTTGTTTTTTAAGTCTTCTGTGTTCTCACCAACCCCTTTTTCACACTCTCTGAAGGTCATTTAGAGTATTTTGCCGTTGCTTTTTTTTCCCTCCCAAATACAGAAAACTTCTCCAATGTGTGTATCACCCTTATTCAGGGTCCATGTTAATCATCACTGTGTCATTCCAATGACATATGTGCTGCTGACTTCACCTAAAGGAGTTCTTACGTTGTTTATTTTCAAATTCGTATTTTTATTCCCCTTCTTAAATTTTATTTTCCAATTTTCCCATTATTGGGAATCTTTTTCATTTCTCCTGATACTTTTTCTTTTCTCCTCGTAACTTTCTGCACACCCCTTTTCTTTCTTTCTGTTTATTGAACTCAGTTTCTCTCTGTTTTCCTCTTTCCTGCACTTTTCCTCCTTCCTTTTCCTAGTCACTTTGTATTTCTAGTTTACCCTAAATGGAGCAGGGAATAGTGGCGCACACCTTTAATCCCAGCACTCAGAGGCAGGCAGATCTCTGTGAGTTCAAGGCCAGCCTGGTCTACAGAGTGAGTTCCAAGACTTGCTCCAAAGCTACACAGAGAAACCCTGTCTCAAACAAAACAAAACAAAAAGGAAAACATTTACCCTAAATGTATAACTTCAGAGTAGTTTTCTTAGTCTTTAGCATATAGTCATTGTCAATGTATTGGTGGCCTCCTAATCAATTTTTATATCTTTTACAGTTTGCAGCTGTTATAATTTGTTTTCTCCTCATCAGACAGAATGAAGATTGAGCTCCAGGAGTAGACTGCTTAATAACATCTCCAAACACAACTGGAAGAGACATTCAAAGCAACATTCTACAAAGTACATCACAGCAACATCAAAAATATTAAAAGGCAAGGCAGCATGACTTCCACATCATAACTCCTCACTGAATTCAAAGATACTGAAGTAGATAAAATGTTGGGTGAAGATTTCAAAAGTTTACTAGTAAAAATGATAGTGATATCAAAGAAGACACAAGCAGAAAAATTCAATCCAGGATCTGGAGAAGAAAGTCAGCAACACAAAAGGAAATGAACAATAAAAATCAAAAAAATAAATAAATAAAAATAAAAAAAATGGGGTTGTGGATTTAGTTCAGTGGTAGAGCACTTGCCTAACAAGTGCAAAGCCCTGGGTTCGGTCCTCAGCTCTGGCAAAAAAAAAAAAAAAAAAATCAGCAATATGGTGAAAAGGTTACCAACATAGAAGACGAATTCTTCAGGAAAATATATATACTCCTTGTATATATGTGTTGTATGTATGTTTATATATTGCAAATATATATATTGAATATATATATATATATATGCATATCCATATATACTAATTTTTTGAGACAGGGTTTCTTTGTGTGGCCCTGGCTGTCCTGGAATTCACTATTGTAAACCAGGTTGGCCTCGAACTCAGTCAGAGATCCACCTGCCTCTGCCTCCCAAGCCCTATAATTAAAGGCGTGCACTACCACTCATGGCTTAAATAGATATTAAAGCCCGGCGGTGGTGATGCACACCTTTAATCCCAGCACTCGGAGGCAGAGACAGGCGGATCTCTGTGAGTTCGAGGCCAGCCTGGTCTCCAAAGCAAGTTCCAGGAAAGGCGCAAAGCTACATAGAGAAACCCTGTCTCGAAAAACCAAAAAAAAGAATAGAGCCGGGCAGTGGTGGTGCATGCCTTTAATCCCAGCACTCAGGAGGCAGAGGCAAGCGGATCTCGACACTCAAGGCCAGCCTGGTCTACGGAGCAAGTTCCAAGACAGCTAGGTCTGTTACACAGAGAAACACTGTCTCGAAAAACCAAGAAAGAAGAAGAAGAAGAAGAAGAAGAAGAAGAAGAAGAAGAAGAAGAAGAAGAAGAAATAATAATAATGTTGGACGTCAGAAATTCAATGAACCAAATAAAAACACAGTGGAAAATTACTTATGACTTAAGCAGACTTAAAGATCAAAAAATACTTTTGAATGATCAGAGGGTCATTGAAGAAGTCTCAGTAGAAATCAAAATATTCTTAGACTTAAATCAAAATGAAAATGTAACTTCTAAAATCTTGGGATAACAACTAAGCAGGTAGGAATTATGAACAAAAAAAAGAGCAAAATAACACACACTCTAATCTCAGAACTTGGGAGGCAGAGGCTGGATCTCTCGAGTTTGAGGCCAGCCTGGTCTAGAGTGACCTCCAGGATAGCCAGAGCTACACAGTGAAACTCTGTCTCAAAACTTAAATTAAATTTAAAAATTAAATCAAATAAATAAACTAATGATGCAACTCAAGGCTGATATGGAATTGGCAAGTTTGAGCGGAGGAGACACGCCATGCGGCCAGTGGCCAAGTGGGCAGGATAGAAAGTTACACCATGCAGGCACAGCATCCACCGGGAAAGTTTATTATTAAAAGGGGAGGGGAGAGAAAATAGAGGGAGGGAGAGAGGGAAAGAGAGAGAGAAAAGGAGAGAGAGAGAGAAAGAGAGAAAGGAAAGCAGAGGTGGGCGCAGACTCAGGAAGAGAGAGAGGACATCAGGATGCTGGGTGGGTCCCTAAGGAGCTGACCTGAATGCCAACAATGGTCTTGTGTATGTTCCTAATTTTTCTATTTAGTTAGTTTAATTATAAATGATGTAATTAATATGATTATAATGATTTTCCAGTTCTATGATAATTACTGAGTTTTGAGTACAATTGTACAATGTACAATTCAATAATTTCTTAAAGAACATTTTTAGGCTAACCAAGATAAGCATGCATTGCTATTTGAGGATTCCTTTTTTTTTTTTTTCAATTCTTTTTTATTTAAATTCTTTTTCATACAGTATATTTTGATCATACCCTTTCCCCTTCCAAACTCCTCCCAGATCCTTCCCACCAAACTTCATGTTCTCTCTCTCTCTCTCTCTCTCTCTCTCTCTCTCTCAAGATTTATTTATTATATATACAATGTTCTATCTGTGTGCATCCCTGCAGGCCAGAAGAGGGTATTAGATCTCATTACAGATGGTTGTGAGCCACCATGTGGTTGCTGGGAATTTAACTCAGGACCTGTGGAAGAGCAGCCTTAACCTCTGAGCCTTCTCTCCAGTCCTCTTTCTCTCTCAAGGAAAAAACAAAAAAACAAAACAAAAAAAAAAACAGGAGTCAAACTAACAAAAACCTAATAAAACAAATAACAAAAGAAAAAGCACACAAGAAAAACATAGAGTCATTTTTGTGTCGGCCAACTACTTGCGGGTGAGGTCTGGCCTACAGTGGGTTGATATCCCAGTGACACTCCATTGGAGATAACTGATTTTCTTTTCCCAGCAGGTTATCAACTGCAAATAGCTTCTTGGTGGTTCGCAGTGACCTGGAACACAAGCTCCGAGGGATCCACGCCCTCTTCTGGCCTCCACAGGCACATGTACTCTTGTGTACACATGTCCCCGCCCCCATATACAAATAATTAAAAATTAAACCTTAAAAAAAAAGCCTTGCTGGATGGTGGGAGCCCACAGCTTTCATCCTTGCACTAAAGAGGCAGAGGCAGGAGGATCTCTGAGTTCAAGACCAGCCTGGTCTACAGAGCGAGATCCAGGACAGTCAGGGCTACCCAGAGAAAGCCTGTCTCAAATAAGAACAAAGACAAATCTAAAAGTACTAGAGAACAAGGAATAATGAAAATCAATATAGACATGAATGAAACATTGAAAATATAAAAAAATATTACAGAAAGAACCAATCAAACTAAAAGTTGGTTCTTTGTAAAGATAAATAAGATGGGTAAACCTACCTAAACCAGCAAAAAAAAGGCTCAAATTTAAAAAATTAGGGGTGAAGATGGAAAGTCACTACAGATTCCAATAAATCTAGAGATTCCAATGGAAACTGGGATTAGAAGATAGAAAGATAATTTCATTTTAATCAGAAGTGGGACAGTCTGAAACGACTAGCCTCATTCCTTCACTTACAGAGAAAACTGATGTCTAAGTAAAGTGTTCATCAAAGTCAAGAGCAGACCTGAGCCTACAATCCAGGGCCTCAGTTAACACTGACAGTCTAATCCATAGCATCCTGCTTAAACGGACTATGAGACAGTCTACTCATCAGATTCTTCAGCCAAGTGTTCAGTACATGATTCCATTCTGTAGGCGTTTGTGAGTCTGTGTGTGCCTTCCTTCTTTTTGGCCACCTCCTCTTCTTTATGTAATTCTGGTGGGTTGTTAGGTAGGCTGACGGCCCAGATGTGCCAAACAGCTCCATTCTAATTAGGCACAGCAACTGGCCAAAATGTCAATTGGAAGAAACTCTTTGTTAGGGAAAACAGATCATTTCTTCAGGGCCCCTAACTGGATGGACACTGAATGCCTGAAGAAGAAAGTGATCATCACTGCTATCAGATGAGCCTCAACAAAAAGGAAAATAAACCCCCTGTAACTTTAGCGACTGATCATACACAGACTTCTACATCTCACCTATTAGGGTAGGCACTAGAATCAGAAGTCAGCAATTTATCACAACACCTAGAAACAATAATGTACTAGGCAAATGGGTTTTCTCTCTAAAATATGAGTTCCAGAGTAAGCATTAAACAGCTAATATAAAGGACCGTAAGACATCATCAGAATCCTAAGGAGTCCCAAAAGACAAAATTACATGTGTGTGTGTGTGTGGTGGTGAGGGGTAACAAGCAAAAATAAACCCACATCACAAGTGTGCTACAAAAGAAAGAACCCCCTCTCCCCTAGTGGTAAAGATCAAAACTAGGGGCTTTGCATATGCAAAGTCTTCTACTACTGAGTTATACTCCCAGCTTAAGAGTCACACATTTCAAACCCTGATCAGATTCTTCAAGCTTTCTGCCTCCAAATACAGATGAGACATGAATGGTTTAGTCACTTCAAACACTCACTAAAAGCCCATATATGTTTAGCCTATTGTGACAGACTGAAGTGCTACAGCAAAAAATTAACTTCTGCCATGACACCTCAAAAATGAGTATTTTTCCCTACCCTGTGACTTTTGGTTTAGTTATGCATCTTCCTTTAGCCAAAAGTCTTGTGATGTGATGTGATGTGATGTGATGTGATGTGATGTGATGTGATGTGATGTGATGCGATGTGATGTGATGTGATGTGATGTCTTACAGTGATCATCAGCTGGACAAGACTTGAGGAACCTAAGAAGTCTCTGAGCATGTCTATGAGGAGTTATCTATATTAGGTTAACCTCTTGGCACATCTGTAAAAGATTTTCCTGATTAGGGTTCACTGATGTGGAAAGACACACTCTAATTGTGGTATCATCATTTCACAGGCTGCATCTTGAACTAAATAAATAAAGGAAAGAAACAAAGAAAGAAAGAAATTAAATAAATAGAAAAAAAGTATTCACCTATTGCTTTCTCCTTCCTGAGCGCTAACACAATGTGACCAGCTGCTTCTTGTTCCACTGCTTTGGCTCTCCCTGCCGTGACGGACTGTGCGCCATCAAACTGTGCACTAAAATAAACCCTTCCTTTCTGAAATTGCTTTGTCTGGTATTTTTTGTCACACTAATACAAGTAAGTAATACAGCACGTTAAGAGTCATCATGTAAGCAGGGATTTCATTTCAATTTTTTTCTTTTATTTTTATTAATTCTTTGGGAATTTCATATCATGCATCCCAATCCCGTTCATCTCCCAGTCCCTCTGTATCCACCCCTCACTCTAGTAGTGTCCCCCATCAAAGGAAAGCTAAAAAAGGATAAGATAAAAATAAAAAGAGTAAGATAAAAACAATCATTAAAAAACAAAATTGGGGTTGGGTATTTAGCTCAGTGCTAGAGCACTTGGCCAGCAAGCGCAAGGCCCTGGGTTCAATCCTCAGCTCAAAAACAAAACAAACAAACAAAATTGTCTTTTCCTCTGCTCCATTACCTCTCCATTCATCTTAGTGGCATTGGGAGCTGCTGTGTATCATGCAGTATACCTGTTGTCCAAACAGCATTACTTGCAAATGTTCATTGTGTAGTGTGCTGTTGGTCAGGTTTGAGGCCTGTGGCTTTGGTACACCATCGATACTGGACCTCCGCTGACATTCCTCTCTGACATAGCCTGCTGTTGCCCGACCGAAGTCATGGAGATCCTGCGGCTATGGTTCCACAGGACCAATCCCTTCAAAACATTCCAGCGGATCACACATGGGGTAGATGCTGGGGTGTGCCAACTCCAAGCCTGGGATGTGTAAGCACGGATTTTAAATGTGCCTCTGGCTCTCTTATACTTCTAACATAACTGTGAGAACACGCCAGCCGACTGATCTAAGAATTCTGGGTATATAGCCCAAGTACACAACATTAAACCATGCAGGTGATCACAGCCTATATCAGTAAACTACCAGGCGGTTCATATATGACATATGACATCGTGGTTGTTTGTGAATGGCAATAGCTAAGTAAAATAACACAGAAAGAACTCAGTGCTCTGAGCCACCGTCTTAGTTACGTGTCTATCGCTGGGACACAATGACCGAGGAAACTTATAAACACAACAGCCTTTACTGGAAGTTACGAGCCAACAACAAACACACTTGGATTCATCGGTGATACACCTTGGGCAGCGAGTATCCCCACTAATGACTTCAAACGTAGAAGATAAAAACGTCAGTCGCCTCTCCTGCTCCCTTTACTCTCATATACATAACGGACACGCGGGCGGTGTCACCCTCCCATCAGGACCAAAGGGTGCACCGTGGAGGTCGGTGACCACACCAAGGCTGGGAGTTAAACCAAACTGGAAAGTGGCCGCAAAGAAGAGCGCGCGGGTTGGAGGGGCGGTCCCAGCCATCAGGCGGGCAGGCGAAGGGATTTCCTACTTGGACGTGAGTTTCCCGGGACCTCAGCTATGGCTGTCCCGCTCTCACCGCCCAACCCCGCCAGTTTCCCGTTTTCGGAGGAGCGGTGTAGTGAAGCAAGGCGGGGCTTCCCGATTGGCTCCGGGCACACGGAGAAGTCATGCCCCGGGGCTGAGCGCCTGGTACCTGGGAGGGGAGTGGCCAGAGGCAAGGGTGGCGAGCGGTCGCCCTTACCTGGCGCAGGAGCTTCCACCGGGCGGCCCCCTTGGGCACCGAGACCACCGACCCCTGCCTGGCACCTCCAATCGCGGGACCCTCGCCCGCGTCTGCTTCAGTCCCCGCAGCCTCAGCGGCCGCGACCCGAGACTCCATCACCAGAGCTACCTGGACGCGGAGGTGCCTCCGCCACGGCTCTCCCCAGTCAGGACCTGCCAACTTCTTCCCTGTCAGGACCTGTGACGCCCGGCTGCTGGCCCACAGCCCTTGCGTGCGCCCTCCCCGAGTTCCGCATTTCCGGTATTCGCGTCTCCTTGGCAACCAGGACCGCGGCGTCACGTCATTGCACCAGTTTTCTGGTAGCCATCTTTAGTGAGGGCGAGCCGGAGCGGGAGGGAACTGTGAAATAGTGACCGGGAGGGCTTTCCTCATTGTTTTCTTCTTCCGCACTTCGTCACTTGCTCGCCGGAATACCAAAAAGCCAAAAGACGGGTGTCCTTTAAGACTAGTGAATCCAAAAGAGGAAAATCCCACACCTCCACCACCGTAATAAAGATGGCGAAATGTGCTTCGCTCTCCGGCTGGATTGGTGTTACGTAGACCGGCGTGCTGCAAACTAGCTCTGGGCGGCGCGAGATAGGTTGTCTCTCTTGCTGGATGCTGAACGCAGACTTCGGGTGGACGAGGTGACTGCACCCGCTTCTTGAGAGCCTCGGGTTCTCGTGTTTGGCTTCTCTGCCTTCGCCCGTTTGTGTCCAGAGCCGGCCTGCCTTTCGATTTGCGTACGTATGGGAGGGTTGCCGGAGGGCCCCCTTTCCTAACTCCTCTCCCCACCACCTTCCTTGCAGCCGTTCCTCGGTTCCCTGGTCCCCTTTCTGAGCCCTGTCTCTTCTATGCGTGGGAACTGGTACCACTCCCTCATGCCCCGAGACCAACTACCACACCCCTGGGATGCACAGTTGCACAGGGAAACGAATAGGTTCTCCTGGGAGCAACCCATTTGTCTTCCCCACGCTTATCGCCATCCTTGCACGCTGTCTTCCCATGCACATGGTGGATAAATAGATTGAGGATATGGGGACACCTTAAGCGATTTAGAGTTATTTTTCTTCTAGGCTGCTGCTCCACTGGTCCGTTATTTTGCTGCGACATAAAAGATTAAGGGGGGAGGGGGCGTCATAGCTGATCGGATCTGTGGTTTAAAAAAAAAAAAAAAAACCTGACCGTGGTGTTTCTGTGCTACCAAGGAACATGTTACAGAAGAATTCTCTCATTGTACTCAACAGTGTTCAACAGACCTAAATTATTCCTATGCTAATATAGGAAAAAAGCCTTTTGTTGAGTGGTTACTGTGTGCCAGGTACTTGTGCAAATTGTCTGGTTTTGTTACCAAGCAGCAACCCCAGAAAGTAAGTGGTGTGGTTATTTTTTGTTTTACAAGTGATGAAATTGAGATCCAGATGCAAGGCCCAAAGCCTGAACCAGGGTGTCTGGCTATAGTAGTTACAATGAACTTACCTTTCAGCTTAAACCACAGATGACTCTGCATTTTATTTGTGCATCTTGCAGGGTTTAATTTTTTTTTTTTTATGCTTTTGTGGTTAAGTCCAATAACTCATGTACAAGATGAGGCGCCAGACCAATTGGACTTTTTGCTGTAACAGGTGACTTGGGGAGATTTCTTGAGCTTCCCAGAGCCACAGTTGGGTCACCTGTAAAATGAACAGCATTTTAGCGTCTTCATCAAGAATATATGAAGCTAAAGTTAGACGAATAGATGAAAAGTATCTGGCACCTGGCTAACACTCAACAAATATTAATTAATTAATAATATAATTATTAATTAATTCAGGCTTTCCCGATTTATCTTTCACTTACAAACCAATGATATGCCCAAAATTATGTAAGATAAACCCCCTTTTTCGCTTTTGAACACCCTCAGAGTTCCTGAGCTTCCCATTAAGTCCATTTACTTATTTGTAAATTTTTATTTTGTTTCTTGTTTTCTGTTTTTTGTTTTAGTTTGTCCATATGTGCACCAGAATCACTGCTGCTTAGCCTGAACCTAGTAAAAATGACCTTACAGATGACATGTTTAAGTCAAACCTGCCAAGAAGTATGATTTGAATGAACTTTAACTTATACAAGTTTTTCCATTTATTTAACCTAACTTATCAGATGTCTGGAATTATTTGTAACCTACGGGGCTCATGACCCCCAAAGGGGAGGGATAAGATGTGGTGATCTCAAATGCTCTGAGATCCTATCATTGTATGATTATACATATGAAATCATTCATGTGAAGGGAGAAAAAAAAAAAAAACCAGGGACTTTGCTACCATGCAGCAGACGACCAGATTATTTCTCCGAGCTTTGACGTATAGTATCCCTCACCCTGGGAAGTGCATGCAGAAACAGAGTTACTATAACTCCGCTGGTCATTATTACAATAGAATAAGATTGGAAAAGTATCACCTGCAAAATAAACCCAAGATATCAGAATTAGCAAGAAACATCCCAAGTCGGAGCTTCTCATGTAAGGTATGGACTATTTAAGTTAACTTATTTCTAGTTCATTAATATTAATTTTAGTTCACAAATAATAGGTAAGATATTCATTACTAATTTTCTCAGTAATTCTAATTTGGTTTTAAGATTTTTTTTTTTCAAACTCAAGTATCTGTAGCCAATATGAGTACAAAAGAATGTATGTGAATCTGTCGAGCTATAATGAAGTATATAAAAATGTAGATTCATAAAAACTGATTGGTCTTAGGACGTTGTACCTGCAAATGTGTTGTAAAATACAGCTTTCTAAAATTACTAGAATATTATACCTAAAATTACTACAAATTATACCTCTTAGTAAAACCTATTAGCTGCTAATTCTTGTATGATCTGTAAACTTCAATAAATGCCATGTAGTTGTCTATTGTTTCATTATAAAAAGAATGGAAAACTACCATGCGTTTTTCATAACTTGTGTTCCTCAAGAAGATACTGTTACACTTCTGCCAGACCCCCAACTGCGGACTTGAATTCAACCTTGAGAAACTGGTTTCAGTTATATAGAGAGTAGCTTCGTGTTCCGGTTTGCCTGAGACAGGCCCACTGTACACCTGTTGTCCCTCTGCAGTTATTAATAGTCCTCTGTCCTCTCAAAAGTGGTCTCCCTAAGGTGTCACGTTACATGGTCATCATACTTGACTTGAAATTAGGCTGTTTACCCTGTTGCTTCTTTGACAGGTATCCTTTCCTTTATAATTGTGCTCCTGAGGTTCCCTACACCACACTTGAGGTCGTTGACCTTACAATATTCTAGAGTTCTTTTATCATTTCCTTGCATGGTGATTTTTTTCTTGTAGTCTGTCTCGGCTTCCTCTCATTGTGGTAAATTATATGTTTTCAAAGTTACCATTTTAGCCACTTCTGGTGTGGAACTCAGTGGTGTTAGTTACAGTCACGGTATTGCAATACAGCTATCACCGCATTTTCCAAAACCCTACCATATGACCCTCTCCCAAAATATCCCTCATTATTGTTATTATTTCAAACTCAAATATCTGTAGCCAATATGAGTACAAAAGAATGTATGTGAATCTGTCGAACTATAATGAAGTATATAAAAATGTAGATCATAAAAACTGATTGATCTTAGGATGTTGTGCCTGCAAATATGTTGTAAAAATGTAGCTTTCTAAAATTACTAGAATATTATACCTAAAATTACTGCAAATTATACCTCTTAGTTTATGTTTCCCTCAGCCCTGGGTCACCTAATCTGTTTCCTATATCTATGAATTTGCCTATTCTATTTTGGATGAGCAGAAGCACACAATACTTACCTTTTCTTTATTTGGTTTGTTTGATTTTGCTAATGTTTTTAGGGATCCTCAATGTAGCTTATAACTGTTCTGGATCTCACTCTGTAGTCTTTTAAACTGCTTTCCTTCGGCATTTGGCTTGGCTCTACGATTCTTAACCTCACACCCTTAGAAACTTTCCATTCTCCTTTTCTGTTTTGTTTGGTTTTTAATGTAGACTTACTGTACTCTATCCTCATAAGGTTTACAGGTTTCCCTACTGCACTATGCCTTTGGTTGCCTCATTTTGCACCACGATTAGAACGTTTTGTCATTTCGTCTTGGTTTACAAATAGTCAGCAGGAGTAGCAGCTGCGAGATTAGCTCATACGCTAAGGTTGTCACTTAAGGAAGCCATTTGTCTCTGAGGCAACTTTTAATTTTGTCATGCATTCCGGCTCCTCGAAACTGACCTGACCGGCGGCGGCTTTGCAAACAGAAGCTCTTCAGGAGCTTCCTCCCCTGACAGAGTAGCTCTGCTTTCTTGCATTTTTGTATATCAACCATTCCTTCTCTGACAGACAGAATGTTCCAAAGGCTAGGGTGTGTATTCACGATGCTCCCTGAGACCTGAGGAAGTTCTTTAAAGATAGCCCCATAAAGGCCGGGCGACAGCGGCACACACTTTTAATCCCAGCCTTCGTGATCTCTGTGAGTTCGAAGTCAGCGTTGTCTACAGAGTGAGATCCAGAACAGGCGCTAAAACTACTCTGTCAAAACGTTCTGAAATGTAAGAAGTCCAGGAAGAGGAGGGACTAACATTAGAAATGAAAGGCAGAAGTGTATGTGTACCAAACAGTTATAAGCTAAGAACAAAAACTAAGGAAAAACTAAAAGAAAAAAAAATAGGTAATAAGATTAACTTAGGAGATAAATCACAGAGTGCTCACCAACAGACGGGTAAACAGAATGTAGATTATATAAATGGCATATTATCTCTATAAAGAGGGTTGAAGTTATGATAGATTGAGGATCCCTAAAAACATTAGCAAAATCAAACAAACCAAATAAAGAAAAGGTAAGTATTGTGTGCTTCTGCTCATCCAAAATAGAATAGGCAAATTCATAGATATAGGAAGCAGATTAGGTGACCCAGGGCTGAGGAAAACATAAACTAAGAGGGGGGGAGATAGGTGTGAAAATACTCTGGGGACAAAAATGCAGATTTCTCGGCCTTTAGCAGGTCTATTTAAAGACCTGCTACTTATGTAAATTGACTGAAGAAGAGGGGACAGCATGTGTAATAGAAATGATGGAAAGGAAGAGAGCCAGGACTGCTGTGGCTGTAGACTAGTCAGGGTTCCTAACTTTCTTCACTCAGAAACAAGCAGAATCAACACACAAACCTCACTATGCCGTGTTACCTTGGCCACAGAATGACCATACAACTTTGGGATTCTTCAGTACCAACTTCTGCAGTCTAGATGTGTGTCAGCAATCCTGGGAGCTTTTTAAAAGTGCAGATTTCTAGATCTCAAGCCATTTCTGTTGGATTAGAATGCCTGTTGCTTGAAGTTTAAGGATCTGGTTTCTTTATTTTTTGAGGCAAGGTCTGTGTTCACCAGAACTCTTGTTCATATAATCTTCTTGCCCCAGTCCCTCAAGTTAACTGGGATTATAGGCATCACTCCAGCCAGAAGTCTAGTTTGGTTTGTTGTTGTTGTTGTTGTTGTTTAGTTCCTTAGGTAGCTGAAATGCAATGCCTGCCCACCACTGACCCTGTATCTATATTTAGAAACTGGAGGTCCTTGGTGATAAGTGTTGTTGCTATAACGCTAATTCGTTAGTTGTAACTTTCTTTTCTGGCCAGTGCCTGGGGTTCCCATAGCGCAGATGGTCAGATGTATCCCATTACACTCACATTTGCCATGCTCAAAGGACAGTGTCAGAACAGAGACCGGTGTCCTTAGCTTCCATCCCTTCTTGTACTGTTCTTCCCACAAATAAATAACTTCAAAATGAGTGGTCAGGACAGTCTGAACAAGATATAAAAGATAAGGAAGAACATAGCAGGGCTTGGTGGCACATCCTTTAAATCCAGATGCAGGCAGATCTCGGAGTTCCAGGACAGCCAGGGCTACACAGAGAAACCCTGCATGGTGGGGGGGGGGGGGGGGAAGAACTTAAATCCTTCTATTAAATGTGTCATTTGTCTATATCTTTGGTTTCCAGGTACTTTGGGGGGTTGTGTCTTTGTAAGGCTTGAGGTAGAGCTTAGCCCCTCACCATTGGTTAACAAATCCTGTATTTTATCACTGAGCCACACCCCCAGCTCTGGCCTCTTGAATAGGTTAGCAGACAGCTTTTCACTGAAGCTATGATTTGCGGTTTCTAAGAACTGATAGTGATAACTAATGGTTCAGATTGTCAGAAGACAGGAGAAAAGAGAGCCGGTGAAGGAAATCTCGGGCTAGGGAAAGTGTTGTCTAGCAGTTTTATGAGGATTGAGAGTGGGACTCCATGCAGGGACAGCTTCACTTGGTCATATCTCCACATTGTATTTTCTCTTCCATTTCCTCCAGTTCACAGGCCATTCCTTGGCCCACTGACACGATCCAATATCTGTCTGGATTCTAAATCCTGAAGTCCTTGCAAATGTTTTCTTACCAGGACTTGAACTAAATGGGCACAAAGCTACTGGGACCCTTCTGTGGTCCCCATGAGACGTTTTACTCTAACACAGTGGTTCTCAACCTTCCTGGTGCTGTGACCCGGTAATACAGTTCTTCATTGCTACTTCATAACTGTAATTTTGCTACTGTTATGAATCGTAGTGTAGCTGGGCTGTGGTGGCACACACCTTTAATCTCAGTACTCCAGAGGCAGAGGTAGGCAGATCTCTATGAGTTTGAGGCCAGCCTGGGCTACAGAGCAAGTTCCAGGACAGCCAAGGCTGTTACACCGAGAAACCTTATCTTTAAAAAAAAAAAAAAAAAAAAAAGGAATCATAATGTAATTATTTTTGGAGATAGAGCTTTATCAAATGGGTCATGACCCCCAAGTTGAGAACCACTACTCTAAAATCTCAGCATATTTGATTGCAGAATATACCCTACAGTTTAAGGTATATACCGTACTAACTTGCTCAAAAATATTCTGGCACACATCTGGACCAACTTTATGCCTCAAGTAGACCTACTTTTTTTTTTTTTTAAATAGATTTACGTATTTTTATACATGAGTGTTTGCCTACATGCATGCCTGGTATCCATGAGGCCAGACGAGGGTATAAGATTCCCCTGGAACTGGACTTACAGACAGTTGTGAGCTGTCATGTGGATGCTAGAAATTGAACTCAGGTCTTCTGCAAGAGTAAGGAGTGTTCTTAATCGCTGAGCCATCTCTCCAGGCCCTATAATTGGATTTTTAAAGCTTGATAGTATTTCACAAATGATAAATACATTGTGTTTTAATTTACATATATATTTCAGGTATGTTAATTACAGATTTAATGTCTTACATGAGACAACTATCAGAAACTGTGGAGGAAGTTTCTTTTTAAGGTTTAAGTGCATGTTTTAAATTTATAAATATTTTCTGTTTATTCAGAGGCCCTCAAGATTTATCTTTTGGGGTTAAGTAAGGAGGCACGGCAGCTAAGGACACACACTGCCAAGCCTCAGGGCAAGGCCTGGGTTCAGTCTCAAGAAGTCAGGTGTGGAAAGAGAGAACTCACTTTTGCACATTGCTGCCTGACTTCCACACATGTGCACGCACACAGTAAACAGATATAAAATCAACGAAGACTAAAGAAGGGTTCATCATGACACAGGTCAGCTTTTTCAGTGATGGGTCACCCAGTCACTCTCTCAGAGAGCCCACTCGGTCACACAGCTGCTTGGAATGATTACTGTGTTTTTGTTTTGTGTGTTTTAGAAATAATAGGTTGATCCCATTTTAAGATTGGTTTTTGTGTCGATGCTGATTTGAGGTGGTGAAGGCTGAACCAATGGTCTGTTCAGTGTCAAGTAAAACTCTAATACCAAGCCCAAGATTGATTTTCTTTTCCCCTGTTTGGCAGGGTGGTGGAGGGGAGTGAATGTTCTTTTACTTCTGTCTTATAATAGTCTCATAATTTCTCACTAGTATTTTCTGAAAGCTCATACTGTCCCCCTCAAAAAAGTCTTGTCTTCTCCCTGCTTAGGTTTTGAGCCAAGTGCTATTCTAGCCAATCAGATTGGTGAGATAGGACAGAGGTCTCTGCCTTCATGGAGTTTGAATTTGTGTCTTCAATAGAAATGCCATTATGAAACAAAGATAATAATCTAGTGAGGGCTAGGCATGTAGCGCTGTTGGTGTTTGCCTAGCATGCATGGAGCCCTGGGTTCAATCAGCACAGCTGGGCATGGTCCCAAACCCTGCAGTCTCAGCCCTGAAGAGGGAGAGAGGGACAGGAGAGGTGTTCGCGGGGCTAATCCCACCAAACGAGAGTAAAGACTATTGCCCAGGTTCTTTGGTCAATTTAAGCAAGCTCTATTTTCAGACCCCCCTAAAGTGGGATTCGAAAAATATAGCCTTGGGGGCTAGGGATTTAGCTCAGTGGTAGAGTGCTTGCCTAGCAAGTGCAAGGCCCTGGGTTCTATCCTCAGCTCCAGAAAAAAGAAAAAGAAAGAAAGGAAATATAGTCTCAAACACAGGAAATGGTAGGGTTTATATAGTCCAAAAAACTGCAAGACTAGCGGGTTTTCAAGAGTTGGGGGGGGGCGGTTCCAGAGGAATTTTGGTCACATAGGAACTTGGCCGAACACTTAAGATTTATTTGGCGGAACATCTTGTCTATCAGGATACATTCAAAGTGTGAGTCAAACATCATAGGGTGGGGAGCTTGTCAAGTTCCAGAAACAGGTTAAAGTACAATTGACTTGAATTTTACAGCAAACAGATATGAACTTGTGACCCTGTAATAAAATGGCTTCTGTCCTTAAGATGGAGTCAGGCTGGTCCAACAGTGGTCATCTTCAGCTACATAGCATAAGAGGACATTCAAGGCCAGCCTAGGCTAAATGAAACAAAAAGAATAGTGAGTTGTAAGAGATCAGTACAATGAGGAACAAAAACAAGAAAGAAAGAATGAGGTCAGAGACTGGAAGCAAGCACAGTCTACTTAAATAGGATGGTAAGGGTTGGACTCCGGCACAGGATGGCATGTGAACATAGACTTCATGCAGGACGGAAGGAGGCGAAGCACAGGCACATCTTGTGTAGAGGGTTGTAGACAGTCAGAAGAGACTCCAATTTATGTTGTCACTGCATCTTAGTATCACTATTACATTAGCCTAATCAAGTAAATTGAGTAATTCTGTCTGTTTTCCTAAACAGTTGATTAGGAGAATTGTTGTCCCTGTGACTACGGGGGGCTGAGGGAATGGCTGAGACAGGATTTCTCTACATAGCCTAGACTTACCCCAAACTCATCCTTCTGCTCAAATTGTAAGCATCTGCCACCATGTCTAGTTCAAGAAAAGTACCTTTGAAAGCATCTGGCCTTGGTGTCTTCTTTCGATTGTCTAAATACTTACTACCTTTTGTATGGTTATTTCCTTATGTAACTGTTTCATGTCCTGAGTTGATTGGGGACCACTGCACTGATGAATGCACAGTCGCTATACTGCCAGTCAGTATTCTAACATAGAGAGGCAAGGGAATCCCAGGCCCTCTCCCCCTAACTGAGGATCTATTGAGAGTTAATGGCTTGCAGGGAGGGAGAGCCCATTTTCTTTTAAGGGTGTGGCCTTTGTTAGGTGGAGCATGTTCTGGTAGATGGCCACCATACTAAGGAGTACATGGGCCACAGAGATGTGGAGTCAGTGGGTATAAAATAGGGGGTTGCACATGAACTTGGGAGGGACTGGAGAAGTGGAGGTGGATCTGATGGATAAATATGATCAAGATGACAGTTATGTGAATGTATGAAATTCTTAAATAAGTAATAAAGTATATTTAAAATGTTTTTACTTGCCGGGCGGTGGTGGCGCACGCCTGTAATCCCAGCACTCTGGAGGCAGAGCCAGACAGATCTCTGTGAGTTCGAGGCCAGCCTGGGCTACCAAGTGAGTTCCAGGAAAGGCACAAAGCTACACAGAGAAACCCTGTCTCAAAAAACTAAAAAAAAAAGTTTTTACTCTCTATTATTACTAATTATACCATGGTTTTCATATCTAATATTCTTTGTCTTTTCCTTGACATTTACCATGCATTTGTCTTTTTTAGTGGGTTTCTGGGGGTGGGGAATGATTTTTTATCTTCTTGTTTCTCTCTTCAGTTTCTTTATTAAGCGATTTCATTGAAACACTTAGTTTCTTCTGGTCTTGGGCTTCTCAGTTCTCTTTAGTTGAGATTCAGTGCCAGCTTGACCCACTATTAATGATCGTTTTAGCTAAAAATCAGCTGCCAGTTGTCTCCGTCACCAAAGGGACATTTTCTTTCCGTAAGCAGTGACTGGTGCTGAGTGGCCGTCATGCATTATTTTGGTCCAGTGAGTTTAACTCTGTTCATGGTTCCAGCCCTCTTCATTTCACCAGAGCTCTTCAAATGATCAGTCTGTCACTTTCCACATTTATTAGCTAGTTTTAATCTGGAAAGGAAAGTTTCTTGCCAGGCACTGGTGGTGGCGCACGCCTTTAATCCCAGCACTCAGGAGGCAGAGGAGCTGGATCTCTGACTCTGAGGCCAGCCTGGGCTACAGACAAGTTCTAGGACAGCCTGGGCTACACAGATAGAAAAACCAAAAGGAAAAAGAAAAGTTTCTTCGAGGTTCTTTTCCCCTTTAATTCTGGTTTGTATTTGATCCAAGGGCTTGTTCTTCATTTGCTTGTTTGTGGAGTTTACCTTTTCAGTGTATTTTAACTAACTAGTTGTTATTCTTTTGATGCTCAAATTATCCCCCATGTTGCTAGTTGTCGCCCCTTCACACTGTCCCTTGTGTCCTGTTGGCATGCCATTGTTGTCCTAAGAGCACTTCCTGTGTGGTACAAGATTGGCCAAGCCTACATTATGGTCTCCCTGCCCAGGGTCTGGAGTTGGCCAATTATTCATGATCTCACTTCAATTCAGTGTGTTTCTACCGCACAATTTCTTGTCTTCAGAGTTGAACATTTTTGCCATAATAAAGTTGCACATTTGATTGTTAATACCTTGCATTGTTAGAGCGGGTTTTATGTTGGGCCCTTTGGGAAGCGGTAAAAGGTGCTTTTTTGCTTCTGATGGAGTGATAGTGTGCGTGAAACCTTCTTAAGATTTCAGTCGGCATGGGAACGAAACAGGGCTCATTTGATAGAGTGCTTGCTGAGCATTCTCGGGGCCCTGGCTCAGACTCTCAGACCACAAACTGGGAGTGATGGCATGCATCTGTAACCCCAACACTCTGGAGGTAGAGGATCAGATGTCTGAGGTCACCTTCCACTACTCAGCAAGTGTAAGCCTGAGTGAGATTCACAAGACTCTACCTAAAAAGAAAAACTTTTCAGTAAGGCCATCAGTGTTCTCTGGATTCAGGTCAGCTCAGGTTCAAGGTTTCTCATATGCTGAGGTAGAGTTTCAAGACAGAATTTTAGTGATATTCTGCTTTATAATTTAACATTCTAGGCAATAGTAGAGGGTTATTGATACATTTGCTTTATTCTAAATATCAGCCATAGAGATTATAAAAATGCAAAAACATGAATGAAAATAAATGTGACAGACCTTTATTATTTTGACTGCAAATAATTATTCAAAAATCCATTATATAAGCCGGGTGGTGGTGGCTCACACCTTTAATCCCAGCACTCAGGAGCAGAGGCAGCTGGATCTCTGTGAACTCAAGGCCAGCCTAGGGTTACGCAGGGAAACCCTGTCTGAAAACATACTCAGAAGAAAAAAAAAAATCAGCTATACAGAATTGAAAGTAGAAGTTGAGAGGCCGAGGCTATGGCTCATTAGCTAAAGGTACTCGGTGCCAAGACACGCCCCCTGAGCTCAGTCCCCTGTAGTGAAGGAGAGAATGACACCCACAAGCTCCTCTCTAACCTCCATGTGCCCCCCATTAAATAAATAAATACGTAATAATTTTTACAAGAAAGTCACGCTACGAGTTGACATTACCATAACAGCTATGATGACTAATTCAAATCTAATCCAAATCATTAAAGCATTCCCCGAATTTTTAAAGAACAACTTTGTGAAAATGATTGTTGTCCATTTAGTCTGTTTTGATAAGTTTTCTGTTTTGCTGTATTTACTTTGAGGTTGTAAACTCCTCACGATACAAACTACATGTGTGGCTTACGTTCCCGACATTATTGGTAGCATGCCATGAACGTCCTCAGGCAGTAAATATCTATCAGCTGCTGGGGTCCTCCTCCACAGCTCAGTGCCTCTGGCTCCATCTCTGTGCAGTTGGCATCCCCGGCAGAGAGCTAAGGACACAGCATCTTGGCTAAAATTCTTTTGTTTAAACAAGGCGGAGCAGTAGGGTGTTGAATTATTGAAGATTTTTCTAATTGGGCAGTTTTAGCCTTTTCCAAGTGTTGATCCATCTAGTCCTTCCCTGCTCACCAGGAGGCACCCGAATGCCCACCCCACATCACTGCCCTGAACAAGGCACAGTGGGCAATTCTATAGTTTCATCTCCATCTCTGCTAAATGCCCTTACATTCCATTGATTTTCCTTACTTTTCTATAGTAAACTATCTCTTAAACAGGAAGGGAGGAGCTGGGCAGTGGTGGCACACACCTTTGATCCCAGCACTTGGAGGCAGAGACAGGCCTGGGTTCAAGGCCACCCTGATCTACATGAAAGTTCCAGGACAGCCAGGGCTACACAGAAAAACCCTGTCTCAAAACAAAGGGAGGCCTTGTCTTATAAGCTGTTATTTAACTTTCTGATCTGATAAATAGTTCTATTAATATTTGTAGTTACTTATCCAATGACATAAGAAAATGTGGTAATAAATGTAACTGTTCTATGAACAAATTGATAGCCAACATCTATTAGCTAAGAAATATCTTCCTCTCTGATATCTTCTCCTTTTAGGATGTGTTTCAGTACTTAGGAAACTCAACAGTTTCCCCCACCTCTCATCTCGATTAAATATGTAAAAGTTCAAAGCATTTTCTTTCCTCCTTAGCTATATGTAATGTTTCTGATGTTGTCAGGGCCTCTTAGTGCTTTTAGAAGTATCTTAAGGACTCATACACTTGTTACAATGCATCAAGTGTCTTGTTCTTTTTTGATGCACTTAAGAAGGAACAAGATTTGTAAAGACACATTTCATGAATACCTGATGTAATACCTGTGTGAAAAGTACAATTATAAGAAGCAAAGACTTTCCCCCTGAGTTTGAAAAATTTTGATCATACCACCAAAAATGTTCCTAGGATCTTCTGCCTATTAAGCCAGAAAACGAAAAGTCTCTTTCTGAAAACATGGATGCATTTGAAAAAGTGAGAACAAGATTGGAAACACAGCCACAAGAAGAATACGAGATCATCAATGCCGAGGTGAGCTGAGCTGTGTCTCTTATGAGAACTGTATGTATTGTCGGTTCAGAGGCAAACGAGCTACCTTATAGTTCATAGACTTTACGTACTTAAGATAAAGCATGAAGTATAGTAGATGAATTCTGGGTAGATGTTGGAGAATAACAGCTCTAGTGTAAATTTGTAGAGATTCCAAGGAGAGGTACATATAAAACTATTCATTTCTTTTTTTTTTTTTTTTTTTTTTTTTTGGTTTTTTTGAGACAGGGTTTCTCTGTTTAGCTTTGCGCCTTTCCTGGATCTCGCTCTGTAGACCAGGCTGGCCTTGAACTCACAGAGATCCACCTGCCTCTGCCTCCCGAGTGCTGGGATTACAGGCGTTCGCCACCACCACCACCCGGCTTATTTCTTTATTAATTCAAAAGTATTTACATGTTGTGTCTACATTTTTATAAAAGGAAATTCGCTTTAATAAAGCTAAGTATACAGTTAATCACTTTATAATTTTCAGTCATAAGTATTCAGTTGAAATAAATTGAACAAAAAGATTGAAAATCTTTAGTAAGACTGGAAAACAGGCCAGAGATTATAAGTGAAAATCACATATATAGTGAATTACAAAGAGCAGTAACAATTCCAGATTCAAATATGCCACTAATGTAAAGTGTCTTAAGCTACCTGAAACCAAATAAGTCAATCCACTCGCATTTAAGGTGTGTATACACTTTGTCACACCACAGTATACTTTGTATAAAATCAAGTCAGTACTGCACAGTTGATGAGTGATTTAAAAAGATAGGATACCAGATGTTGGATTATCTTAAAGATGCCACTTGACATCATTATTGAACCTCACTGTACAGGCACTAAGTGAATGAGCATAGATTTTGTTATGCCCTGGCATTTGTGTATTGGAAATTACCAGCAATTCAGAACGTAGGAAAGCTATTTCTTGCTACTTGTTGTAAAAATGGTCCATTTCATATTCATTCATGTAGTTCAGTAGATCTTCCTCTTATGATATATCATGATAGGTCTCATCCCTTCATCTGAAGTAGCTGTCATTAAATAATTGTTATTATTAGTAAGTCACGTTTCTTTTCATTGTCAGATTAAGTATGGCGGTTTTGTTTACTATCAAGAGGGCTGCTGCCTGGTTCGCTCCAAAGACGAAGAAGGTAATTTGTGGCAAACCACAATTCTCCTTTAATGATGACCTGGCTTTTCAGGTCTCACATTTTTAGCAGGAAGCTTCATAGTAGTTGTTAAAAGCTATTAGAATAGATTTCTTAAAGATTATTTCTAAATTTATTCAATGATTGGTTTTTAATGTCTGGGTTGACTTAAGATAGTGTTAGGGGCCACACTCAGAAGCGTTAACGGGGACAGTGGAGGCGGAATCCAGCATGTTTTGTGGATGTTCTCTGTCTAGTGCTGTGCCAGGCATTTGGCATACACTATGTGTCTCTTTTGTACTCTCTCTGTAAGTGCTGTAGTCTGTAAATACTAGACCAGCAGTTCTCAGCCTGTGGGTCATGACCCCTTTGGTAAACTTCTGTCTTGAAAAATATTTATGATTCATAACAATAGCCAAATTACAGTTATGACATAGCAATGAAATAATGTTATGGTTGGGGGTCACCACAACATGAGTGGCTGTATTAAAGGGTCACAGCATTAGGAAGGTTGAGAACTACTGGACTAGATATCACAGTAGCTCATAGGCTATAATAGGATAATATTGAGTAAACTGTTTTTAAATAATGACTGTAGAAGGACATCAGTGTCTGGCCTCGGAATGTTAACGTAAAACATTAAGATACAGTTTTAAAGTCTTTACTAGTATATGTTGTGGAGTTCTCTTTTCCTACCTTCCTTTACGCAGCAGACAGCGATAATTACGAAGTTTTATTCAATCTGGAGGAACTTAAGTTGGACCAGCCCTTCATTGACTCTATCAGAGTTGCTCCCGATGAGAAGTACGTGGCTGCCAAGATAAGGACTGAGGATTCTGAAACATCTACCTGCATAGTTGTGAAGCTGGGTGATCAGCCTTCCATGGAAGCTTCTTTCCCGAACGTGTCCAGTTTTGGTAAGCCGCCAAGTCAAGTCCCTTGAAAAGCCAGCCATAGCCAGCACCTCGCACTTCTGAAACTCTTTGGCCCGCCTGTGGTAGGGAAGGAGATGATGATGATCAGGGCCTGGTCCATTTCTCTCTGGACTCCACGTATTCCTATGGACTTTGTATTATGAAATACTCCCTTCTTTAATTATCTATCTGAATGGGTCACTTTTAAATTGTGCTCATGGGGGACTGGAGAGATGGCTCAGTGGCTAGGAGCGTGTATATTATTACTCTTGTAAAGGACCCATGGTCAGTTTTCAGTGCCCATGTTGGGCAACCCACAACCACCTGTAACGCTAACTCTTGGAAGATCCAACAGAGACACACATGGAGACACACACATATACATATACATAAACAAAAATTTAAAAATAAATATTTTATGAACTGACGAGAGGCTTTGTGGATACGAGCACTTGCCACACTCCCTGGCCTGTGTTCAACCCCAGAACTTACGGTGGAAGGAGATAGCCAGTTCCCCAAAGTTGTCCTCCGGCCTTCACACCTGCATCACGACCCACACATGCTTATATTCACACACACTTCATACAGTCGCTGATAAATAACACACATTTTCAATATGTTTTTAAGACACTTCCCATCTAAGTCCCATATGGATGTTCTGTTACGTAGTAGTTCTTGACCAGTTTATTATGAAGACTGAGGTGTTACAGTTGTTGCTTCTTGATATTTTATTCCACTTTAAACTCGGTTGATTTTTTGTTACATATTATCGTGGAGACCTATTCTAGCACGTTTCTCGGAGTCGCTCCAGTCTGGAACGTGTTGAGCTGACGTCGTTGGAAACCGACAGTTTTAGTAGTAGATCTAGCTTTGAATGTTATCCTTCACCGTCTTGAACATGTTCACACTTTGTCTCCCCTTTACATTGCCATGATTTTCTGAATGGTTTATTAAATGCTTTGGCATTGAATTGAAAATTGAAATATTCCACTTAATGCATTCTTTCGTGTGTGCGAGTCATCCTGTCTGTCTCTCTGTCTCAGTCTCTCTCTTTCTTCCCTCTCTCTCTCTTCATGTCTGTGTGTCTGTATGTCTGTGTCTACATCTGTGTTGCATGCATGTGAGTGTGCAGCTTGCTGTAGGTGCCCATGCTTGCTCCAGCAACAGCCAGAATAGGACATTGGCATCTTCCTCCATATCAGCTTTTTATGTGTGTGCTAGAGGTTCAGACTCAGATACCTATATTTCTCCCCAGGCCCTGCATAATGAAGTCTAAGAAATACATTTGTGCATCCAACCCCTAAGATCGGAGTTCATATCCTATAGTCATGACTTCCAGTGACTGTAGGCCAGGTGGCAGTCAAGATGTGATTATGTGCAAATCTCCATTGACAGGTTCTGGGAAAGGAAGGCCCCTGTTAAAGTGTTTGGTGGCTTGAGCTGTCCTGTTCCCTGTGAACACAGTGGGTGGGAGAGAAAGGGATTAGTGATTCTTCAATTAAGCAGCCATCTCCCAAAAGCAAATGCAACTTTACCAATGTCTGTGTTTAACACGGAATGAGTCCTTATTTAGGTGCGTGAGTACACTAAGAAATGGAAACCTTGGAATAGTAGTGGTGCTCTATGTTCTTTGCTTGTGTGTAAACACAGGTTTGATCTGTCAGGTTTATATACTATATGCAGATTTCCAGGGACTAACTTCCACATTTCTCCACTTGGCATTCAACATTTGGGTACTAAACCTTTTCAAAAGCAGTATGCAGGTAGCTGTGTCTTAATTCCTTTCATCCCTTCCTTTCAGAGTGGGTGAAGGATGAAGAAGATGAAGATGTCTTGTTCTACACCTTCCAGAGGAACCTTCGCTGCCATGATGTGTATCGAGCCACATTCGGGGAAAACAGACGTAATGAGCGTTTCTACACAGAAAAGGACCCGAGGTGCCGGAATACTGCGGTTACTCTTGTTTCTCCTGAATGGCTCCCCCGTTATCTGAAGTACTGACCTTGTTGTCTTGAAGTGTCGAGAACTGGAGAAAATTAGAATTTTATTACTCTACCTTCTAGAACTAATCTATAGAGTTTGCCAAATTCTACCAATTTGGGATACCCGATTCTGAAAAAGTTACCAGTGTGGCCCTGGAGAGGTCCCGCCAGCCAGGGTTTCCATCAGCCTTGTTCACAGCACTTCAGTTGTTGGTTATTTACCAGCGATTGGTCATTTTGATGGGAGAATGGCTCCTAAAGTCATGTTCAAGGCAGTGCCTGCTGATCTATCTTAAAGATCAATGCTTTTTAAATAGTGACTCTTGTTTTCAGTGTTTCTATCTCTAGAGCATAAAATCCATATATTCTCATGAGAACTGCATAATGTGGATTCTGAAGAGAAAGGTCTATGCTACATAGAGAAAATCTGATTTTTAAGTCACTGAATAGTCAACATCCATCCCTCTCGAACGCCCTCCCACCCACCCCCACACACACCATTACACACATTTTTTTTTTCCTGGCAGAAATACTATTCACCAACTACAGAACTGAATTTTTAAAAGCAAGGAAGATCCAAACTCCAAGATCCAGTGTAGCGGGCTCAGAGTAACCTTAAATTTATTTTATATATATATATCTATCATATGCTGCTCATACCAATCGCTTGAGGAATTTTAGTTGTACATCTGTAAGGTTTTACAAATTAATGTGTTTTATGCAGACAGAGATTTGTGGGATGTAAACAGCAAAATGGACAGTTCTTTAGCTCTTCACCCACGGCTTCTCTTTTATGTTGGAACCTAACCCTTCCAATAACAGAATTAGAGCTGGGCGGTGGTAGCGCACATTTAATCCCAGCACTCAGGAGGCAGAGACAAGAGGATTTCTGTGAGTTCGAGACCAGCCTGGGCTACAGAGCGAGTTCCAGGACAGCCAGAGAAAATGGTGACACCTTGTGTCAAAAGCCCAAAGGAAAACAAAAAAGAAGAAAGAAAAAAAATTAGCTCTGAGTAACCCCTGTTCTACTTGCAAGGCGTAGCCAGGAGTAGCTTCTGCTCCACCCATGAAGGGTCCTAGTATTGCTTCACAGATGCTTGTAAGATCGACCTTGTATAAACCATTTCTTTCTTTGTTAAATTTTATTTTATTTGATCGTGTGGGTGTCTGTGTAGCACATGCATGCCCAGTACCCACAGAGGCCAAGAGAGGACATTGGATCCCCTGGAACTGGAGTTAAGAGACAGTTGTGAGCTGCCATGTGGGTGCTGGGAATTGAACCCAGGTCCTCTGGAAGATCGGCTGGTGTTCTTAACTGCTGGGTCACCCATCTAGCCCTCCCGAAACATTTCTTGTTCCGTTTTTAGTATATTGTAACATTCCACCTGAGATGCTTAAGGATTGGACAGTGACATCCATTCCAGATGACACCATTGATTCCAAATCTCCCAGGGTTCATAACTCAGCGCTCGTTCCTACTTCTAAACGTACCCTTTATATAAATATATGTATGGAGATACAATAGTCGGTCATCTGAGGCTCACCTCTCACATCGCTGATAGTATTCCAGAAGGGGAAGTAGACTTCCCTGCGCAAACCCCACGTCTGCAGCCAGGCCGTAGTGACTCATCAGAACCTGCTTCTCTCCTTTCTAGCTATTTTGTTTTCCTCTACCTTACAAAAGACAGCCGTTTCCTCACGCTCAACATTATGAACAAGACGACTTCCGAGGTGTGGCTGATTGACGGCCTGAGCCCTTGGGACCCACCAGTACTGATCCAGAAAAGGATCCATGGGGTCCTTTACTATGTTGAACATCGAGATGACGAGTTATACATCCTCACTAATGTCGGAGAGCCTACAGAATTCAAGGTAGTTCTCCATTCTGCCCATTCCCGTTTGGGATGGTCTGTTAAGTGTCCCTAGCCAACCTTCCTTGCTACAGGGGAGAGTGGGGGCGGGGCTTCAGCCGGTGATTGACTGTACGTTGTCAATCCCACTCTCTTCCCTTAGAGCTAACATGGCTACCCACTGTGTTTGTATTTAAAGCATGTAAATGAAACGTTCTGCGCTGTTTGTGTTGTAAAAACCAAACTTGGTTGGCCTAACAGAGCACGGTTTAAGTCCTGATGGTGTGTCGCAGTTGGATTAGTCTAGGCAGGCATACCGCATCCATTGTCCACTGGCTGACTGTCAGCTAAGCATGGCACCGTGCTGTCTCACCAGCGTGCCCAACCTGGCCTAAAGTAGTGACATGCATACTTTGTCCCTGATGCAGACTTTCTAGTGACAGCTAGTGTGGTCGGTCCCTTTCCAGTGATCTCATCCCTGAAGGCCTTAGTGTCTTATCACCTACATCTCTTCTAACCTTGTTCATACAGCTGATGCGGACAGCAGCTGACGCCCCTGCTATCATGAACTGGGATCTGTTCTTCACCATGAAGAGAAACACCAAGGTCATAGACCTGGACATGTTTAAGGACCACTGCGTCCTGTTCCTCAAGCACAGCAACCTCCTCTACGTTAACGTCATCGGGCTAGCGGATGACTCTGTTCGCTCTCTAAAGGTACGTCCACCCACAACAGAAACCCAGCTCAGCGTAACAGAGCATCAAAACTGGAATGCCATGTACTTCTCTTAAAAGAAATTTAATTTAAATGGATTTTAGCATTCTGGCTTTATCAGGCCTAGATCTATATTAGAATGTCTTGAGAGACCTTGTTTTTAATGCAGTCTTACTTAAACCAATAGACTTCAGAAATAGAGTCAAGGGTCATTGTGTTTTTCTTTCTACATAGCTCTGTGGTCAGGTATCTTATAGTCTGTGGAGCAGCAATAACCAAGACCTACTTGGTAGCTAGTACCCAGGCACTGACGGCTGCTTGCCCAGGCCACACCCCAGAAGGACAGTGGTCACATCTATATTTCCACCACATGCTTGTATCTGCATCGCCTCTCTTTGCCAGTTGTTTTTTTAATCCACGAGGTACATTCCTGCTTCCTTTCAGTACCTGGGTGTCAGTGGTCTTCAGGACGCAGAGGGGTGGCAATGGCATGGCTAACTAGTTAACGCTGTTTATGGCTGCCACGACCCGAACAAATGCCTCCAGAAATGAACCGAATGAATGGATGGATGAATGAATGAATGGATGGATGGATGAATGAATGGCAACCTTACTGTCCATTGTGAAAGCAGCATTAAGTGAATTAAGGTGGTAAGCCCTGAAGAGAAGGTGGTCCTCACTCTGCCTGATAGGGAGAGAATTATTGAGTGGGTTGACCAGCAAGCGGCTTAAGCCTTTTTTTAATAAGGCTCCGGTATTGTCAGAATTCCTATAAAATACAGTCCTGCCAAATCCATGGCTGTTTATTAAATGCAAAACAGAGAGAAAAACTAGAATGGATAAATAGGAATTTAATGTGCAATATTAAATAGAAATTTAATATGTCATGTCCAAGAATGAGAAAGCCATTCAAACACAGCTCTACGCTGAAGTCCATATATCTTCAGGGAACCAATTTTTTTTTTTTTTTTTTTTTTTTTTTTTTTTTGGTGGAGCTGAGGATCGAACCCAGGACCTTGTGCTTGCTAGGCAAGCACTCTACCACTAAGCTAAATCCCCAACCCTGGGAACCAATTCTTAAATCTGTTTTGTTAAAGCAGAATACATTTCTGGAGGATGAAGTCAGGACGTGATGCTTTTTAAATGTGACCGGTGTGTATAAATTATAAAGAAGGGAACAGTTAATGTTTAGTTTGAGGTGTTGGAGCTATACTTCATGAGATTATTAGGCACCTGTATTAATAAAGATTGGAGCAAACAGGACCCAGGGAGCTGAATTTCAGGATTGTTACTTAGATACAAATAAATAATGGGAGCCTGTAACCATTAGAATCATGGAGTGGCCCCCTAAAAATCAAAATGCTAAGTTTAACATTGAGTCTCTTAGATGTCTGTGTAGGTGTCCTGAAATAAAAATGGTCATCGCTTCAGGACTTTTCTTACAGTCTCTGTTTGGGTGGGAGCTCCGCCTCACACAGCCCCTCCCCAAACCTGCCCCTTCAGAGCCCGCCAAACACAGCTCCTCCCCCAGAGAGGCTCAAGACCACTCCCACAGGGTATAGAAGCGGCATCCTAGAAAACAGATTCATGGTTTTTCTCCTCTCCTCCCCTTCTCCTCTCTGTGGGGGTGGGGGATCACCCAGGAGCATTTTACCCATTAAAACTGGGCTTTTCCTGATGCAACAGCGGAGAGGCCTTCAGGAGACCTAAAACTCAACAGTCTCCATCTGCTGTGATTGGAAAGCTGTCAGTCTATCCTCATTGTGGTCTATATAAATAGGGATGGGAAAAAATATGTTATTTCTAGCAATGTGTGTATTACAATTGTTATTAGGAATGCCATGTAGAGATTTTCTGCTCTAAGATTAGACTTAGAGGGCTCGTATAGCCCAGGCTGACCTTGAACCTCTGTTCCTCCTGCCTCCCCCTCCCATGTGCTTGTGAGTGTTATAGCTCTGGAGGGAACAGTATCCTGACTTGTCAGGAAATCAGGGTATAGCAATCCTGCTCCTCTCCTAGATAGGGCGTTATCTCTGAGCTCTACAAATCTATCTTCTTCGGCTCAGCCCAAGATGTTACTCTTTTGTTTGACTCTGCTAAGAGGAAGCCCCTGCAGAAATGTAGCCATCTCCTCTGGCTCTGGCCACAAGTTATTCCTTTTTTTCTGCTCAGCCCCCCCCCCCCCAAGAGAACATCTCAGCAAAGGTGGTTATTTTTTCTGCTCAGCCCCCTCTAAGGGAACATCTCAGCAAAGGTGGTTATTTTTTCTGCTCAGCCCCTTCTAAGGGAACATCTCAGCAAGGTTCTTCTGCTCAGTGCAGGTGAAAGATCTTCACCCAAAACTCTTTTGGGGGTTTTTTGTGTTTGTTTTTGTTGTTGTTTGTTTGTTTGTTTGAGTTGGGGATTGAACCCAGGGCCCTGAGCTTGCTAGGCCAGCACTCTACCACTGAGCTAAATCCCCAACCCCCACCCAAAACTCTTTTAAGGAAGAGATTTATTTGGAAAGGAGGAGTCCAGGAAAGTGGCTTCCTCCACCAGGGTTCAGCCCGTAACTGAATAGGCAGAAGGGCTTATATAGGGTTTTTAGGGGCAGAGTTCTCCAGGGAGAATGTTTTCTGCTCAGGGATTGGTTAGTTTTCCTGTTCAGGGATTGGTTGGTTTAGTTGGTCAGGGGCAGAGTTGGCTCTGATTTCGGGCCTAAACTGTGTTTCTTTCACTGACCCTTTTTAGCCTTTTGGCTCTAGTTCCAGGGCTAGGGTGTCTTTCTTTCGCTGGCTCTGATTCTAGGGCCAAAGCATGTTTCTTTGGCTCTGGTTCAGGGCCAGGGTATGTTTCTTAGGTTCTGGTTTCAGGGCTAAAGTGTTTCTTTCGCTGGCTCTGGTTTCAGGGCCAGGGTGGGTTTTTTTGGCTGACCCTTTTACCCTACAGTGCTGGGATTATAGGCATGGACCATCACACCTGGTTTTATGTGGTGCCAGGCTTTGAGCCCAAGGTTTTGAGCTGCTAAGCAATCAATCACTCTTCCAGCTGAGCTATATCCCAGCCCCAAAGACTAAGTAAGACCTGGAAGTAAATATGACCTTTTCTTATTAAAAATAAGTATTCTCATTTAACGGTATCCCCACACACACACACACATACACACACTTGCCATTTCACAACAAATGCTGACTTTGGTTTCTGCTGTACTGTTTGTCTCATCACGCCCTGGCCTGTGTCCAACTGTAGGTCCCTGCTATGCCCTGAATCTTCTTCTAGGTCCTCATCAAAGAGAGGACGTGCCATGTACTACTTAACGTAATTTTATCATTGCATGGATAACACTGATAAAGACCCGTAGACCATGCTTTAGATAAAGGACAAAATCTTTAGCTCCAGTGTGAGTAGTTAATAACATGTTGTCATGTGTAACATAGATGCCCAGTGGACAGTTGACCAAAAGATCTTTCTTTCTTGTTTTTTGTTTGTTTGTTTGTTTGTTTTTGGGTTTTTGTTTTTTTTGTTTTTTTGTTTGTTTGTTTGTTTTGGTTTTTCAAGACAAGGTTTCTCTGTGTAGCTTTGCGCCTTTCCTGGAACTCACTTGGTAGTCCAGGCTGGCCTCGAACTCACAGAGATCCACCTGGCTCTGCCTCCCAAGTGCTGGGATTAAAGGCGTGCGCCACCACCGCCTGACCCAAAAGATTTTTCTAAACACAATCTCCAGCAATGGAAATGTTGAAGTTTTCATGTATCATTGGTCATGATGTCATCAGTATTTTCTGATTTTTTTTTTTTTTTAAAGAATTTGATTGCAATACCTGGAAAGTAAATTGAGGATGCCATATTGTAATACTAGGGGCAGAGCCAGGGCCTCAAACATACTGGACAAACTCAGCCACTAATCCATGCATCACCCCCAGCCCTAGGCCCAGGCAATGTTTTGCTGGATGCTTTCGTCAGCTTTATTTGCGGGAGAGTCTATTTCTGGGCCAAATTTCTTTCAGTCCATCACAGCTCAGTGGGAAACATGGCTTAAGATGCCCTTGAGACAACTTTTGTACTACCTGGACAAATTTCAGAGTCCATAGCCTAGGAACAGTTCTTGTTATGATTAAAGCTTTAACCTTGGCCTCTTAGTTTTAGAAAAGCCTGGACTCTCATCTGTTGGCACCAATTGTCCTAAAGCTAAAACAATGTATTCCATGGTCATTGTTAAGTTTTACCGAAAGATGGAAGAAACCTTGTGCCCCTGTGGGCCAAGGAATCTTGCACTTACCCTGACAATTACAAGGCTCTTTCTTACAAGCAGAGACCCTTCACAAATGTGTGTCCTTGTTAGCCTCCCTGGAAATAGACCCTGGGTTCACTGGGGAAGTGTGCCTGTGCACTGTGCTCTCCGGCTGTGGTTTGTGCAGGTGAAAGTCTGTGTCTCGATGCTCACAGCCCCTCCTCCCATTTCAGTGGTAGCCGCCAGTGATGCTGTGCCGAGACCTGATTTTCTAAGGCCTTTGCTCTTTCTACAATTCCTCAGAAAAAGAAAGGCACTTCCCTCACAGTTACCGTCAGTACCTGTCAGGCGCTATGTCCACCTCCTCACCAGGCTTGTGTAAAAGGGGGACGTGGGATGTTAGTGGAAGGCTTGATGCTAGACCGACCCTGCTGCTCGAAGAGAAGGAATTTTGATTCCATTCCTTTCTTCTTAAAGTTAAGGATCCTGAGCATAATAGCTACGAGTCTCTCTGAGTCATTGTGCCTGGAAAGGTTTTGTTCTGCACAATGGTTCGCCTCGAAGCTAAAGTTAGAAACAAATTGTAAGCGCTGTAGTGCTGCTGAGCCTTGGAATAATAACTCATCACTGGCTGACCAGGCAGCGGGGTAAGGACTGGTGGGAAAATCACTGAAAACATTCACTCGAGAGTCTCCAGAAGAGCAGGACCGGAGGGCTGTTGCTGGGGTAGGATTGTTACTTCATTTGCTCTTATTCTTAGCCATTTGGTTATTTAATCATCCAGGTTTGTATTCCCAAGTAAACATGATATTAAAAGCAATTTCATTTCAATCTAGAATCATGATAAACCCATTTCCTGCATTTCTTTTCTTTTTTTTTTTCTTTGCATTTTTTTCTTTATTAGTAATTCATATAGGGTTTGATTTGTTCACTTGAAATCTGTTTTGTCACAGTGAAGTAATTCTCAAATGATGTATCGTGTGATAACAGAAAGTTGATATCCATGTCGTGTTGTTTAGAACAGACTCAGCAACTTTAATATTAATTAGTGAAAATATTGTTTGTTTTTCAGCTCCCTCCTTGGGCCTGTGGATTCATAATGGATACCAATTCTGACCCAAAGAACTGCCCCTTCCAGCTCTGCTCTCCAATAAGGCCTCCGAAATATTACACATATAAATTTGCAGAAGGCAAACTGTTTGAGGAAACTGGACATGAAGATCCCATTACAAAGACTAGTCGTGTTCTGCGCATAGAAGCCAAAAGCAAGGTAGGTGTTGTGATCTCAGCTTTCGGTTCCCTGATACTGCAAGTGCACCGTGCCAGGGACTTCAGAGTTCGGGCCACATCCGCACTACTGTTTGAAAATCCTTTATACTATAAAAGGTCCAGGTGATCGTAGGATAGATCATCAGTTTTTCCTCTTAATTCTAATGCGCATGCTTTACTTTAACACGAACTTAAATGTCTCTGACTTACATGCTGAGCTTCATCTCACGTGCTTATGTTTGAGTTGTAAAGTTGAATTAATAAAAAGAGTAAAGCGTCAAAGCTGGCACACAGTGATGGTAATAATTTTGTGAGTGCAGTAAGTGGGTGATTGGAGTAGACCAGACAAATACAGTCTGAGCCTTCATGAGGCTGAAGAAATCGTTACTGATGACGCACTGACAGCCACAACAGAGAGCATATTGAGTGCATCGGAAATGTTGTAAAGGGACCTTACCTAGTCTGGCGAGATCCAGGCAGTCTTTTCTGAAGAAGAGCTGTTTCGGGTCGTGCATCTGTCTTAGTTAGGGCTTCTATTGCTGTGAAAAACTTCAGCCAGAAAACCTGTCTTCTCTTCTTAGTACCCAAATGTTGGCTCACAGTCACCTGTAACTCCAGCCCCAGGGAATATGACACCTGCCAGTCCCCAAGGGCATGGCACGAATGTGATGCAAGTGTACATGCAGACAACACACCCATACATATAAAATAAATACATGATTTTAATTACATTAATAGCTGTATAGGCCTTTGAAGGATGCAGATAGCCATAGGTATGGTCTGAGCAGAGTTCATGTACTAATGTTGAGCATTGTGACATTTTCTGGGGTTAGGAAATAAAGCCGGTAGGACTTTCTAATCAGCATATTTGTAAATATTCAAAGATAAGAATTGTCCATATCTAGCCTTAGGCACAGAGAGTATGTTATACTAAAATTCCCAACCTAAATAGGCATTTTGGCATGACCTGCAAGAAATAAACTAATACTGGGCAATGAAGAGTGCTTTCCAAGTTATTTTCCTACTGGTAGAAACTGTGCCATGTTCAAGCCAGCCTGCTGTTCTTTTCTGGCTTCTTATTATAGACCAGCGGGTAGCTGAAATCCAGGGCTGTGTGTCCAGATGTCATAGCCTCACAAAGCTGATGTCCAGTTCAGAAAGTAGCGTACTGGGGAGTGCCCTTCATGATACTTTAAATTGGGGTTAAGCCATTTAAAAACCCTCCTTGTAAGGCGGGGGGGAGCCTTTGCCCAGCAAATGCCCTGATCCCCACCTCTGCAAAGAAACAAACAGCAAAGATGTTTCCTTACATGCTACTGATTCTTCCTCTCCAGGATGGAAAATTAGTGCCAATGACAATCTTTCACAAAATGGATTCTGAGGACTTGCAGAAGAAGCCTCTCTTGGTCCATGTATATGGAGCTTATGGGATGGATTTGAAAATGAACTTCAGGCCTGAGAGGCGGGTCTTGGTGGACGATGGATGGATCCTAGCGTATTGCCACGTTAGGTGAGTCAGCAGGTTTCTCCTGGCAGATGTTGCTAGAACATTGTGATGACAACTATCGTCATAACATGTTAGGGGCCTGGCGGTGGTGGCAGCACACACCTTTAGTCCCAGCACGCAGGATGCAGAGACGGGCGGATCTCTGTTGAGGGCTGCGTAGCAAGACCCTCTCTTAAAAAAACAGAACAAAACTCAATAGATTCAGGGTCAAAAGCACACTTTCATTTGTGGATTTGGGGTTAATGTATCCCTAAGCCTGTTAGATCTTGATTCAGATAACAGATTAGTTTGGTCCAAAAACAAAAGATCGTTTTTGGGACCTCTGAGTAGATACAGCAGTGTTGGCACTTGATTAGTTTCATTACTATTTCCATGTAGTCTCTTGAATTCAAGTTTCCTTCTTCCAAGTTTTGAAGATGGTCTGTCTTTGTAGCTGAAAACTCGTGACCTTTCAAGGGCAGGGATTCAGTGCATCTAATGGAGGCTTTTCTCACAGAGCCTCTGTAAGCTGAACTTATTTTTTCCATCAATTCCCATTTTATTGTAGCTGTTTTCAAAACAGCATTATATTTTTATTTCTACTTAAAATCTTCTCTCCCGCCCTAGAACAAAGTCCAGATTTCTCAGTAAAATTCTCATGATGTGGCTTCTCTCGGTAGGGTATCCACTGGCCGGGTGCCCTCAGATGGCATGCTCTGCCCCTCCGTGCCCTGGCACGTGCTGTGTTTTCGCTGGGTCTTAGTGCCCCTTCCTTGCCCTTCCAGAAGCCCGCTTCCTTCAGTGTCGTTTCCAATGCATTTGCGCCCTCACCTCTTTCCTCTGCTCAGGTAAAGCGTAAACGCGTGTGTTACAGCGGCAGCCTTGGTGCCTGGTGACTGTGCTTTGCTTCCTCGGGCCCCTCTGAGCCACTCCACGGGCCTATGTGTATGTTTAAGGTCTGCCCTCGGACAGTCTGTAGGAAGAGGTCAATAGGAACTCGGACATAGCTGTTAAATCAGTGTTTGATTATCTTGGCAGTTGGCAGCTTTTTGTTTTGTTTCCTGTGATGGGCTACACCGTACTGGTTTAGGCTTGGCTTAGACAATCTCTGTTGTATATTTCTTCTTGCTGTTTTCTCCCAGCCTTTAAAAGCACAATTCTGAGCTCTGGTGCTACACAGAAGCCTGTGATATAGTTTGCTGACCTCTATGTATCTTTTTTTTTTTTTTTAACTTCCACTACAGGGGTGGTGGTGAGTTGGGCCTCCAGTGGCATGCCGATGGCCGTCTAACTAAGAAACTCAATGGCCTTGCTGACTTAGAGGCTTGCATTAAGACGCTTCATAGCCAAGGCTTTTCCCAGCCGAGTCTAACCACTCTGAGTGCTTTCAGCGCTGGAGGGGTGCTTGTGGGAGCATTGTGCAATTCTAAGCCTGAGCTGCTGAGAGCCGTGACCCTGGAGGTGAGTACTCGCGGGCTGCAGCCTGGCCGCTGTGCCACCGTTCAGAGAGCAGAAAGCCATTAGTTTGAAGGCATAGCAAAGCTGTTAAGTTTAAACAGAACTGTGCTCTAGAAGAACTTGTGAAATTTCCTTAACCCCACTGACAATAATCTTTATGGATTTTGCGGGATTTTCAGTGAGGGATGAATAGCTGTCCCCAGTGAGCCTTTTCTATTGGTCAGGACATTTAGAAAGCCAAAGGTATATGTGTGTCATGTTCCCGAAGTCTGGTGGAGTGTCCTGTGAGTCTGGAGGCGGTGTGTCCTCTGACACCTCATCCATGTGACAGTGTACTGCCCAGCCACATTTTATTCCTGACTTAGATACGATTTGTAGATACCCATTATTTGTTTCTTTTATTTTCCGCTGTGTAGCTAGTCGGCCAGGCCTTGTGCTCACCGTCCCTCCCTCAGCCTCTTAAGTGCCAGGATTTTAAGTGTGTATAGCACATCTGGCTTCCATACGCCATTCTCGGGCTCTTTTGGGTGTAGACCTGTGCTTTGACTGAACAGTTCAGAAAATGCCCTGTAGTCTTTTCCCAGTCTCCAAATTGTGAAGCATCAGGTTTCACGTCCATCTTCTTCTATTTCCTACTTAGACAATCTGGAAATTAATTACTGGAGCAGTTCAGAGTAGCTCTTCTCAGGGGGTGTGTGTGTGTGTGTGTGTGTGTGTGTGTGTGTGTGTGTGTGTGTGTGTGTGTATTTGGAGCGAGAAGTAGTAGGTTAAATACATATTAAATAATTTGACCTGGAAATCTGTTTTTTAAAAAATACTCATTATGGAAGAAATAAACTTAGCCAGAAAGATAATAACAACAGAATTATTTACAATAGGGAATGCAGCTAACCTTGAATTTTAGATATTAGAAATAACCAGACATGCATATGTAAGGATATTTATTTCAGCTATTTATTACAGTGAAGAATTAGGGACAGCCTAAATATTCAACACAAAGTACTCATATATGATGAGTCAAAGTCATTGATTTTAAGCATCCAAACTGATGGCTAACTGAAGCAGAAAGGGTTTACTGGAGTAGTAGGTCAGAGTAGGTGTGTTCAGAAACAGTGCCAGGGCTGCACACCCAGGAACAGAACTGGCCTGGGGAGGCTGCCACTGGGGACACAGAGCACCTCACACTGCCATCGCTGCTTCTGGAAACAGGACAGACGTGACACATGGCCTGGTAGATCCTCCCTGATGGCCCTCTGTGCGGTAGAGCTGGGCCCCTCCTAACAAGGCTGGCAGCTTTGTGGGTGTAGAAGAGGCGTCCTGCTGGGCAGCGGGAAGGGATCACAGCTCCCTGGACTCCATCAGTGATACTGTGAGGGAAGCTGGCAGACAGCTGCTCTGGAAAATAGAACTTTAGAGGAAAAGAGCAACTTCCCTGTGATTAAATGTTTTTTATTTATTTCTGTTTTATGTATATGGGTGTTTTGCCTGCATAAATGTCTGTGCATCACGTGCATCCTGGAAACCTTAGAGGCCAGAAAGAGTTTTGAATCCCTAGAAACTGAGTCATGGACAGTTGTAAGCCACCTAGGAATTGAACCTAGGTCCTCTAGAAGACCAGCCAGTACTCTTAACTGCTGAGCTATCCCTTATAAATATCCCAGTAATAATTAAGGCCAGTAGATGTTTTTCATCTTCTTTTATCTTAGATATTTTCCAGATCTTATCTGGGAACTTTCTTGTAGAATTCTAACAGGCGGAGCAGAGTTTGTAGGTTGTTGGTGCTTTGCTCACTGTTAAAACGTTCTAGTCATGGTCGTAAAGTAACAAATCTACTGTCATAACTATTTTTAGTGTATAGTTCAGTAATGTTAAGACATTTACTATATTATGCGGTCAGTCTCCAGATGTCAGTTTTTATCTTTCAAAACTGATACACATACCATTGAACGGCCCTGCATCCCCTCCCTCCCAGCCACGGACACCACCCTCCGTCCTCCCCCTCCGCCCGCAGTCACCTCTTGTAAGTGACGGCATGCCAGGTTACTCTTCGACGGTGCTCGTCCCGCTGAGCTGACCTGACGGTTCCGGGACTGTAGACTGCGTGCTTGCACCCCGGTTTGCTTACCCACTGTCTAGTTCCACAGGAAGACCCTGTCTCCAGCTCTCCGGGGATCTATCTAGGAAGGGGTTGCCAGGTCAAACAGTAAATGTCACTCCTGCTCTTTCGAGGAACTACCATGCTTTTTGCCAGTGTCCACGGCCGTTTACACTCTAGCCCACGGTGCCAAAGTGGTACAGCGTCTCTACATCCTCGCCATCTTGGAAAGCTCTAGCTGTTATGGGGTTGTTTTTACGATAGTAACCATCCTAATGAGTGCAGAGCTGCATTGGTTACTTTTGTATAATTAAAATAGAAAAGGCACCAGGCTAAAAACAAAACCGTGAAGTTGGAAAAGAAGGGTAATTTCTTTCTTGGTCTATAAATGTCTGTTGCGGAGTTGGCGTGCTCCCCAGGCAGCTGTGAGTTACCAGCTGTAGTTCAGACTGAGCTGTCTTCTTCACACCTGGGTATGTGTTTATTATGCAGTAGGTTTGTGACCTTCATAATACAAGTCTGGCTGCTTTTTCTTTGACTAGGCCCCTTTCTTGGATGTCCTCAACACCATGATGGACACCACACTTCCTCTGACGCTGGAAGAGTTAGAAGAATGGGGGAACCCTTCATCTGATGAAAAGCACAAGAACTACATAAAACGCTACTGTCCCTGTCAAAACATTAAACCTCAGGTAGGGAGCCACGGTTGCGATCCGCTGCCCTGAAGCATCCAGACAACTGAAAGGCACTCTCTGAGCTGAGGCGAGAGTTAAGAGGCCTCTCAGCTGTTTCTGCTTCCGATACCTAAACATCTTTCGGTGTCGTGTCTGCTCGTCCTCCATGTTTGCCTCAGTTCAGTAGTACCTCAGGAGACTAGCGTCCCCAGCCCCTGGTCCAGGGTAACTCAATGAGATGAGGTCACGCTCTCTCTGGACAGGAAACAGCTGCCCCAGGTAGCAGGTAGCCTGGCACACAGGGCTGAGGCCTGCTCACGAGTTTCAGATGAGAACACCCTCCTAGCACTTGGGGGCACAAACGAGAGGTAATGTTTCTCATGATGTGTGGGGTGGAAGGAATCGTGAGCGATGTAAACGCTATGTATCTGTTCTCTTCAGCATTACCCCTCAGTTCACATCACAGCCTATGAAAATGATGAGCGGGTACCTCTGAAAGGAATTGTAGACTACACTGAGAAACTCAAGGAAGCCGTTGCGGAGCATGCGAAGGAAGCAGGGGAAGGTAGGACGCTGTCTGATCAGGGACCCTGGCTGACAGGACCGCCCTCAGCCATACTTCATGTACAGACCAAACCGTCTGCCTGTCATGCAGGACAGACTCCTGTGCTGACCACCTAGCTGACGTCCATGTAGCCATAACCACCTCCGCTCTTCAGGGTTAGTATTAAATGAAGCAGGCAAGACTCAAAGCAAACAGTAGGTGTCCAGGGTAACTCGGAGATCTACACACAGTTACTGAGACAGTCTGTCACTCCTTTTACGTCATTCATTTTCAGTGGATAAGCATTCTCCTGGGGCTGGAGAAATAGCTCAGTGGTTAAGAGCACTCGCTATCTGCTCTTTGAGAGGACCCAGGTTCAGTTCCCAGCACCTACATGGCAGCTCACAACTGTCTGTAACTCCAGTTCCCGGGGATCTGGTGCCTTTTCTGCTCCAGAGGATCCTGCATGCCTGTGGGGTACATAAGCTCACCCAACCACATACAAATAAAAATCAAAGATAAAAAAGTCAGTAAAAGCAACTCCTCTTTTTGCCTTAAAACTGCCAAGTAAGACATTATGAGTTTGGAATTGGGAAGGGCCCCCCTCTAAGTCTCCCTGTACGCAGCTCCAGTTCTCACTCTCCATTGCTATAGCTGGTATTTCCAGGGCCCTAAACTCTCAGATTCCACAGACCAATGACGCCCTCCTAGGTCACAGCCACTGACCCCCTCCTAGGTCACAGCCACTGACCCCTCCTAGGTCACAGCCACTGACCCCTCCTAGGTCACAGCCACTGACCCCTCCTAGGTCACAGCCACTGACCCCTCCTAGGTCACAGCCACTGACCCCTCCTAGGTCACAGCCACTGACCCCTCCTAGGTCACAGCCACTGACCCCTCCTAGGTCACAGCCACTGACCCCTCCGAGGTCACAGCCACTGACCCCCTCCTAGGTCACAGCCACTGACCCCCTCCTAGGTCACAGCCACTGACCCCCTCCTAGGTCACAGCCACTGACCCCCTCCTAGGTCACAGGTCACAGCCACTGACCCCCTCCTAGGTCACAGGTCACAGCCACTGACCCCCTCCTAGGTCACAGCCACTGACACCCTCCTAGGTCACAGCCACTGACCCCCTCCTAGGTCACAGCCACTGACCCCCTCCTAGGTCACAGGTCACAGCCACTGACCCCTCCTAGGTCACAGCCACTGACCCCTCCTAGGTCACAGGTCACAGCCACTGACCCCTCCTAGGTCACAGCCACTGACCCCTCCTAGGTCACAGCCACTGACCTCCTCCTAGGTCACAGCCACTGACCCCCTCCTAGGTCACAGCCACTGACCCCCTCCTAGGTCACAGCCACTGACCCCTCCTAGGTCACAGCCACTGACCCCCTCCTAGGTCACAGCCACTGACCCCCTCCTAGGTCACAGCCACTGACCCCCTCCTAGGTCACAGCCACTGACCCCTCCTAGGTCACAGCCACTGACCCCCTCCTAGGTCACAGCCACTGACCCCCTCCTAGGTCACAGCCACTGACCCCTCCTAGGTCACAGCCACTGACCCCCTCCTAGGTCACAGCCACTGACCCCCCTCCTAGGTCACAGGTCACAGCCACTGACCCCTCCTAGGTCACAGCCACTGACCCCTCCTAGGTCATAGCCACTGACCCCCTCCTAGGTCACAGGTCACAGCCTTCTCTCTGTGTGCCAGTCCAGGCAGGCACCCAGCTTCCTCAGCCATTAGGTGTCCTGCTTCCCCTGGTATAGAAATTGGCCCTCTGCCCCTCGCCACCATCTCTTTGGCGGTAGTGATGGCGGCTTTGTTCTTTGTCCCTTTGCTATTTGAGTACTCAAAAGGAGAGGGCAGTATGGGTCTCAGTTTTCAGACCATCCGATTGCTTTTCTGTTAACTCTTTCAGGCTATCAGCCTCCCAACATTATTTTAGATATTCAGCCTGGAGGGAACCACGTGATTGAAGATTCTCACAAAAAGGTATGCTGTCCATACACTGTGCATCGACAGAATCCTCGAAGGGCAGGGCAGGGTTTCTGGCAGAGCTGCTGCACAGATGTCAGGCCAGGAGCCTGGGAGAGCGGGAGGGCCCTGCTCTAGGGCTCCTAGTACCAGTGAGGGAGCCTGCTAAGAGATAACTGGGTCCTGGGTTAGGAAGTATTTGCTGTGTCCTGGATTAGCCTGGATGAAGACAGCCTGGGGAACCCTGAGATTCTGTCTAACCTCAGATGTTTCTTTTAGATCACAGCCCAGATGAAATTCCTGTATGAGGAGCTTGGACTTGACAGCACCAATGCATTCGAGGATCTTAAGAAATACCTAAAATTCTGAAATGCTGCCTTCAGCTGGGAACCGGAAACACGTGGAAATAACAATTAGTCTTATTTCCAGTTGGGTTAGCAAAAGTGAGATTTTTTTTTAAGTTATTACATAATTTTTTAAAAGTTGTTTCTTCATGTAAATTTTGCTTAATGTATTCCTCACTTGTACCGTTCACACCAGCACATACCCCTAGCCTGGGAAAGTAGTTTTTGGCCATGCTCCTTAGGAGGATGTGGAGAAGGAGCCAGAAGGCCTGGGCAGAAGACTGCCAGGCCTCCCTTCCAATCAGAACAGCTTCATGCCTATTAATAGAACTTTCTTTGACCAGTTTACAAATCAGTGTCCTTCCTCTTCGCTAGTAAATATTTTTAGGGACTGTCAGTGAGTCCCCTGGCAACTCCCACAGCTCCACTGTAAAGAAAAGAATAGCATTCTTCATTTAAATGCTTTAGAATTTGGAAATAATCTTTTAAAAACTTTATTGTTCTTTCAAACACCTGAGCATCTTCCCTAAAACAGTTGCATTTGTGCTACAGAAATTTAAGAATTGATGACATCATGATGGATGGATGGATGGATGGATGGATGGATGGATGGATGGATGGATGGATGGATGGATGGATGGATGTTGAGACATACTGGAGGCAGGGTGGCCATCTTGTGAATGGAGATCTCTAACACAAACTGTACAGAATGTCTAGTGTGCTCAAATAGCAGGCGCGATTGGAAACAAAGCATTTGTCTCTGAAAGCTGCTTGCTGATGGAGGAGAGTCTTCATGCTGTGTTCCAAGATGAGTCCTTCTCCCTTCTCCAGAGAAATGGCATGTGTATCAACGTCACTGCCTGTGGAGGCCCAATTGGTACTTAATCTTATTCTCAGTTTTGTAGGAAGATCCGAAATGATTTCCTGTAGATTTAGCAGAGTTGATGATTCTCCAAAATTCAGGACCACGATGAAGACTTTATCTATGCCATCCAGCTCTCTTGTGTACACAACAGAGTGACTGTCTTCCCTCAAAAGGCAAAACCAGCCCCTGTTGAGCAGCAGCTCTTTGGCGTGTAGTAGACTTAAATCCTGATAAAGCCTCAAGGCTGAACTCGCCTCAGACTTTTGGACCTGTTTTTTAAAAAGAATATTCACATAAATGTTTTATTTTATTTTAAGAGTTATCCCCCCCAGAAAAAAACTTGCTTCCATTTATCCTTTAAAATAACCCCCCAAATAAGTAAATCACTGCCAAATTATAAGGCATTTATAAATAGTTTATCCTAAAGTCACAGGAATTAAAAATTCATATTTTCTGCTTGTGGGGAGTCATTTCAGTGTGCACAATGCTCCCACTTCTTAGAGCTGCTGCAGAGCCCAAATTTGACCCCACTTTAGGACATGGGGCTGCTGGAATGAAGTCACTGTGCTGCCTGCTAACTGCCAGATGGCTGGAAGCAGAAAGTGTCCAGTGCGTTCGGACTTCGCAGTTCCCATCTGCGGGATAACATGAAGGGCACTGTGGGTGCAGAGATCATGGGTCCTGCAGACGTGGACTCTTGGATCCCTGGTGATGGGAAGGGCACTGCAAAACTGCAGAACCTAAGATACACAAGTCTACATTCGCTTTCTTGCTGCCCCGCCACGCCCTGCCCTGCCACGCCATGGCCACAAAAGGTCGTTTTTGCCCTTTAAAAGTTTGGGTTTATTTTGCAGCTACAAAAAACATACCTAATTTAATGCTGTTCTTTTCTTTTATTTATTTTCCCTCATAAGCATTTTTCTGTTACAAATATCATTGTGATGGCTGGTAATATGCTGGCAGAATATTTTACCATAATTGTATTCCCTTTCCTTTTAAACATCTGCACTTGTAGTGTTTTTTTACATTTTCGATCCCCTCCTCCCATGTTTTATATTATTTATTTAAGATAGATTATCAGACAGATAACTACTGTGTCAAAGAGTATGGACATTCAATGCGTAATGCATTGTTCCAAGCTGTTGCCAAATCAACAATAATGTTCATTCATTACACTCTAGCCTGCCAGGTTTCCTGGGCCGGTGGTGTTTGTTGTTTTCAGGTAGATGCTTAATAATATGTATTTAATGACTATCTCATGGATGTTTAAAAATGTCTGTTCTGTTTATCAGGCACAAAGTAATTGTGGTCTGTGTATGTGACACACTGTGTTACTCATTCTCCATAGCTTTAGATAATGCATGAGAATCGTTGTTTAGTGCCACTCACATGAGAGGCCCAGTGAGCTATTCTTTCCACCTCCCTTCATTTGAACTCTTTCCCTGTAACCGTGGACCTGTCTGTTTCTCTTTACACCTCTCAAAGTACTTGTTTGATATATTTTGAAGCTTCTGTTAACATGCATAAAGATTGGTGAGTATTCACTGTCTGAAAATTGCATTTCTCTCATATAATGCTTTTCATATTGAATTCTATTTTGTCTGCTATTAAATATTTCCAAGCCTGCCTTTTGTAAGTCTTTTTTTTTTTTGTCTAGGAGATGCATACAATAAGAATATATACAAGGCAGAGGTTTCTTCAAGCACCCCCAGTTCCCTTCCAGAGACAGACAGGACATGATGGCTGCTTGCATTCCCTCCTATAGGTCTCATGAAATGGGACCCCTGTGCCTCTGTGAGCATATGTGGGTGTGTTTACACAGATGGGAACACACCACCCTCCACTGTGTTCTAGCCTGTCACAAGTGCCCTCTCTCACCGGTGCAGCTAGCTGCTGTCTTAAGAGCCGTATCTTGGTCCCATGGTCTAATGACCTGGCTTTCTGTTGGATAGACAGGGCATTTCTCACACTTCTGTTCTTGCAAACGGTGCTACAGACAGACCCTTGCATATTTATCATTTATGTGTGCATGAATATTCATAGATGCAGATATCTAAGAGTAAAACTAGTAGATCTGAAGTGGAAACATTCTTTTGATGGCTAAATTGCAAGACTCCTCTCCATTCCAGTTGCCTGTAGTATTGTTAGTTGTGACCTTTTAACTGTCTCTCATACCTGCATTTTTGTCTTATCTAATCTGAATATTTTTGTTTAACATGAATTCAACCCATTCATATATATGACTACCTTTTTCAATATCCTTCTGAAACCTCATTTTATCTTTTATTCATAATAACATTATTCTTTTGTTTAGGGATTTCTCCTTTTTAAGAGATTTCTATTAGATCAGTTAATACGCAGTGTTTTAGAAAGTACACATTTATGTCTGTCTCCTAATCCTTTAAAACTTAGTAGCCACTTAAAATAAGTTCCAGAGAAAGGGTAGCCAGGCTTGCTGTAAAGACTGTAGGGTTTCCATCATAGCTGGGAACTCTCAGAGACAGGATTTTCTGTGAATGACTCTGCATATGGGGCCCTGTGTACCAGGTCATATTTTACCAAAGACATAATTTCCAAACTCCTTACTAATTGAAAATTGCAAGACTAGTCTGTGATAGACTTCAAGAGTCTTAGTTGAGGTTTTACACATGGCTGGGATGTTGGTAATCCATGTGGAAACTCATTTCTTATTTCTAGACCCAACATAACATTTTCATGGATACTTACTTCCACATTCACAGTGTGGTAATCAGAATTTGTGGGCAGCCAGGTGTGATTGCCTTCAGAAAACCCAGCATTTGAACTATTGTCCCACTGCATCGGTGACTTTGACAGAAGTGTGTTCTGTGTTGAAAGATCAAAAAGAGAAAGCAGTGATGAGGTCATTACAGGAAATCCGTCTGAACCCCTCCTGACTGCCTCCATTGACCCCTTTAGTTCTGAGCTGACGTCGGCACGTCCTGGCCTTTATGATGAAAAAGCCTTAACATACACTATTGGTCAGCTTTGTGCTTTCAGTGTGAAAATAGCGAACAATCTCCTCGATGGAAACACATTTTTCCTAACTGAACTTTGACATATTTAGAATCTGCTGCCTTTTTTAAGAAAACAGAAAGGACTTCAGAATATCCCACTAGCAATTCCTGACACCCCATCCTGCTGTAGACTGATGGCAGCCAAGAACTCTGCCAGACTCAGCTGATCCTGACTTCTGCACTCTCCTGTGAGCACCCACACACAGTGAGCCACTGGGAGGAAACATTGAAATTAACATTGAATTATTGAGGAAACAATCTCTCACACAAGTGAAATGGAACTGCACAAATTAAAGGGTCAGAATGCCATCTACCCAGCAACTCAGCTCGTGAGAGCCATCGCCTCAAACAAAAACAAAGTCACACAATGGTAACTGGACGAGCAGTGCTGTGGTCTCGTCCACTAGCAGGTCAAAACCCAGAGGTGAATTCTTCCTTGCGGGAGACGACATATGCAGAGTAAGTCGCTGGTCCTCAGGTGTCAGTGTGCCTCAATCTGCAGGGTCCTTGGTTCTATCCAAGATCAGTCATGTGACTCAGAGGGCACCACTTCCATGAGCTCCTCAACCACCTAATCAGTGGGGGAGCTGATAACCCTAACTGTTAACAGTAAAAAAACATGTGACTACGGGGCTGGGGAGATGGCTCGGGTTGAGAACACTGGCCCCTCTTCCAGAGGACCTGGGTTCAATTCCCAGCACCCACATGGTGACTCACAACCATCTACAATGAGATCTGGTGCCCTCTTCTGGCCTGCAGTGCAGGTGTACATGCAGACAGAACACTTACACAAGTAAATGAATAGTTAAAAATTTTAAATTAGTTTTAAAAAGAATGACCATGACATTCAGAACTGAAATAGTAGTGGTAACTTGTCTGACAGTGTAGCCATGTAGCTAAAAATGTATCATACTTACAGTATCATAGCTTTCATTGAAATTTGAAATGGAAATATCTCTCATCCCTAATTCTTCTCCATAGTAAGTTATCGGTGTCCCTGGGAGTGTGAAAAGAAGCATGTTCATGGAATTGACGTACTGATTCCCCAAGCGAGAGGTCAGCCGGGTAGTGTCTGGTCCACCAGTCTGAAAGGCAGATCATTTTAACATCACAGCTCCACACACAACTTCATGAAAGAGTTGCCCTGTTTGAAATGGAAAGTCCCCCAGGCAGAATCAGCATGCACAGAAATCAGCAAGCCCACCACCTGCTGTGTGACTGACTGTTCTCCATCATGGCTCCTGTGTTGGCTAGTTTTACATCAGCTTGACACAAGCTAAAGTCATGAGAGGAGGGAGCCTCATTAAGAAAATGCCTCTATAAGATCTGGCCATAGGCCGGATGGTGGTGGCGCACACCTTTAATCCCAGCACTTTGGGAGGCAGAGCCAGACGGATCTCTGAGTTTGAGGCCAGCCTGGTCTACAGAGTGAGATCCAGGACAGGCACCAAAACTACACTGAGAAACCCTGTCTCGAAAAACCAAAAAAAAAAAAAAAAAAAGATCTGGCTGTAGAATATTGTCTTAATTAGTGATCGATGGCAGAGGCCCAGGCCATGCTGGGTGGTGCTGTCCCTGGACTGGCGGCCCTTGGTTCTGTAAGAAAAATTGACTAAGCCATGGGGAACAAGCCAGTAAGCAGTACCCCTCCATGGCATCTGCTTCAGTTCCTTTCTCCAGGATCCTGTCCTGACTTTGATGATGAACTGAGATGGGGAAGCTCGAGCTGAATAACCCCTCCTCCCCAGCTGCTTGGGCGGTGGTTTTCATCACCACAGCAATAGTAACCCTAAGACAGCTGCTGCCCAACAGAGCGGTGCTGACAGTTCCCGGAGTGCTCCTTACTGCAAATGGTAACTGCAAATCAGAGGAACTTTAAAGGTTCATTTTCATGATTCTGCCCTGTGGTGGTAACTGTGTTCCCCAAAATATTGTGTACCCTAATAAACTTATCTGGGGCCAGAGAACAGAACAACCACTAGATAAAGAGGCCAGAAAATGGTGGCACTCCATGCCTTTAATCCTAGCATTCCAGAGGCAGAAATCCTCTGGATCTCTGTGAGTTCAAGGCCACACTGGAAACAGCCAAGCAGGATGACTCACGCCTTTAATCCCAGGGAGTGATGGCAGAAAGCAGAAAGGTATATAAGGCATGAGGGCCAGAAACTAGAAGCTTTTAGCTGGTTAAGCTTCAGGCTTTCAAGCAGCAGTTCAGCTGAGACCCCTTCTGGATGAGAACTCAGAAGCTTCCTGTCTGAGGAAACAGGATCATCTGAGGAACTGTCGAGATGAGGAAGCTGTGGCTTGTTCTGCTTCTCTGATCTTCCAGCATTCACCCCAATTCCTGGCTCCAGGTTTGTTTTTATTAATAAACTTTTAAGATTCCTGCTACACTCCCCTGTATAATAAATACCAACAGCAAAGGAAACAAGTTTGTTTTCCATAAAAAGCAAGACAGGGGCCAGTGAGAAGGCTTGGATGTAATGCGAGCCTGGTAACCTAAAATCAATGCCCAGATTCCACCTAAAGGTAGAAGGAGGAAACCAACACCACAGAACTGTCCTCTGGCCTCCATGGTGCACCAAGGCATGCACATGCTGCCCCCCCACACACACATACATCATGCACATATCTTAAAAGATGTGAGAGGATCAAGAGAAGAGGACAAGGTAGGAAAAGGCAGATGGACATATCTAATGTGTCTCTATTGTTCTGACATCCAAACTATCCAAAACCAATTTCCAGAGGTAAAATTAGGGGCCTGGGGAGATCGCTCCCATGGTCAAGTGCTTGCTACACAAGTGTGAAGATGTGAGTTTGATTCCCAGCACCCATATGAAAAGGCAGGTTTGGTGGCTTGCCCTAGTAATCCCATCCCTGGGGAGGTGGAGAAGAGGGCAGATCTCCAGGGCACTGGCCAGACAACGTGGCCTAATTAGAGAGCCCTGGGTCCCAGTGAGAGACCTCAAAAATAAGGTGGACAGGTCCTGAGGGGTGATATCTAAGGTTGACCTCTGACCTCTTTGTACACACATACATACACATGCAGGTATGAACATGCACACACACACACATATAAAGACAAAAGAGAAATCAGTTCTTAAAAAGAAATTTACAAAACTGGGCATGGTGACCTGTGCTTGTAATCCCACAAGACTCTGTCTCCAAAAAAAAAGGTGCATAATCTAAGCAGAAATTTTCGGTGTTATCTATGTGTGGTTTCCACGTGGTAAACACTCTGGTTACATATCAGAATGTGTGCTGCTCATGAAAGCACCTGAGGACTCTTCCCACAGCTGGATCCAATGGGCAGAGGCTGATCACAGTGCTCTGCTGTGCAGAGAGCATGTTCACACCTGGGTCAGATCTTGTCCCCTCACACAGTAGTCTGCCAACAACTTCACAGATGAAGAAAGGAGCTTTGAGAAAGGGCAGCATTCAAGTTACAGTATGACAGACCACCAGCCTTTGACTATGAACTTGATTGCTACAACACAGGAAAGAGCCGTCTTTCTTTTCTCTGAGGTGTGCTAAGGTAACCCCCATAATTGTATCTTTGTGAGTCCTTATAAAGGGCTTTTCTAGTTTGTTGTTGTTTTGTTTGTTTTGTTTTTTGTTTTTCGAGACAGGGTTTCTCTGTGTAGCCCTGGCTGTCCTGGAACTCACTCTATAGACTAGACTGGCCTCGAACTCACAGATCCACCTGCCTCTGCCTCCTGGGTGCTGGAATTAAAGGTGTGGGCCACCACGCCATGGCTCTGCTTTTCTAGGTTTATGGCCAGAAAATGCAGTCATACATTGTCCCCTTCTTCTATTCTTTTCAATGCCATAAGCTATTGGGCAGACTTTCTCAGGTTGGCTGACACCCAATGAGTTCTTCCTTTGCAGAGTTGAAAGCAGAACATTTTTCCCTGAGTGGTTCAAAGCAGTGGGCACAGATGGCCTTGATCCCACAGACCGAGGGCAATCCTGTCACCCATGACACTAGAAACTGTCCAAGTACTTTATGTAGCTGCTCAAAGGACATCAGATAAGCTGTGACATCAGGGCACATCCAGCTGGCAGTATTAGGATCTCAAATGCTCTTAACAGCTGCGGCTATGGTTCAGTGGTAGAGCACGTGCCTAGCAGACATAAGGCCCTGGGTTGGATCTCCAGCACCACTGACAAGTCAATTTAAAAAAAAAAAAAAAAAATCTCCCAAACAAGGAAAATATTGGCAAAAACTAAAATTCCACATTTTTCAGAGCACTTAAAATTAACAAAAGACAATGGCAATTCCAGATTAATTTCTTCAGCAAAAACCAGCGTGAGCACTTCCCATCTATAGTGTTTTAACTTTCCCTACGTCTCCTGTCTTCGAGCCCGTGATATGCTCCACAGCCCTACCACCAGCAGCTAAAAAACAGCCACCTAAGAGACCCAGGGAAGGGATGGATGGATTTTATAGTTCAATGGCTGGCCGATGTATCATCTGGGACCTGCTACTGTGTAAAGAAAGGGCCTCAGCTCATCTAATCTGACCCAGGACTGAATATGCAGACAAGAGTCTGGTTCCCATAACACTTGGGACAACATTTGGCCTTCCTGTGGCCATGGTATTACACCAGCTGAGGCCAACCCAAGCCCTAGAAGAAGCAATTGGGGATTGAGATGACCAGGAGAGGCCTGCAAATGTTCCTATGGAATCCTGGGAATCTAGGAGGCTCTTGAAGGACAGGCCTGTGTGCATGGAGAGCTTTGACAGCGGTCCAGGGAAGGCTTTCTCTAACCTCTCATCTCAGCTGACCTAAGGCAGGGTTGTAAGGTGACTGCTAGGGGGTGGATGCATGTCCCCACACATGAAGGACCCCTCAGCAATGGCAGGAAGACTCATCAGTTCTATGCATCTAAAGAAACCCTACCCCTCAAGGCTGGAGAAACTGCCCCGTGGTTAAAAACAGAAGACCTGAATTTGGCAACTCATGTCTCCCTATAAACATAAACTCCATGGGATTTAACACCCTCTTCTAGCTTCCACTGCACTGTGCTCATATCACACATGACCACAACAGACATTCACACATAGACAAAAAAAATAAAGAAAAATAAAATCTTTGAAAAGAATCTCCAGCGAGTAACAAGGCAGAGGTGTCCTAAGCCACAAAACAAACAGAGCAGGTTTTTACAGAACTCATCTAAGAAAGGGACCAAAGAACAAGGCAACAGACACTAAGGAAGAAAACAGGACTTCTAGAATTACCTCATCTACTACCAAAACATCCCGATCTCCACAACAGTAAAAAAAAAAGAAAGAAAGAAAGAAAGAAAGAAAGAAAAAGAAAAAGAAAATAAAAGAAACAGAAATACAGCCCATAACATAAATTAAATTGAGCCAGGTGGTGGTGGCACACACCTTTAATCCCAGCCACTCAGGAGACAGAGGCAGGCAGATCTCTGAGTTCAAGGCCAGCCTGGTCTACAGAGCGAGTTCCAGGACAGCCAGGACTACATAGACACCCTGTCTTGGAAAAAGAACAAAGAAAAACTAATCTACTATCAAAGATTATTTGAAAGAGCGTTACTGTCTTTAGTTTTATATGTGAAATTTATAGTATATATATAACATATATATTATATGTCTCTCCAGAGAAACCACCGCTGTATCTGGAGACTGGCAAGCCCGAGAACCATGTCTCACACAGAGCAATATGGACAATTATGAAAAGAACCACACAGGAAGTTTGGAGTTGAAAAGCACAATGACAGAGGGGGTGTGACAGATTTGAACCGCCAGAGGAACCAGGAAGCTGGCAGACAGGCCGGCTGAGCTGGTCAGAATGGAGGAAGATGAGCAAGATCTGTGAGGCCGGCCCATGGGACATGTCATGCACAACCCTCGAGGGAGAGAACTCTCCAGAGGAAAAGACATGCTGATTTTGTTTGAAAACAAGAACCAAGGCTGTGGCTGCAGCTACTGCTGGAGTGCTTGCTAGCAGCTTGGGAGCTCTGCATTCCTTCCGGGCACCGTGTAAAACAAGGCATGGTGGTGCACTCCCACACCCATGCACTTGGGGAGTGGAAGCGGAAGAATCAGAAGTTCAAAGCCATCTTAGCAACATAGAAAATTTGGGGCCAGCTGGAGTTACCTGACAGGAAAGGAGGCTGGGCCTCAGGCAGGTCCTTCACAAGACGCCCTTATAAAAGGGAATAGATCTGTATGTCTCATTGTCCCTGAAGACCCTTCTACTGGACAAGACATGGAAGTGGAAGGTGGTGACCCTTATAGCCAGGGTTGTGTGGAGCTTCTTTATTGTTTTTTGTTTGTTTGTTTTGGGATACGGTCTCACTATGTAACCTTGGCCAGCCCAGAAGTCTCTGTGTAGATCAGGCTGGCCTTGAATTCATAGAGATCTACTTACATCAGCCACCAGAGTGGAGAGATTAAAGGTGTGTGCCACCATAGCTACCTGGGTCCTCACCCTTAAGATGAAATGTGATGTTATGGAATAGTCTTTTTGTACACTGTGAAGATGTGTTGCTTTCATTGGTTTAATAAAGAGCTAAATGGCCAATAGCTAGGCAGGAAGAAGCTAGGTGGGGATGAAAAAGGACAGAGTCACACCAGGAGTAAGGTCACTGAGGAACAAAGATGCACCTCATTTTAGCAGCAAGTACAACCGATTGCTGTGTGCTGTGCATGAGGGCTTACCATCCAATTGGGCCATTTTCCTTTTGGCATGTTTTCCATCCAGAATGTGATTACTTCATATACAGTGTGCCCAGAAAGGCTGTCCAGTGTGGTGAAGTAATTGTTAAAAGGAAAATCAGCTTCCTTGATAAATGGCAAGCCGTAGTACATCATGGTCCTCTCGATGCTCTCTGCTGAGGCTTCAGTCCCCATGAACCTGGAAGAGTTGGCAAACTTTCTTGTCTTTGTTCAGTTGGAACCTTCAATTCACCCCTGCATGATCTGGAAAGCCCCATTCCTGTCCAAACACCACCCACTCAGAAAGTCTCCAAACAAAAAAAAGGCACCAAAATGCCCTGTTCCACATTCTTGGTGGCTACAGCAGCCTCCTCCCCTGAAGTAGCCAGCCACCAGAGTCCCCGCCTAACGTGCTCAGCTTTTGGCCATACTTGGGCCCAAACCCAGCTTGTGACAGACACATCCTCACCCCTTTCCTACCATCTATATAATCTCCCTGCTTTAGTTCGGGCATGCAGCTTCTCTGGCCTCCATCTCTAGGACTGCAGAACCTCCCCAGGATTTGCTTTGCTCAAATAAACCTGTTGTTATACTTTTTCAATTTGGCTTGATCTGGTTTACTGCATTGGCAGAGAAACCTATTATGAGGGTGGGATTGGGGGGTGGTTGAGTGGGGTTGAAAACCTGTTAGTCTTAAGCCTCTGACAAAAGAATGGGAACAACTCTGCTTAGAGCTTGCCGTGATCGGAGGTCATTGCAATCTCAGCCCTCCTCAGCATTTAGCTTCTTCATACAGTGGCAATCAGCACAGAAACAGCTGGTCAAAGTATAGAGAATCAGAGTCCGTGAAGGTTCAGCCACCAAGGGGACATGCACATCACATCTGTCTTTAAGGCTCCGTGATCTTTGCGGAAGAAGGGACGGAAAGACTGGAAGAGCCAGAGGCCTTGGAGGACTGAAGCGAAACAGCACCTTCTAGATATGACAGCTTCTCTACAGGCTCCTCGCGGCTATGGTTGCCTACACAAGATCAAGCCAGTCGACACTCTAGCCTGGATAGCTAAAGAACTCATCATGAGTCCTCCTACCCCTAGTTGAGAAGCCACTGACAGATGGGCTAGTGAGAGAGGACCAGTCCATTTTCTTTAAGGGTGTGGTCCCTGGTAGGTTGACCACACTCCAGTAGATGGTCCCACACAAGTGAGTCCGTGAGCAGCATACACTGGACTCAGTGGGTTATTTATTTTTAAAGAGAACATAGAGTTGGGGGTGGGGCATTGAGGGTATCCTGCGGCAGGAGTTAAGAGGAAGAGTGTTGGTGGATATAATCATGCATCGTTACATAGGGCTCTCCAGAGAACAGAACACCAACAAAGACTTCGGTTCGCCATCAGTACGGCTCTCTGCTTTCTACACATGACTAAAACTCTAACATCTTGAAGACCTTCACTAGAGAGTTCCATCTGCCCACTTAGAATTTCCAGTCTAGACCTTCATATAAAAGGTCTCCCCTTTTTATTGATATGCACTCTGAAAACCACTCCGGATAATACAGACACCTGAAATGGCCCTGTCAGCTGCCGTCAGCTGGTTGAGGCAGCACATTCATGGGAAGTACAGTCTTACATGTGCCAATGAACTCCCCACCTCTGCCATTACCCTCTGAGTCCATTGCCTTCTCCATGGGTGGGGAAGGTGGAGCTTCTTTAGCTCTTCTCCATCATTCTGTTTCATGAGCTACTTAGAAATACAAAGTATCCTTCATCCAAGATTCTTAAGACCAGATGTATCTCAGATTTTGTAAGATTTTTACATTCTTAGAATATTTCTATAGAACTTTGCTCACTGAGAGTTCCTGATCCAAACTTAGAAATTCAAAATGTGCCTGGGTGGTGGTAGTGCACGCCTTTAATCCCAGCACTTGGGAGGCAGAGGCAGGCAGATCTCTCTGAGTTCTAGGCCAGCCTGGTCTACAGAGTGAGTTCCAGGACAGCCAGGGATACACAGAGAAACTGTTTCTCTAAAACAAAACAAAAAAAGAAAAGGAAAGGAAAAAAAAAGAGAAGAAAAGAAAAAAAGAAAAGAAGAGAAAAGAAAAGAAAAAGAAATCCGAAATGCTCCAAAATGTTTAGATTTTCATGTTAGAGATGCTGTACTTATAACTTAACAGTGTTTCTTGCATGCCAGACACTATTTTAAGTGATTCATGTGCATGACCTCATCTAACCTCACAATAACCTTCCAAGGATTATGACTGTTACTCCTCTTTTGATGAGAAAACCCATTTCCGCCAACTGACATCCCCAAGGTCACCGAGCTCCAGAGCAGGACCCCACCTTAGCCCCTTGATCTCACAGCTGTGCTAACCACTGGGATCTCCTGACAATTCAGCTGTAATATTTGGGTTCACACTATTCAAGCAACATAACCCCAGTAATAATGATAAAAGTAATAGTTCATAGGGCTGAAGTGACTCAGCAGTTACAAATGAGTACTCCTCTTGAAGAGGATCTGAGTTCAGTCCCCATGCCAGGTGACACTGCCACCTGGAACTCCACCTCCCAGGGGAGGAGTGCTCCCTTCTGGCCTATTAAGGCACTCACTCATATGTACAAAACCCATCCACAGACACACATACAAAAGCAACATGCATTGTCTGAAATTCCCAAAGAATAAAAATATTTTAAAGGTCATATCTAACACCTAACCAATATATTCTTTCAAATTATTTTCATGTCTAGCACTCTACAAAAGAGGAACCTGAAAATCAGCAGAGATAAGCAACATGAGAGACCGCTCCACACCTTGGCATAACCAAGCTGTAAATTGTAATTATGTAGGTTGTAGTGGGTAGCTGTTCCAGCTTTGACCTGGAAGTACCACCCCCTTTGAGGCTTTGGTAACTGTCACGCCTACAAGGCGGAGCTTAGAGAGGACTCTGAAGACCCGAGATCCGGATGGAGGACCTCTCTTAGTTCCTGGACCCTGGACCCTGGCGGTAGACCAAGCAGAGTTCTCCAGAGAACACCGCCGGACTGCACTACACCTTTCCCAGACCCTGTAACCTATCCCTTCACTTGTGAGTTACCCCACAAAATAAACCTCCCTTTTAACTATGTGGAGTTGCCTTAATAATTTCACCAATAGTAGGTACATTTATTATTTTTTTTTAATTTTAAAAAGTGGGAGTACAACATGGTTCAGAAAGTGCCATGCAAACCTGGTGACCTGAGTTCAATCCCTGGAACTCACATAAAGGTAGAGAGAAGACAACAAGGCTACTCTATGACCTCCATTTGTGTTCCATGACACCTATGCCCTTACACACATATTGCACACACACACACACACACACACACACACACACACACACACACACCCCAATAATGATAATAATAAAATTCAATTATAGTTACACAAGGTTTTTCAGACTAGAACTTGGGGGCCTGTGGTTACCGGTATCTGCCAGGCTCCCTGCTGTACTGGTCCATGATCTGCCGGAAGTCCCGGACAATGTCATGCATACCCACTTGAGTAGTGGTGAAGTCGTGGTACAACTCCGAGTAGTGGGTGACGGTGTCCTTGGGAAAACAGGACAGCATAGTTAGCACCGTTTCACCACCCACAAGGGCTCCATGTAAGTTCAGATGGCCTTTATGAGATGGCTTGAACCAAGGAGATATTTGCTCAGTGGTGATCCTAGAAACCTTGGTGCACAAGAGGCTTGTGGGTAGCAGACACTCACGACTCTTAGTATTATTGCATGGGCTCTTAAATCAGTAACTTTAAAAGTCAGTAAGTGTTTCTATAGCACCCATTTTAGTAAACTAAATTTTACCAAATACCAAAATTTTAATTATAAAACACCTCTAAATATAAATGCCTAAATGTTTCAGGTTTGTTTTTTTTTTGTTGTTGTTGTTTTTGTTTTTCGAGACAGGGTTTCTCTGTGCAGCTTTGAGCCTTTCCTGGAACTCACTCTGTAGTCCAGGCTGGCCTGGAACTCACAGAGATCTGCCTGGCTCTGCCTCCCGTGTGCTGGGATTAAAGGCATGAGCCACTACCGCCCGGCCCAACTGCTCCCACTCTTGCAGAGGATGTGCTTGGTTCCTAGCACCCATCCAGTTAGCCCTAGAGGGGACCCAACAGCCTCTTCTAACTTTTGTGGGCACCCGCACTCAGGTGCACACACCCCCACACAAACATGCATATACATATACTTTTTAAAATATCAAAAATTTTCAATGTCAAAAACAGAAAACAGTCTGATAATATTTTCAGATGAGGCAAAGAGAAAAAGTTTAAAAGAAGACTTACTGGAATTTGGGATGGATTTACTTGGATTTCGTTCCTCAGGTCCTTCGCTTCCAAAAGAAATTTAAGCGCATTGAAACTAAAGCCATCAACACCCTTGGAGAGCCAGAACTGTATTATTTCCTGTACATGGAGAAGCAGAGCACTTGGTCACATCAACTACAAACTCTAGACAGAACATTAACAGAGGCTCCGTGTACGGGTGACCATCAGAACGGCTTCCACACACAAAACATGTTATCACACACACACTTCACTCGTAGTCCATAACTGGTTCTCTCAGTACCAGATGCTGGGTTTGGTGAAAGCGTATTCCAGGCAGAGAACAGCTGTGGAAGTGCTGTTGGGCTCCCTGGGCAGTTAAAAACAGGGCTGGATAGCTGCTAGGCAGTCGTGGTGCATGCCTTTAGAACCAGCACTCAGAAAGCAGAGGCAGTTCGAAGCCAGCCTGATCTACAGAGTGAGTTCGAGGATAGTCAGGACTACACAGAGAAACCCTGTCTTGAAAAAAAAATCAAAATAAATAAATAAAATAAAAAGAGCAGCATATCCAAAGGTGTGTGGATAGGCAGGAAGTAGCAGAAGTTGGACTTGTCATGTCTAGCTTTACAGGCAATGGCAAAAACTTGGAACTGGAAAGGAGGAGTGTAAAGTCCTGGAAGGTCTCAAGCAGAAAATGCTGTGATCTGATTAAAAGGCTAAGCATAAAGTTGACACAGACTAGCAATTCCACACCTAGGTACCTACCCAAAAGAAATGGAAACATATATTGAAACACATATTGAACATGAATGTTCATGGTAGCAGGGTTCTTAAGTTGAAACTATCCCTGACGGTAAATCCATCCATGTGATGACTATTACCTGATCACAGAACAGAAGGAAGTACTGGTGCATGCTGGGACATGCCTGACTCTAAGAAGTGTTTTCGCTAAATACAGGGAATAAGTACTGAATTATATCCTTTCTATAAGATGTCCACAACAGGTAGATCCATATATAGAGCCGGGCACTGGTTGAAAGGCGATGGACAGAATGGAGTATGGGGGCGGACTCAGGCCAAGCTTCTTTGAGTGTGAGCACGTCCAAACAAGGGAGCAGTCCTGTGCATGCTATGGCTTCCTGGAGTCTACAGACGAGGAGGATGCACAGAAGAGCTGGGGGTGCAGTCATTAGCTGGTGCCTGGGCTGAGGAATTCAAGAGAGACATGCCACACACACCAAACCTGCTGGGCACACGAAGTCCCCTGGTTTGTGGAAAGGGCTCTTGGAAGGTTCTCAACCGACTCACTAGGACGAATCTGAACGTCAAACCTTGTACCTGCTGCACTGTCACCCTGGGCCTTCCTCCCTCCACTTCCTCATGTGTATATACTCACGAAGAAGCCCCAGTTTTTACCAGCATCAGATGCCACCCTGCCTAGGTTCAGTCCCGCATGGTGCTTTGTCTTACAAACAAGAACACTGGTCAAGTCAGAGCACAAATATCTGTAAACCACCCAAGCAAATCTGACACGGTGTGGTGGGTAAGCATTATCTTGCATGCTACTGCAAACATTAAACTTGTGAGTGCTGATTTTCTAGAATACAGCTAACTTTACTCATGAGCTCTTTATTCACTTCAGAATCTCAGTGTGGCTAAATATTAACCTCCATTAAAGAATGAGAAATGGGGGCTGGAGGGATGGCTCAGCAGTTAAGAGCACATGCTACTCTTGCTGAGGATCTGAGTTCAGTTTCCAGCGCCCATGTCAGGAGGATCACAGCTCCCTGTAACTCCAAAGGCTCTGATGCCTCTTGGCCTCCAGGGGCACCTGCCCTCAAGTGCACATACCCACACAGAGACACAAGAAAAAAAAGTACTTAAAAAAAAAAAAAAACTGAATGAGAAAGAAGTGTCCTGGAACTTCTGTAAGTATCATCATACTTTGTGGCCTTGTTCCATGAGATGTTTTTGAGTGTGTTTGTTTAAAATGCTGAGGATGAGACCCAAGACTCCAGGACTGCCAGGAAAGGGCTCCACCACTGAGCTACACACCCAGCCCTGATGAGACACTTTAAAAGCTGAACCCATACAACCCAGAGTTTGCTCTTAAAAAGCACTTCCTTCGTGTTACTTATTCTCTCCACCAGATGAGAGAAGAAGGCTCCAGATTTTAACTCTTAACCTCTTTTTTTTTTTTCATCCCAGTTACGCTCTCCAGGGTACTGGGTACAAAAATGGGCACAGTGCCTGGTTCTACCTGGTTGGGTGACCCAGACTTAGGGACTTTGGGGACAGTACACTGTGTCTTTGACTCTTCGCTGCCATGATACCACACCGTCCTGATTTCCACTGGGAATGTTTTCTCTTCTAACACACCGCCACTGGTCACTGTACCCTGCTCTGGTTCCTCATCCGTCACAAAGGGAAGGAGGGTGATTTGGAAGGCAGGTAGAAACCAGAGTGACTGGAAGTATACAAAATACTACTATTTAGTATAAATCACTACAATCTAATATAAACACCTCTGGGGCCTCGCAACTCCTCCAGGGGAAAGCGCTCAGACCCCGAGTTCCCAGCAGCCACTGGGAAGGGAAGAGACGGAGTAGGAGAACTCTGTGTACTAGTCTGCTATGGGGGCAATAGCTGAAAGCTGATGGCTGCCAGGGGAGAAGGCTCAGGCTCCAGAAGTTCAAGTTGCTATGTGAACAGAAGTCCATCCAGATGCCTCCTCCCTGCTAACCACCTAAGTTGCAAATTATTGACCTGCTCAGCTCCACTGCACAGGTAAGTGTTGTGGGAAGGAGGAGCAGGAGGGCATCAGAGGAGCCCTCTGAGGAAGGTCCGGTCCAGGAGCCTCCTCACCTCAGCCTCTCAGCATCTCTTATTCACTCCTCATAGTGAATCTTGACTCCCTTTCCAAACAATGTTTAACCTCTGGATAAGGTAGTAATGGCCCAGACAGGGTGGGGCAGGGGTTGGGGCTGGGGGGGGGGGGCTTTCTATTCACAGATCTCACTACCCGGATGCCTGCCAGAGAACAGCCAAGTTAATCAAAGAATCATTAATATATCCACCAGCACACTGTGTCAAAATCTGCAACGCTTGTTTAAACATCTGCAGACAATCCATCACTGTCACTACGAGGGCGTGGAGAGTCCAGTAACTGACTGCTTGACATAGTTATGAATTCCTGACTGAAAACCGCAAGTAAAGAGAAGCACGCAGGAGAAATGGTGCCTCAACACAGGACCCAGATGTGGTTGGGATGGTGAACTCCCCAAACCTAGGCTTGAATCCTACCCCTGTCTCCCAAGAAACACCACTTCACCTCCCAGAGGCTCCTTCTCTATAATATCTTAAGAGCATCAACAGAGCTCGGTAAATTACTTGTCAAGTAGAGAGTGACTAATAAGTATGGGTGGGGGAGCGGGATCAAGCAGTGAACTTTGGTAATGGAAGACAGTTTGCCACACCAAGATTGAAACTAACCCTTCGTCTGCTGACTTTAACTATTTCACTGAAATAAGAGTGGCCTGACGCAAGGTGATTGCTTCTAGAACAGTCTCCCAAGCAATCCATTGAGACCTCATACATGTCTCCATGGTCTTAAGCCTAAGGAGTCCACAGGAATAAATGTCTAAACGGGAGTGCAGAAGGGTGGGGGGGGGGGTGTTGCTCAGTGGTAATGGACTTGTCTAGAATGAGAAAAACTAGAAAAAATGAAGAAGGAAGAGGAAGAGAAAGGAAAGAAGGGAGAGAGGGAGGGGAGAAGCGAGGGGAGGGCCTTTTTTCTGAAACTATAAAACACTGTAGGAAGAACTTGGAGAGCACTTAAACAAGGGAAAGGCATTCCATGTTCCTAGATGGGAAGGTTTAATATGAAGATGTCAATACTCCTCAAAATGTGCTACAGACTTGATGGAGTTCTTATTAAAATGCCAGCAGGCTTCTTGGCACAACTGAGACATTGCTACAAAAATTCATATGGACATGCAAAGGACTCAGAATAGTCACACAATATCCCAAACAGAGTTGAACTCATGCTTATTTATTTGTTTATTAGACAGGGTCTCATTTTGTGCCCTGGCTGTCCTGGAACTCACTATATAGACCAGGCTGACTTAGAATTCACAGAGATATTCCTACCCATGTCTTCTGCCTCCTGCCTCTGTCTCTGTGCTGGGATTAAAGGCAGAGTGTCACCATGCCTAGCAGACTCATACTCTTGATTTTAAAATTACTACAAAGCTACAGTAACCAGACAGGGGTCCTGACCTAGAAACTGATACACAGAAGAATGGACAAGAATTAAGGGTCCAGAAATAAACCCAAGCTTTTATGGACAGTTGCTTTTCTACTGGAGTTGCCCACAGCTCTCAATTCTGTCCTGTCTCCCTGCTACCTGCTTCCCCTAGCACTACCCAGCTCCCCTAAAATCCCACCCTCTCCACCCACAGCCATGTGGAGAGTGGGAACAAGGCTCTATTCCCTGAGAATAAGGATCACGGGGGGGGGGGGTGGGGGGGGGAGTCCGCTGAGTTGGCAACAGGAACCTTCCCCTCCTGGAGCCACAGAGGACCTTCAGTGACTCAGCATGTGCTTGCAGATCTGACTAGCACACATCTCCTACTTCTGCCTCCCTGCCTCTCACCCTGCAGCCTTGCCAGCCCACAAGTGGGGCTTCCACTTAACATACAAGACACCAAATGAAATTTTAATTTCAAATCACCAACAGGTTTTCCTTTTAGTAGACATAGCCTCCAAATTGCATTACTCATTATCTGAAACTTAAAACTGAACTTGAGGATTTTTGCACCCCCCTCCCCACCTCACCCCGCCTGGAACTCCCATTTCCTAGGCTCCATTTCTCATCTCAGCAGCCTCTGTCCCAAGAGTTCCCCTTCTTTGGAAGAGCAAACTCTCCCTGGCACACCAATGCCCCTTCCCTGAGAGAACATTCAGCACCTTCTGAAGTGTCTTAAATGCAGTAATGATTTTGTTCCCTTGGCGTTCCAGAGACTGGCTGAAGGATGCGCTTTTTTTTCTTAAACCCACTGTCAAATTCTCAATGCTCGAGACAGGGCCTGGCACAGAGCGAGCAATTCGCCAGTATATATGAGTGAACACAAACATACTACACGTGGATGCATGGATTCTCTCTTCCTGTCTTCTGAACAAACACAATATTGCCACCAGCTGTGTTTCATAGGTTGAGGATCTGAGACCAGGAAAGTCAAACAATTCACCCAGAGGCCTACTGCACATGTAGGAACCAGCCCCCAAAGCCTGCGTTCTCAACTCTCCCACAACACACCAGCCAATTACCTCAGGCCAAAGATCACCTCCAGCTTAGGTCGCTGTGTTCCCTATTATTTACAGTATGCTGGTTTAGATGAAGAAAAGAGCCACCAACACATGTCAATATTTGCATTTGACACCTTAACCTGAGAATTTAATGATACACTTTGATTGATTTTGCCCACACAGCTGTTCAGTCAACACAGAGTTTTTCAAATAACCACGTTGGTCCCACTAGTGGAGAAGTCTGTGTGGGTGTCCACACTCACCTTTATTTCTTCTTGAACATCAGGATTTCGGAAATTTAAGTCAGGTTGCTCTTTCAAAAACTGGTGAAAATAACATTGCTCTCGTACTTCGTCAAAGTGCCAACTGGAGTTCCCATACACACTCAGCTAGCAGATGGGAAAGAATGCATCGTTACTTCACTCAGTCCTACACTGGCCTTGTCCACAAAGAGGTGGCCTTGCCATCCCAGCCCCAGGAGGTGGTGCATAAATCCCAGGAGCTGTCTATCCAGGGAGAGCACTAAGTAAATCAACATCCCCACATTTCACCCTAATGCTCCACAAAAGTACTTGGCAAGTAACACCATTCCTAACAACCACAATACCAGCTGATGCTCTCAAGTTCCGGTCAAGACCAACTTAAGGAACAGCCATTCCTCACATATTCCCTTGAATCTGCTGCTCGGGCTCAAGACTCCAGTATGTGAAGTAGATTATGGAGAAAGATAGCATATATTGTGTCTTAGAGCATGAAGCCAGAGATGACTCCCCAAAGAATCACTTAAAACTCTACTAGTCTTCTGGAATAAAAGTCTAGTGACTTCTGGCACCAGTACTCAGATGTGTTTGATAGTATGACTAATATCTTCTTGCCAGAAGGGATCAGGGGCATGACTGCATGTCCAGATTCTCTGGCTGGTCTCTCATTATCTCTAGTCAATCTGACTCAACCTATCTTTAAACGTGAGAGTTTCCTGGGCTCTATTTCAGGACTTTTGTTCATGTCTTGATAAAGAGCAAATGGAAAAAATGTGGTGGCGGGGGAGTTACCCCACCTAAATCCTTTTCTTTTTCATTGGAAGATACGGTCACATGGGGGCTGCGTTTCCATGGCAACTGGCCACAGTGAGTAGCAGCTGCTGTCTTTTAAGGAAACTTATCAACCTCCATTCGCTGTGTGGGCCACCTGGACATGACTCAAGATGATGTGCTTACATCATGCCTAACTAAAAAAAGATTACAAATAAGCAACCCAAAAGAGAATTGAAAAAAAACCAAAAAACAAAACAGAAATAGCCGGGTGGTGGTGGTGCATGCCTTTAATCCCAGCACTCAGGAGGCAGAGCCAAGTGGATCTCTGTGAGTTCAAGGCCAGCCTGGGCTACCAAGTGAGTTCCAGGAAAGGTGCAAAGCTACACAGAGAAACCCTGTCTCGAAAAACCAAAAACAGAAATAAGTACTTCACAGAAACAGACAGCCAAGGGACTAAATGTATAAGAGGTTCAGTGTCATCCACAACCACACACTTACTACATTAGTTCCATAACTACTAATAATTAGATAAATATAAAATTAAAAACATGGGATTTTTATGTTCACCTGAATGGCAAAAAAAAAAAAAAAAAAAGTTTGACCAAGAGAGTAACCCAGCATCCTGCATGGTGACATTACACCTACTTGACACACAAAAACTTTACTCATAAGCCTCAAAATAGGTTAACAAGCATGCATATGACATGATTCATGATGTGTAATATATATAGTGCATACAGCAATATGCAACAGGGAAAATGTGTGAAGTATGACAATCCAAAACCACATGAATAGATCCTTCCAAATATTAAAACAAGCCAGGCGGTGGTGGTGCACGCCTGTAATCCCAGCACTCGGGAGGCAGAGGCAGGTGGATCTCTGTGAGTTCGAGGCTAGCCTGGTCTACAGAGCTAGTCCAGGACAGGCTCCAAAGCTACAGAGAAACCCTGTCTCAAAAAACAAAAAACAAAAAACAAAAAAAAAAAAAAAAAAAAGCTTTACTTTTCATGAAGTTCAAAGTAAAGACAACTAAAAATTAACTGCTGATGGCATATTATATAAGCAAAGCAAATTCCTAGGACCCACATGGTAGAAAGAGACTGACGTCTACAAGCTGCCCTTTGACTTCTGTGTGTACTCCATGGTACACAAACACCTGCTCCCCACATTCCCATCCCCCACATACAAGATTAAATAAATCTAATAAAAAAATGTAAGTAAAAAAATAAGTCAACACTCATCAACTCCATGACTTGATAAATTATTTTCTATTATCTAGAATTTCATACACATAGGGTTATAGGAGCCTCTTAAAAATATTTTTAACTTATTTACTTTATGTATATGGGTATTTCATCTACATGTATGTCCATGCATCACATGTGTGCCTGGTGTTCATAGAAGCTGGAAGAGGGCATCAGATTCCCCTGGACAAGAATTGTGAGCTGCCATGGGGTGCTGGGAGTGGAACCCAGGTCCTCTGGAAGAGCAGCCAGTACTCTTGACAGCTGAGCCATCTCGCCAGCCCCCACAACTAGTAGTCCATTGCACTGCTGGGTAGCATTGCATCATATTCATCTATTTGTATGTGCTAACATCTTAAGAGTTATTTTTATTTATATGGATTCATGTGTGTTTGTGTGTAGGTCGTGTGTGTGGCCATGGAGGCCAGAGAGGATGTCAGGCAGTTGTGAGCTGTCCAGTGTGGGTGCTGGGAAGAGAACCTTAATCCTCTGGAAGAGCAGCCAGTGCTCTCAACCACTGAGCCATCTCTCCAGGCATGTGTTGACTTTTTACATTAGAAAAAATCAACCTTGCCTACAAGTGGAAAGCTGATGGATGGATGGATGGAAAAAGTGGTGGTAAAAGATGCAGCTGTCATGTGCTGTAGTTGAGAGACCGAATGGTCTGAGGAGTGAGTGGTGAGTTCCAGAAGCAGCACTGAATATATCCAGTCTTTAACCCTTTCATTTGCCAGCCCCATGACCTCACTCTGCTACGTGCAAGACGGGTACTAAAATAATTCGTAGAATTGGAGGGGTAGCCTGGATGAATTAATGAATGCCAGCCCCTTAATAGACAGCCTGCACACAGTAGGTTAATAAATGTTCGCTAATAGCCTTTTAACAAAGGGTTAATTTGGAGATGGGTTGGTTAAGGCAATAAACACTCCAGGATGTGCTGATGGCCTGCCATGGGCTGCCTGGTGGCACCATGCACTGAGCTTGGCAGATGGGCAGTTACAGAGAGGTCACATAGTTAATCGTGAAGCATGCAGACTCTGAGTGTGTCTGGGTTGAAAGTTGGTTTCCAAGACCAGCAGAGAAGGTCGGGGTGAGAATAGGGGGGACTCCATGGGGCAAGAGAATCTAGAATAAATGACTTGGGAGAAAACAGGCCTGACCAGGAGGATCATGCCTGAGACGAGAGATGGCTTGCTGCTGGACTATAGGGTGCCTAGCAAATCTGACTTTCAGGGACAGCCATAGTCTCCTAGGAGAGCCAGGCTTCCAGGACCCTGTCAGACATCAAATCAGCAGGTGCTCAAGTCTCTTGTGTAAAAGTGGAGAATTTACATACAACTCTCACACATTGTCTTTTATACTTCATGAGATCTCTGTATTAATCTTACCACTTAATACAATGTAAATGTTAAGTTGTAGCTATGCTATTGTATTTTCAGGAATAATGATCAACTAATGGTCTATAGCTAATACAGTCCCTTTGCAATCGTTTTTCAAATATATAGTTGGAGCACACTAGGTTTCCTAGTGGCTGTACCCAGCAGGACTGCATGGGAGGTTGATTGGACCACAGGCTTGGGTACCAGGTGTTTGTAAGGGTCTAACTAGCAAGGGGGAGGTCTTTTGCTCCACCCCTTAGCATTGTTATAAATAGCCCTTTGGAATAAAGCTCTGGGCCAGTGGATAAGGATCCAGGCCTACCCGAGTTTATCCTGTGTTTTCTCTCTTCTTCTTAACTCTCAAGCCTCTTATCTCTCAATCCTCAAGAGTTCCTGGGGTAAATAGGTGTGGGGGCTGGTCTTCCACAATTTATATGTGGTAGGTTGAACATGCAGATTTAGAACCTGAGCTGTACAATATTTTAGGCTAAAAGTTCATTCACTACTTGTCTAAAACTCAGGTTTAAATGCATGTTTGGGGCTCTCATTTGCTAAATCTGGCTGCCTAGACAGACCTGGTCTCTTGCAGAAGGAGTAAGTAGGAAGGACAATGGCTCCGATGCTCTCTGAGTAGCATTTGCTGCTAAGAAGCTAGGGTTGGAAGGAGGCAGCAGGGAGCTGGAAGACAATGAGACCATGCTGATCCCCTGGGCTCAGTCAACTCCCCAAGACAAGGTAAAGGCTCAGGAAGGGATGATGACAACAGATGTGTCCAGAGGCTCAGCACCAAGGTTCAGAAAAGGAGAAAGTGATGACTCTGTTTGCTTTTGATGTCCAGTAGGGGGTCAAAAATCAAGAAAGCAAAGGACCCTGGAGAGTGGTAAAAGACAGTAGGAAAAAAATTAATAACTATTATTATCCTATCTCCATCCAGGAGCCCCAGAACCTATGCTGGACAAGGTAGGAAGTGAGAGCAAAATGGAAGAAGATGCCAGTAAGGAGGGGACCACATACCAGAGCACATCAGCTCCACAATGAAGTCGGAAACCAAAAGGCCATTTGGGAAACATTTTCTATTTCTAAACTACATCCTTCGAAGCTTTTGCTTGATGGGCTCCACACATCTCCCGCTCCGTTAGTCTAGAGCTGCCCAGTTTCTGTCTGCTCATGGTTGTCCTTACCCAGTTGTTGGGAGGGATGGTTACACCATTCTCATGAGTGCAGTTGTGCCAGATGTAGTAATCAGTGTATTTCCCGCTCCGTGTCCTACTCGACTGAAACCAAGGATGTTTGTCACTGGTGTGGTTTGGGATGAAATCGACTATTAATTTTAAACCTAATGAGTAAAGACATTTCAAATGTTAGGAACAGACCATGTGAGCAGGACAACCGTGAACGGGAAGATGGGTAAGCCTGGACCGTGAGGCACCATGCTCTCCACCTGCGTTTCCCTCCCCCACGCTTCTCATTTCCTTTACCTTTGTCATGGATGGCGGCGACCAAATCCTCAAAATCTTTCATTGTTCCAAAAATAGGATCAATTTCTTGGAAATCCTCAATGCCATATCTGAAATCTTTCAAAGATGATTTATAAAAGGAACTGATCCAAATAGTCTTTACGTGTAGAGAGGTGATGTAATCTAGCTTCTCTTGGATACCTGAGGGAAGAGGCAAAGAAGTGAGCAAACGCAGCTTTGGTTTTTTTATCTGAAGCTTTAAAAATAAAATAAGGCGGCGATTTAAAAAAAAATGCCAGATGGTTAGTGGCATCAGAAAGGAAGCCTACCCCTCACAATCACTGCCTCAAAGGAATAGCACACTGGGTTTGTTTGTTTGTTTTTTCAATGAAGAAAAGGATTCTTGCTATTTTTAATACTCAGAAAGTTGAATTTATACACCCACTATGAACAGAGAAAAAGGGTTAATGGAGTTGAAGCTAAAAAAAAAAGTAGCCGGGCAGTGGTGTTGCACGCCTTTAATCCCAGCACTCAGGAGGCAGAGCCAGGTGGATCTCTGTGAGTTCGAGGCCAGCCTGGGCTACAGAGTGAGTTCCAGGAAAGGTGCAAAGCTACACAGAGAAACCCTGTCTCAAAAAACCAAAACCAAACAAACAAAAAAAAGTAGCTTCAGATTTTCTCTCATGCCATGTGTCTGTTTTCATTCCATTCTTCCATGTCACCTAACATTGCCTTATCTCGGTCTCCTTCCTTCCTCCTTCTTTCCTTCTTCCTTCCTTCCTTTCTTTCCTTGTCCTCCTCCTTTTTTTGTTTGACACAGGGTCTTTCTGTGTAGCCCTGGCTGGACTGAAAGTCTCTGTGTAGACTGGGCTGGTCTTGAACTCACAGAGACTCACCTGCTTCTGCCTCCCAGGTGCTGGGATTGGGACTAAATGTGGGTGCCGCCACCCTACAACCTTTCTCAGGTGTAGACTGTACCTACACTTAATACCTGTCTAAATATACAGACAGAAACTAGATATGATGCCCAGTGGTGGTGCATGCGTTTAATTCCAGCACTTGGGGACAGAAGCAGGTAGATCTCTGTAAGTTTGAGGACAGCCATGTAGTGGGCAGCCATCCCAGGATTGGCCTGGAAGTTCCAACCCCCATTGAGGCTTTGGTAATGGTCACGCCCACAAGGCGGGCCTGAGGGAGGAAGCGGAAGACTCAGGATTGAGAGGAAAGGTCTGGCTTGGTTCTGGGACCCTGGACGCTGGAGGTAGACCGAGAGAGTTCTCCAGAGAACACCGCCGGACTGCGCCATACCTTTCCCAGACCCTGTAACCTATCCCTTCACTTGTGAGTTACCCCACAAAATAAACCTCCCTTTTAACTACGTGGAGAGGCCTCAATAATTTCACCAATACAGCCAGACTGTTAAACAGAGAAATCCTGTCTCAACACAACAACAACAATAACAAAACCAACAAAGTTAGACATGATTAGTTACTGAACACATTTGTCTAAATGACCCTCTTAGGAAAAGTAAATTTTTTAAAACTTTGTTTTGGGGGAAGGGAAAGCTTGGGGGAAGCTGAAAATTTTCCACTTTTTTTCTTCTATTTAAAAACTATATCAAATCATTTTTATAGTGTTATTTGATATGCAAATTGTATTGCTATACATAAATTAAAGTTTTTAAAAATAAAGATAAAACAAAATCTGTCTAAAATAAAAATTTTTATATCAAAGGTTAAAATATTAGCAATTTTATTGAATTTGAGTGAAATTCAGACAGCAATCTAGTCCTATGAATAACATCAATCTTCTAGCATAACTTTTTATCTTTAATACAAATACATATATATATTTTTTTTTTTCCGAAACAGGGTTTCTCTGTGTAGCTTTGCGCCTTTCCTGGAACTCGCTCTGTAGACCAGGCTGGCCTCGAACTCACAGAGATCCACCTGCCTCTGCCTCCCGAGTGCTGGGACTAAAGGCGTGCGCCTCCACCGCCCAGCCAAACACATATTTTGAAATATGTTAACATGTCACATAATATATATACATAGTGTAGACACACACACACACACACACTCACTCACTCATCTGAGACAGGGTCTCAAGTAACCCAGGCTGGCTTCAAACTTACTATGTGGCCCAAGACAACCTTAAATTTCTGATCTTTCTGCCTCTACAACTGCCTCACACACACACACACACACACACACACACGCGCGCATGCACATGCTTAGGACACACAGTACTGGGGTTACATACAAGCATGCACCACCATGCCTAGTTTATTCAGGAGATCAAATCCAGAGCTAGGCAAGCACTCCATAACTACAGCCATCCTTAGCCCTTGACGTTCATACTGAAAACCAATACTGTAGGTGAGCTAGGTGCCAAAGGGCTAAGTGACATTTGGTCCCAGATAGTCTGGAAAGCACTAGCTCATACCAAAGCAATTTGTCACCTGTGGCTACTGAGCAGTTGCACTGTGGCTCATCTGGGTTGAGATGTGCTGCAGGAGGAGGCACAAACCAGATTTTTAAGACATAGTACAAAAAGAAAGAACTTACAATATGTCAATACTATTTTCTGCTGATACGTTGATACAGAAAAATGCATTGGATTAAACAAAATATATTACTACAATCAATTTCACCTTGAAAAGAAAACTTGCACAGTACTGCTATAGCGAGGTAAAGAGGCTGGAACGGGATGATGCCGGACCGGAGAAGAGATGTGCAAGGTGATTTATGGACCTGACCATCTAGGGCCTGACCATCTAGGGCAGAGGAGCTGATGAGGAAAGCCATGGGCTGGGGTGTTACGGAATAAGCCTGGGTTTCAGCACAATAAATAAGTAAATGACCGAGCAAACAGTGCGAAGCTGTTACGTGGAAAAGAGGGATTGAGCCAAAATCTAACAATGAAGTAGAAGACAGGTATGCACCAGTATTTGCCAGGCTTCAAGTCTTTGAGCAGCTGTTTGAGGGCTTGTCCCTTGTTCACTTCTGTAGGAAGGCTTGAGTCCATACACAAGAGAGTCTGGGTGTGGCAGGGGAGGCCAATGGATGTGAAGCTGGAGATGACTGGCTGGCTGGCCGCTGTGGCTTCTAGCTCAAGGTCCTAAATGCAGATTTGGAGACTTGAGCAGGTAATTCTCTGTGTTTCCCATGAGCCTTCCTAAAGTAAGTCAGAGGCCACACCTAAGCAAGCAGGAGGTGGAGGAGACAGACCACAGAGTCCCCTGAGCCCTGGCTGAAGTGAAGACATTCTAGAGACACCCTTTCATTATCAGACTACTGAGACAAAGGTCCCTAAAGAATTAGAATTTTGCCTGGGTGCATACCGCCTTTAATCCTAGCAGAGGCAGGTGGATTTCAGAGTCTGAAGCCAGCCTGGTCTACAAAGTAAGTCCAGGAAAGGCACAAAGCTACACAGAGAAACCCTGTCTGGAAAAACAAAAAACAAAAAAACAAAAAAAAGAAGAATTGGAATTTCCCTCGAGATCTCTCCCTGGGGGAAGGAAAAGCCTGAGGCCTGGTGCAGCCAGAGGAGGAGCTTGTCTCCTGGAGAGAGAGTTCTTACAGGTCTGATCATTTGCCAGAGCACCAGGAAGGATGATGAATCTGTACAATGATGAGTCAATTACAGATCGGACCACACCTTTAGCTGTGCGCACCTTTTGCCTTCTATTGGAACCTAAGCTTTGTGTCGGGAACCCTGAACGTGGACTTCTTCCCAGCCTATTGAATCAGTCTCTTCTCTGCTTTTCTCTATCCCTCTTTAATTGGCCAGTGGCTGAGTTGGGCCGGTTAGGGCTGTCCAGGTCCAGGCTCTGACTCCAGTAACAGCGGGATCTAGCTATAGCAGCCTGCTTATTTGTGCTGTCTTTACAGGTGACTGTCACATTTCAGAGTATCAACAGGCAACAGAAATACTTCCATTTAAGCCAGGCAGCGGTGGCGCACACCTTTAATCCCAACTCTTGGGAGGCAGAGGAGGGCGGATCTCTGTGAGTTCGAGGCCAGCCTGATCTACAGAGCGAGTTCAGGACAGGCTCCAAAGCTACACAGAGAAACCCTGTCTTGAAAAAAAGAAAAGAAAAAAGAAATATTTTCATTTAAACCAGAAGCAAGTACAGAAGTAGGGGTGGGAAGGATGGGGGTTGGGGGTGGGGCATTGGGGGTGGGCAGAGTGTATCCTCCAGCACAAGGGAGGGAGGAAAACCAAGGGATGGAGAGACACCGAGGGACTGGGGGGGCCCCAGCCCACACTTGGGGAGATAGAAGACCACCAGTAAAACCAAACCTGGGGCGGTTTCTCCAGAATAACAGGGTCCTTGGCCTTGAGGACCTGTACCTGCTGGGTAACAGGAAACAGCAGAAAGGCACGCAGGAGAGCTAACTAGAAACTGCATGTCTGTGGGAACTTGGGAACCACCTAGGAGCAGACTAGGGAGGCAGGGCCAGGAGGTAGGAAGTGCGTCCCTGGTTCTGGGACGTCAAAACGCAACTTTGCCAACACTTGCTGGCTTAGAGGCAGCTGGTGCTCACAGGAAGTGCCAACGGGGGAATGAATGCTGAAGGTATAAGCTAAAGGTTAATGAAGGCTCAGAGCTGCACCTTTGAGGACTCTTCCCCAGACAGTGATGATGCACAAAGACTAAGAGATAAAAGGCCACTGGTAGAAAGCTTGTGTCACTGGATGGACAAAGCCCTGGGATTCACCCCTAGCACGGAGGGTGTGGGGAGAGAGGCAGGGAGGGAGCGGAGATACTGGAGTGCAATGAAAGTACAAAAAAAAAAGAAGTCTTCCATTAGTTATTAAGAAAAGTTGGGGATCTAGAACTTGTAACATTGTAAAGGCGGGTTAGAGCATCCCTCCTCATGCTCTGCCATATCATCTTGATGTTTTCTTTAAACAAATAATCATTGCAAAAACAAACTTGCTAGTAGCTGTCTTCTTACTGAACCCCCTTTTCATACATCCTCTCTCTCTCTATTTTTTGGGGGGCTAGGGGAGCCCAGTTTGTCCTTGAACTCATGGCAATCATGCTAAGCCTCTGAAGGCTGCTATTAGAGGCCAGCAGGACAGCACCCAGTTTTCGGGGTGGTTTTTTTTTTCGAGACAGGGTTTCTGTGTGTAGCTTTGGAGCCTGTCCTGGAACTTGCTCTGTGAGCGCACGCCTGTAGGATTTGCTGAAGGAGGCGGAGGCAGGAGGATCATGAGCACCCAGGTTTTGGTTTTTTGTTTTGTTTTTTTTTGCTGTCCTAAACCATGTTGACTCTACCAACCAGGCCACAGTTTATACCCACTGTCGTCTGGTAGAGTTTCTTTCTTTCTTTTTTTTTTTTTTCTTTTCTTTTTCCGGAGCTGAGGACTGAACCCAGGGCCTTGTGCTTGCTAGGCAAGCGCTCTACCACTGAGCTAACTCCCCAATGCCCAGTTTCATTTTTATATGGCCTGAAGGAGCATTCAACTCTAAGGATGCGAAATTACATATGAAACATTATCATCTTAATTTTAAAAATACAAAATTTTGGTGTTATTTTTCTACTAATACGAGTATTGCTCTAGAGAACCCTTTATTTGGGTGACAGCTAACAACACAGTGTTAGTCCTTTTAGCCTCTTATACTCAGGATTGAAACTTGAAGACAGTCTTTCCCTCCCGCAAACATCACATCTGTATAACGCGATGTGTTTATTAATAAACTCCCAGCCAGACAACAAGCCATGTCATATACGAGGAAAGCCAGTCTCTGCTGAAACATGCAGCCACAAAGTCAGCGGTTCTAGGAGGATTAACGAATGAATGAATATGTGCATTGGCTTAGTGGACAAGAGATTGAACTTTGTGGCTCTAAGGCCTTCAGCAAATAGCTTTACATCCAGGAAAAGATTTGCTGGCTCCTGAGTGGTGCTTGGATAACGCCCAGGGGCACCGGGTGCCAGCCATCCTGGAATGTGCTTACCACACAACCCAGGCACTAAATGGTTTCGAGGAAGCTAGGTGTACGAGGCACAAACCACCCTTCCCTGTTTGGTCCTGAGCTCCGAACACGCACCTTTCAGATCTCCATTCCCATCCTTGTCGCTGTCCTTAAAAGATCTCGGGTAGATCTGGTACACAGGACCTGCCTGCCACCAGTCAAGGCATTTTGGAGAGATGGCGATGATGGCTATGGTGGCCCCAATGAGCAGGAACACGGAAACCACAGTGAGCCAGAAGAGGATCTCCCGGGGCACCCGGTAGCGAGCCTGGCCAGAGAACTGGAAGAGCACCTCCTTTGGCATCCCTGCATAGGGCCGCACAGCTTTGAGGTGGGGCTCCTCTGGAGCAGGGATGCTCACGGCGGCGTTGGCCTGTGGGGTGTCCCTGGAGCTTGGGTCTGAGTCCTGCTCTGGGATGTCTTCATTCTGGACAAACCCGTTATTGGTCCGGCATCCCTTCATACTCATCTGGATGGAGTCTCTGCTTTTGTCCTCATCCATGTCTTCCCTGTGTCCCTCTTGCCAGTGCTTTGCAGCAGGGACCGAGGTGGAAAGGCGGCTTGCTGAGTGCTGTGGTTTGCTAATGAGCTTTGAATGGTTTATAAATAAACCTGGCTGGACTTTGCCCAGCCAAGGAAGAAAGGGCAAAGGGGGTCGGGGGTAAAAATTATCTTTACACCGGATGGCTGACTCAGCTACAGTAACAATATATGGAGGAGGAGACTGGGGAGGAGGAGGCAGGGTTCCAAGCACTGTAAGATGCTACTTGTGTGAGTATCAACTGCCCACAGCAATGATGCTTGTACAAGGCAGGTGTCCTTTACCAGAGCCCGATATTTTAAAAAATGGGTATAGTGGTAAATGTTAATGCTGTTTTACAGTGTTTGGAACATAACATTTTCTTTCTTTAGTTATAAAACGGATCCTGAATTTCACAAGGGAAACTGAATGTTCTTTTTGTTTGTTTGAAGGTCTCTCTTCCCACAGATCTACACAGAAGAGACTCTGGAGGCAGGGGACCTCGCCACGTTGTTGTTGAAGCTCATTTTATCTCAGCTCAGGCTGACTCCAGACAGCCCATGTGTCTGCTAAGCTCCCTGTGTGTGCTCAGCTCGACCTTGGGTTCTTTGATCCCTGTGGCCTAGCCTTCTTTTAAGCACTTAAAGACAGCAGTGGGGGAGAAAGGCTTCTGAGCCTTGCAAGTTCAAGTGTATTACTACAGGCAAACAGTCCTTAATGCTAGCACTAAACAGTTGTTTAATCATTGACAAGTGTAGAACACATTCACATTCAGCTGAAGGGCTGAAGTGCTTGCCTCCAGGATTCCCTAAATCTCAAAGAATGAGACTATCAGCCGCACTTGAGGGCCTGTTTGATTAGATAGGAGACATTTTTCTTTTACATTTATTTTTTAAATTTTATTACTATTGTATATAGTGTGCACTTGCGTGGTCAGAAGGTAACAACACTGTGGAGTTGGCTGTCTCCTTCCACCTTTTCCTGGGTTCTGGGATTGAACTCAACTGCAGCGCCACCCCAGGCCCCCCTCCCTTTGTTTCCTCTTGTTAGGGAAATTGACTGGATGCCTACCACTGAAGGGTTTTCTGTAGAACGATTTGATCTAGAGTAATGAATCACTAAATTTTGTCTTTTTGTTGTTTTGAGACAGGGTTTCTCGGTGTAGCCCTAGCTGTCCCTGGAACTTGCTCTGTAGACCAGGCTGGCCTCGAACTCACAGAGATCCTCCTGCCTCTGCCTCCCGAGTGCTGGGTGTGCACCACCACCACCCAGCTAAATATATTCTTTTTTTTTTTGAGCTGAGGATCAAACCCAGCCAGGGCCTTGCGCTTCTAGCAAGTGCTCTACCACTGAGCTAAATCCCCAACCCTAAATATATTCTTAGAAATATGTAATGCCAAATCCCTCCTCATAAACTACATCTAATAAATGCTGCTTCTCATTGTTTTAATTATACATGAAACTTCTTTGTAATGAAAGTTGTTTTCTGCTGTTATCTGTTTTGACTAGCTGGCTTGGAAGTCACTGTGAAGACCAGGCTGACCTTGACCTCCAAGAGGTAGCTAATGAGTTTAACATGCATGTTTTAATACTGCTTTATCTGACAGATACATAATGACCATTTTCAATCCCTCCTCCCCGTGTGTGTGTGTGTGTGTGTGTGTGCCCGTGTGTGTGCCCATGTGTGTGTGTGCCCGTGTGTGTGCCCATGTGTGTGTGTGCCCGTGTGTGTGCCCATGTGTGTGTGTGTGTGTGTGTGTGTGTGTGTGTCCATGCCCATGCACAGGCACCTGTAAGCACAGGTTCACAGGACCTCAGGTTGCCTGCTCGATCACACTCTTCTTACTCCTTTGAGATAAGGTCTCAAAGCTATGCCGGTGACTGTCTAAGCAGTCCCTGTCTCTGCCTTGCTGTGGTGCTAAGGTCACTGGCACACTTAACCATGCCTGGCCTCTTACAAGGGTGCTGTGTTAAGAGCCCGGGCCCTCAAGCTTGCTCAGTATTCTGGCCCACTGAATCATCTCTCCAGGCCCTCGGTCCACAATTTTAAAGGTTCCAGTCAGTGCTGGCTAGTTTTAGGGCAGCTTGACACAAGCTAGAGTCATTCGGGAAGAGTGAACATTAACCGAGAAAATACCCTCACCAGATTGGCCTGTAGGGCATTTTCTTGAAAGGATGTGGGAGGGCTCAGCCCATGGTGGGAGTGCCATGCCTAGGCTAGCAGTCTTGGTCTAAGAAAACATGCTGGGCAAGTCATGTGGAGCAAGCCAGTAAGCAGCACCCCTCCACGGCTTTTGCATCAACTCCGGCCTCCAGATTCCTGCCTTGAGATCCTGCTCAGACTTTCTCAGCAATGGAGTGTGACCTGAGAGTTATAGGCTAAAATAAACCCTTTCCTTCCAAGCTTGTTTATGGTCACAGTGTTTCATCACAGCAACAGAAATCCTAAGACATAGTCTGGAGCCAACCAGTTCACTGTGTTTGGGCCTCTGAGGAAACAGCACACCGTGCATCACACGGAGACCTTGGCAAAAGACTGTTAACCTCAGGGCCAGAAGCAAGAGACATGAGGGACCAGAGCCCAGTATCTCCACAATGCAGTTCTTGAAATTCAATTACCATTGGAGGGCAGGTGGGACTGTGAAGAAGTATGATACTTATCCTCCTGTCTCTGCCTCATAAGTAGTAGGACTGAAGGCATATCACTACACTCAGCTTAAACAACTTAAATGATGAAAATGTTATTGGTACAACCTTAGTGCATAATCACGAACAGAGAAAACTTGACGTCACAGCACTTGCTTCCATAACAGAAACAACCCTGCTCACCCTCTTTACTTGTGACTATGACAGCCATAGCCCTTGATTTTGCAGAATGGGTGCTTTTAACAATAAACTAAATCATGAGCACACTGCTTAATCTGACTAGTGCCTTTGAATTACTATATATATCACAAGGCGTATTCACTGAGAACAAAAGACAGCTGAGGGATAGGTTTTCAACAAATACACCAAAGCACTTACCTTTAACACGAAAGGCATGTAATATGCTGGTAGATTTCATGTATATGTACATATCATGGAGATTCATACTATTAGTTAAAACATTAAATGTCAGCAGAAAACTTGAAATAATCTAAATGGACATTTCACAATGAATGGTTCATTATATCAAAGAATAGCACTTTCAATCACATCAATAAAGAATTATTTCAAAAAATAATTGTTCAGACAGGGGTACAGTGTAATTTGACAAATGAAGTCCACAAAGTAACCTGGCAATGTGTGTCAAGAGCTGTGACATTTTTCAGGGTAATTGAGGCTATTATTTTGAAACAGAAATTACACAAAAATAGAGTTGAGAATGAGACAAAAGAGGCAAAAAATATTGGAATCATGATTATATGTGATGCATGTATATGTGCATATATAAATGTATATAAAGTACAAAAGAGTACAGGAAGGCAGCATTCAAATCGGAGATGGAGAAAGAATGTTTAATAGGTCCTGTTGGACCACTGCCTATTTGGAAAAATTAATAAAGCCATGTAGCTTACTTTATTCTTTAGACCAAAGTAAGTTCTAGGTACATCAATGTGGTTGTATGTATTTTTAAAAATACACAAAAATAATCCTGGAGTTGAAAACCTTTCCTAAATGCAATGCAAAATATATATCCTAGAGCTTATAAAGGGAAAACCCAGTAAGTTTTACTTCTTTAGAAGATAGGAACAGAAAAGCACACACACACCTAGAGGAAAGCATTTGTTGTAAAACTTCTGACACACGACACTTCAGAGTGTAGCTATCTGCTTTACCAATTAACACAGCAAGTTGGAAAAAGGAACAAAGGCAGGAAGCAGACAGTACAGAGAAAAACTTACAGGTGGTTAAACATTTCACCCAGAATTGAAGAGCTGGAAATTGGAATTAAAAGGTTATATCACTGACAAGCTGTAGATGCCTGTCAGTAACATAAGCAAGCACGAGGACCAGAACCCGATTCCTAGCACTCACATTTTAATGTTTTCCCCCACTTGGTGTATGGATGTTTTGTCTGCATGTAAGTCTGTGCACGGTGTGCACAGGGAGGTCAGGAGGGCAACAGATCCTCTGGGACTGAAGATATAAATGGCTGTAAGCCACCCTGGATGCTGGAAGAGCAAGCAGCTGGTGTTCTTAACCACCATCTTGCAGGCCCTAAAATAACCTTAAAATCACATTTGTGGGGATGGGGGGGCTGGAGAGATGGCTCAGTGGTTAAGAGCACTGGCTGCTCTTCCAGAGGTCCTGAATTCAATTCCCAGCACCCACATGGTGGCTCACAGCCATCTATAATGAAATCTGGTGCCCTCTTCTGGCATGTAGGCATACATGCAATCAGGACAATATACACAATAAATCTTTGTAAAAAATATCACATTTGTGTGTTGGGTATGTGTACACATGTGCCACAGAGGTCAGAGGACAACTTATGGGAATCAGGTCTCTTCCTTCCACCATGTGGGTCCCAGGGATCAACCACAGACATTGAATTGATGACTAGCAACTTTGTGACTCGTCTTGTTGACACAAATTTTTAATTGACAAACAGCACACATACAAAATCAGGCATCACACATGACATCGATAGCCTGTTTCCCTTTCTTTCTCACTGGTACTTTTTAGTCCTGGTAGCTGAAGTCAATCATGAGTTTTTTGGAAGGAATTCCTTTTCAAAAATTATTTTACATACACAACTTGTCTTCATTTGGGTGAATTTATGATTTTGTTTACCCCCTTCATTCTCAAACATGAAAAGGAGGCAGCTAATTCTAAACAATTCTAATTCCGCTTTATACACAAAAACCAGCTAAGTGCATAATCACTGTGGTGTTGCCAGTGAATGTATTTCAACATGCATGGCCAAGCAGATTAAATATGCAGAAATCAGTCCATTACACTGAAGTTTGCTCTTCTATGTAACTGGAGTACGCAGAGATCTGAAACCTTGGGAAACCTTCCCATGATTTTTCCTAAAAGAGATGTCTACCCTCACAAAGTTTACCCCATGGTCCCTGGAAAGAGCAACATTAACCTTGGCGCAGCTTTGTACTCAAGAGACCAAATGTGCTGCCGTTTATCCTGCCAGACTTTCCTGCACTTTCGATCTTGATGAGAATTCCATTGCTCAGAAAGGGATGTTTATGCTGTGGGTACAACTGTTCACCATTCCCTAACTATAAACACACTCATTAATAAAGAGTTGTGACAAACAGTAGTACTACAATGTGGGTGTGCTCAGTGGTAGTGCTTCTCTAGCACATGTAAAACTGCAGGTTTGAGCCCTGATGAACTTCTTTTAAAGAAAGGATAAGAAAAACGTTGCCTGGGTGATGTATTATGTCAATGCACCATTTGAGGCCGTTTGCGGTGTACCCACCAGCAAATAATTTGCCTCAACAAGCAGATCTGTATTTTTTGCATTCCTCAACACAGGTCTTGGAAGTGACCTGTATTAAAATAAAAGGGTCTGAAGCAAAAATCTGTATCCATGTACAAACCTCTTGCTTTCACACTAAACACAAACACTATCTCCTTTCAAGAGGAATGACAGAAACTAGCCGTAGGATGTTTCCACAGCACACAGAACTCCACTAACTCCTGATTTGATGAGGGAAGCAAATGGAATGGCAGATTAAAGCTTTTGCCACAACAGTCCTTGGAATAAAACCACAACTGCTACCAAGAAGCCACAAACGTTTATTGCATGAACATGGAAAAACAAGGTTTTAAAAGGCAAGGTGGAAGCTCTTCTCCACCCTCTCTGATGGGCTAGAAGATTAAAGCTCTTGGCAGAATAGACACTGTAACGATGTACTGCTGGACTCATTTTTTCTTTCAAGTTTACAAAAACAAAACAAAACTTTTTGTTCTTCTTTGCACTTCTGGGCTCTTGGTAGGTCGATCGGCCACTGCTTTGTCACAAGAGTTCTCAGCTGGTTTTACAAAAGGATGTGCCCAAGACTGCCATCTGGTGGGAATGATAGACATTGAGACCATTTGCTTTTAGGTGACTTAACAGCTAAGCCCTATTTTGGGGGTAAAGAGATAGTTCATTCATAACAGCACTAAGGAATATGAAATAAGAAATTAATTTTAAAAAGCAGCCCATATAAAGGAAACTGAAACTGTAGTGGGGGCATTACAAACACTTCTGTAATTAGAAAGACGTAGCATCTTCCTGAAATGGACCTAATCCCCACTCAAAATATCACCCGCCAGCAATTTAATCTATGCATTTAAAAACACAGCCAACAGGGAAATACTGCCCACATTATCCAAAGCTCATCCTGAGGAGTAAACACATTCAACTTTTGTTTTTGTAAAAGTAGAATGAGGGGCAGAGATAAGTATATATTAAAGCTGACATTCAAGATGACATGATACTGCTAGAGTAGAGTGACATGGAATGGCCATAAAATACAACCAAATGCAACAGCTGGAACCATGGGAGAGTTATGGGAAGATGCTGTATTAGATTTTGATCCTTAAGTTCCAGTTGTATTAAATGTCTGTACCTGTATCTACTAAAAGAACAAAATCATAAAGGAAAAATTGCATTTACTTACTCATAATATGAAAACATTGTCAGTGTATGCAATTGAAGGTTGGTAAAACTGTTGAGAAAATGATAATATTCTAAAACTTTTGAATGTACACGACTCCGTAAAGTTCATCAGATTTAACATGCAAGATCGTTGCAGTTTATGTAAACTACTTCAAAAATTTTAGAGTGACCCCCCCCCAAAAAACCCTCACCAAATCTGAGTTAAAACTGGCACCTCAAGGGGAAAGGTGCTCTGATCTGTAAGAACTCTACAGTACCGTTCAGCCCTGAGCCTTTTAGCCCTCTCTAGTACATCTCCCATCACAGCTGGAAGCCCTTACTCTGCTTGAGTAGAAGAAAACCACAGCATGATCACAGATTTAGGGATGCTGTGGCACTATGTTTATTTTAGGAATGCAGTTACTCCTGAACGGACAGGTAACCTTTGCTCTTAGTCCTGCCCCTCAATATCCTGCACTGAGAAACAACAAACCATAAACAGCAGTACAGTGAGGTGGAGGAAACAATTCATGAATTTATAAAACTAGTGGTTAATTTGCTAAAGGTAAAGAAAGACATTATATATGAGCAAACTTTAATAAAAGATACACTTAAATATGAAGACTAAAAGTTCACATGTTATATAATAGAACTGGAAATTAAACCAGAAAAATACCAAACTGGAAATGTGCAAGATGAAAGTGGGAAAAGGGGGAGGGGCATTCTTGTATACTACAGGTATATAAATTGATACCATCATTAGAAGATAATTCAGAACCATTTAGTTGATTTTGTTTATATACTTTGTTTGCATTCACACGCTTATTTTAAAAAAAAATCCCAGTACATGGCTAGAGAATTAGAGTAACTTTAAATGAACAGGGAATCTCTAACCCATAGGAACTTAGCACCACCAAATACAACTCCTATTGATGAGCTTCCCAAAGACTTCGCCAACGCCTCTCTGGAGTCATCATTCTTCCAGCTGGGCCAGCTGGCATATGCCTGCAATCCCAAACACTGAAGGCTGGGCCACGGCTGAAGATCCACAGCAGTCCCCCCCTCTCTACGAGAGTAGCCAATCTTCTAAAGCATACACGCACTGCTTTTGCACTTAGCCCACACGCCATACATACCCCAGGCTGCACACCACACACCAACGCTAAGACTGCATGCACTCCTTTGCTGTACATCCTAAAGAGAAATGGCAATTCAGCTTCGGAACAAGGCTTTACTACAACTTATTACACACTACTCTAAGTGTCTAAGACTTTCACTATCTGCTACATCAGAATGTTCCTCTGGAAATAATTTCAAACAAAGGTAGTCCAACAGTACACAGCACTCAGTCAGGAACTAAACTAATAACAAGTTTGACCAAGTGGGCGTGGCACCACTATGCTATGATGGCTTTGCCAAGGACAGTTACGATGCTATGACAGAGGAAGCCTCAAAACAGATTATATAAACAGATTAAATTAAATTGTAAACAATTTAAGCTTAAAAAACACCAGTAAACTGCATATTTCTCTCATGGGGTCATTCTTCCTTGGTAACATCTGCCTTAAATTAGGAGAGACAGTCATTTCAAAGAACTGACATTTATTAGCTGGGATCAGAGTGGGAACACTTGACCTGAAGATAATTATGGAGTAGGAATTCAATATTTTAAATGGGATAGCTTTTAAAATATAAGAATAAAAGATCAAAATACAGGCTGGAGATGGGTCAGAGGTTAAGAGCACTGGCTGCTCTTCCAGAGATCCTGAATTCAATTCCCAGCACCCACATGGTGGCTCACAACCATCTATAATAGGATCAGATGCCCCTCTTTTGGCATGCCAGCATACATGCAGACAAAATACTGTATACATAATAACTTAAAAAATGTCAAAATACAAAACCATATAAATATCCCAACTTTGAGTAACTATTACGACTGAATTTTCCCTTTGCCCCAGGTGGTAACACATGGCATGATTACTGGGCCTACATCATATCGGAAAGAAGGGATCCGTGGGGCAGAGCAAATTGAAAAACACATCATAGGGGGTGGCACAAAGGTCAGCAGGTGAAAAAACCTGCCCTCAAGATTGACATGAGTGTGGTCCTTGGGACCCACACCATAAAAGGAGGTAACTCAGTCCCACATTGTCCAGATTTCCATGTGTACTTTGTGGCATGCATACCTACCTACACACAGAGACACACAAATAACATATATACAACAGAAATAAAGTAATTATCATGAGAAGGTACCAAATTTTAAATTCCAAAATGGACTTATTAAGAGAGAATATAAATTAATTCCATTTTTACTAAAGAGAACTAATTTCAAGTAAAATGAAGACAATACATGCCCACCAGGAACTGGTATTTGTATGAGTTTAGACAGAAGGCAACAAGATCTAGGTGGTAGAAATGGGCCAAGCATAGTTGGGTAACCAGTACTTGACAAGAGGCACGGTGTCGACACACAGCTATGTGAAAACTATGGGTTAAAAAATCTAGAGACGCACACGGAAAGAAAAAACTTCAAACTGCAGGAAGAGGGCCTCTTCCTGTCTGCTGTTAAGGTCTCCTCTACAGCTCCAGGAGGGTCCCCTCACTTTCTCCTTGTGGCATCTGAATAAACATGGGAAGAGCTAAGCAGTGGTGAAGGACCTTGTCAACGGTGAGAAGTCTGCTTACTTCCGGTTCCAAACAAGCCTGCACGAGGACTGCTGGCTACCCTCCTGCTCTCATCACGGATGGTATCTCTAAGAGCTTTCACGTTAAAACGCAGCAAAAGGAAAAACAAAACAGAAAAACTCAACAGCTGGTCAACATGTACACCGGCACTTGGGAGGCTGAGGCCAGCCTGGACTCCACAAAGTCAAGTATGTATGTCTCAACAACAAAAACGCAAGCAACTAAAAGCACAAAAAAAGTTAGCGATTATATATGGGGTTTCACAGAAACCATCAAGAAAAATTAAATAATAAGAGGCTCTATGTGCTACCAGGAGACAAAAATTACAAAGACAGGGAGAGTTTGAGCTCACAGAACAAAGACCAGAAACTAAGTTAAAAAGACAAATGGGAAGAGTGCTTGCCTAGCAAGTGCAAGGCCCTGGGTTCGATCCTCAGCTCCAGAAAAAAAAGAAAGAGACAAATGGGAAAGAGACTGACTCAAAAGAACAATGGTGCAAAAGATGTGAGAACTGAATTCAGAGAAGAAACTCAGGCAGCCATTAGACATTTTCACATGTAATGAGAAATCTGATTCGTGTGAGGTACTGGAGAACTGCTGGCCTCCCTGACAAAACCCAAGGTAGAAATATGGAGTACTGATGAGGAGGGGGTGGGATGGAGACATTCTGGGACTGTGGTACTATCCATGCATCTTGAGCATAATGCTTGGCAGCAACCAACTCAGATAGGAATGCTCCACAATCCAGCCACCTTCCTTCTAGAAGCACCATCAAGAGCAGTGTGCAAGACAGCTGACGTACTACCTTGAGATGTTGCAAATAACCAATACTGGAATGGTACAGTCACAAAACTGAATCCTCTGCCTGTCTTTATTACTACTTAACAACTCTTTCTTGAAGAGAGGATATAGAAGAAATGTTAACAGGTTCAGTTTAAACTTGAAGGTAGGAAACACAATTTTCTCTCCATAATACACCCAAAACAAAACACGGTGTGATCCTTTTGCCTCTGACTCTTGAACACGAGTGTGTGCTGCCAAGCCAAGCAGTGACAGTAATGGTGATCTTTTAAGAATCCCACTTTTGCCAGGCACAGTGGTGCACTTCTTTAATCCCAGCACTCAGGGAGTCAGAGGCAGGTGGATGGATCTCTGAGTTCAAGGCCAGCCTGGTCTACAGAGTGAGTTCCAAGACAGCCAGGGCTGCACAGAGAAAGCCCGTGTAGAAAAACCAAACCAACCAACCAAACAACTCTTTTCTTTCCCCAACTTCCATGGATCCCCAGACAGAGGTGGCCAACAACACTCACAACTCAGGCAAGGGCTTTTTCCAAGAGTCCTTTCTCGTAAGAGGAACCATTTAGTTTCATCTGCCTCAACTACTTTACAACAACTGACTTCCCAATTTCCGTCTTCTCAAAGTTAGTAAGTCTTTATTTACCTTTAAGTCACCTTTCAAGGGACAGAAAAAGGCAGACCTCTGAGTCTGAGGGCAGCCAGAGCTATGTAGTGAGACCCAAACAGGAGAAAACAGAAGCACTCTGGAGTTGGGAACAAGTGGGCACAGAGCAGCTTATAGATAACACATTAAGGAGAGTTTAAGCTTTACATCTAGATCACATTGACAGAATTCACCCAAAGGGGGGGGGGAATGGGGACAACAAAACCAGACTGTAACTAAACAGCACAACTCCTTCCTGTTACACTGAAGACCACGGGTTCAACTCCTAGCAGAACAAGAGCAAATAAATACAAACCAAACCAAACCACTTACCTAGTCTTTTCTTTTGGGCTCAAATAAATACTCCCAGAGTTGGGGGGGGGGGCAGAAACACAAATACAATTACTTAGATTCTGGTGCTAATGATCACCTTTTAAATACAATGCACACTAGAGATTCTTCAGCTTATGTATAAATCACAATGTAATTTTGACTGAACATTGTTTAGCTGCCTCTAGCAAACTTGGGGGATCCTAAATTTGAGGCCACTCTAGGCTATATTTATCAAGATCACCTCAAAATGAAGTAACTTCCATCCTTAAGTGCACATCTTTTTAAAAATCCCTTGTGATGAAACAGTTAGTACTGGTTCTCAGGGACTATTATCTGAGCTGTGCACTGAGCTAGCCACTTTTCATGAAAAAAGCATTGTTAGTGTCAAAGAATGATTGACAGGCTATGATTATTCAGGAGACATTTCCTCCACAATAAATGAATCAAGCATGTCACTCTAGGAAAACAACTGACAGTATTTGTTGCCAATGATAAAATTTCACCTTTCAAAAGAAAATTAAAATTCTGAAAAATCTTTCCAAAACCATCAGCTCCATAGCTTCTCAATACTTAAGATGTTCTTTAAAAAATCAATTAGATTAGGAAGTAAAATTTAACTATTGTGTAACACAAATGTTCAATCAGTGAACTAGTATTTTCAAAAATGGCCAACATGCACAGGTAGAAATCTGACCAAAACGACAGACAGACCCAAAGGACTTCACATTAACAGCACACGAAGTCTTCTCAAAGGCTAGCTTTGAACTTCACAATCCCTGTCCTAGCTAGGCATCTGCATAAGGCCAGATTTCAACAAGTGCCACAATGTGCCAGACTGCACACAAAAGAAAAAGGCATCAAAAGGCAGAGGGAAGATCCCAGTCCAATGATGAAAAGTGAAAACTGGCACCACATTTTATGTCACTTTCTTTGTTTGTATTTGGAAAGTTATTTTTCATAAACCAATGTTATTTCTACTAACATGGGGTTTTATAGTTACATACAAAAATGTCTGCTTAAAATTCCAATATGAAAACACCAATGGAATCCATAAAACAAAAAGGGTTTTGTGCCATTTAAAATTTAAGATTACAAATGGGTCCAATTTTGCAAACAACTGGACTACAAAGTTCACACAGTAACCATTAAACATGGATTCCCCTCACTGGGTTATAGATACACAGTATTTCTAACATGAGGACCACTAACCTCTCAAGAGTTGTTTTCCTCAAGTGGCATTAACAGGTGGTTTGGAGCACAGAAGTTAACTAGTACTGCCCTGCCTGGTCTGGTCGATGTCATTCATCTATGTTCATATGAATATTTTCACAAATATGCCAATGATACATATTAAAAACCACAACCAAAGTTGCACTTTTATTTTTGAAAATCACACCAAAGAGTAGTATGTCACATTGTTTTAAAATCAAGTCTTTATTAGGTAACAAGTTGGTTATGTTCACTGCATCGTATGAAACATCACAATACCATACTGGAAAGGTACTATCAGTACAGGATCGGATCAGAGTGGTCAGGTTAAACAATAAACCATTTTGCATTCTTCATTCCCCATCTTTTAACCCCCCAAACCCCAGTAAAGGGACAAGTAGTTTTTAACACCATCATGTAAAGCACTTTAACTTACAAGGCTAAAATCTAAAGAATAAATAAAATATATCGTGGCAGTAATTCCTTTTAGAGCAAAAATCAGGTGCACAATAAATCAAGTGATCAGGAAAGCTGTCTGTATTCAAATGTGGGGCTCCCAGAAACAGCTTCAGGAAAACAATACAGAAATACCATCAATTCCATTCCACACAGGACCAGATGATGACTCCTTTTTAACTACACACAAGGGCAACTACAACCTGCTGAAACACAATTGAAACCACGAGGAAAATGTTTACAAAGCATCCACAACATGGAAACCATGTACAAATGGATAGATTCAGTGCTTCTCCCAACTCCAGCAACTTCTTCTCATAAATAATTTACTCTTCACGTTCAGCACTGAATTTCATACATGCAAGACTAAGGAAAAAATTCCAAGAATTTAACGTTATTGTAAAAATAGAACTAATTAATTTAAGTACCTTATGTGACAGCCACTCTGTACCGTGCCCAATGTTATAAAAGGAAAGGTTACTGAACCCATGAAAATATCTCTGTAGATTTCCTTAGATCTAAAATAGATACTTTAAAATGTATTTATAGTATTTCAATGTGATATTCTGAGCTTTTAAAATAACATAAACAGTTAAAAATTATACCAAATTACATAAAACTTGTATCTTAAAAGCTAAAAAATTAAAACTATAGGAACCTACATATAAAACAAAAAGAAAATCACAATTTACATTATAAAGGCAAATCTCATCAATTAAAAGAACTTGAAGCAGTAAGATGACAAAGCAAATTATAAATAGCCATAAATTAATTCATTTGGTTTCAAAAGATCTAGTAAGAATTGAAGGATGTAATAGACACATGCATAAATTGTAGGGGTTTATATTATTGCCAAACACCGTATCTTGAAGCAAGGCAACATTACAAAGTGAACATTACTGGAGAACCCAGTTTGGTAATACAAGGAAATTGGAAAAAATTTAAATAACAATTAATAATAAATACATATCCTATAGTAAATTGCTCAAATGAAATTCCAAGCCACATAACTACAAAAGGCTTCCAACTTGGTGAACTGAAAAACTGGAACTTTTCTTACAATTCTTTACTCTTACATGCTTATATGTTGTGTTTGTTTTGCTTTAAAAAAAAAAACAAAAACAAAACCCATAATGTATCTTCAGAGTATCGCTAACTATATTCCCATGCACCTCAGGCACATTTGTTGATTTGTGGTAAATAATTCCATTTTTTTTTTAGGGCCAAAAATTCAATACAGTTGTAGGCAGATGCCTGAGGTTGGTAAAAATACTGTAGAGTCCAGGCAATGCTAGAGAGGCGATTACCGGGAAATACAAGTGTGAACCAATGATGGGAAATGCTAATGGTTTTCTGCTCATATCACAAAACAGTGGGAATCCACAAGAATATTTCCCCTTGTATTGAAGAAAATGTGATTAAAAGTTTTCCCCCAATTTTCAGAAAAGTATTTTAGAAGGTTTATAAGGCTATCATGAGTCTTCTAGATCTCCAGCGCCCTACAAGAAGAGAAAAGGAAGAATATTGTTATTATGTACCTGTACCACTCGGGGTGGATTGACTTTCAAAAGAAAACAAATTAGGTGAACAAATTACCTTCCTTTCTTTGTTTGAAAAGGTCATTTGAACAGAGAGGTGTGTATAATGTATGATGTGTGCATACATGTGTATCTAATATAGACAACAGTTGGATTTCCCCCCTCCCTCTCTACCTGATAGCCTTCCTTTCCTCAAAATACTTTTAAAAAATATTCTGGCTTGGGAAAAAAAATGTGTCAAACCATCAGCTACAACATCCGAAGATTCCAAACTTTTAAATTATGGTACATTAAGCAACTTTAAACACAGAATATAGAATATAAAATAAGTTAATGTATAGCCGAAAACAATTGTTTAAAACATTTTGAGTACTTATAGCACCCTTTATTTAAAATATATATTTTAACCAAGGCAAAATTCAAATCTATTCTTAAGACAGCTTAGGATTCTTATGTTAATTAACGCCCGATGAATACTTATATAATCAAACTGGAAAATGTGGCAACCTTTGAAATGCTCACGGGATGACAGCTTTCTTCAACAGCTACGTGTGCCAAACTCTCTGAAGAGGAGCGGCAAGAAAGGCAGCGGGACCGAGTTACTCTTGAGCAAGCAAGACATGTATTTCTTTTAACTCAAATGTTTTCCTCTTTTGTTTATAAAAAAAAACAGCTAAGCCAAAGTGTGCTGAATTTAATAGCTATAAATGAACTTAAATGAGTTCTCCAATATCCCGAACCTGATTGTTAAATAAACAAAAACTAAAAAAAGTACAACATGCATAGATTATTCCATATCACATGCTTTATTTGGACTCAAACACTGATAATTTCATTCTAAACACTTGGTTGACATACATTTTATATGTATAATAAGCTATACAGAATATACAAATGAAAACTATATAAGTAATACAAAGTTCTTTTAAAAATGTTTCATAAAGAATACAGAGAAAGGAAAAATACCACACATCCAGTATCTTAACAACTTCTAAGAAAATCAAACTACAGAGATGTAAAATATAAACAGATCAAACAACACACAAATGTTCAACTCTGGAAGAAAAGTTATAGGCCTGCAGCAGCCATTCTTTGAAGAACTAAAATAGTAACTAAACACAAATGTATTCTGAAGCTAATTATGCATGTATGAGTATATAAAATAAGCAATGTAATTCTACAGTAACAAGTTTTTCACAATGTACAATTGTCTTTCCAATCAGTAATCTCTAATCCTAGCTATTAAGAATTAACTACTGACTTTAATAATGGCAACCTATTTCTGGCATACAATGTAAAATGACATATAACTTCATTAAATTCAAAATACTATAAATAGTTTTAAACTATCATAAAGGTGTATGCAAAGGCCTTTAAAAAAAAACAAGGCTATAGGAATATAAGAAAACTAGTTTTCCAAGTTTCAAATAACAAAATGGTTATATAAATGCACACATTATACTTCCTAAGTAAAAACTGTCAAATCAAGATCACAAAAATATTACCCACAACAGGTCATGTTTTTTTACCACTCATCTCTGTCCCTGCATCTTCATTACAGCTGTCTAATTCAGCAAGACCACTTTCTGATTCAGTATGTCTCTCCTGCATTGGCACTGGGTGGCCAGCATCACTGTTCGAAGAAGCAGCTGCAGCAGCTGGGTCAGCCGGGCTCTCTTCTCCCTCTACTTTAGCTAGCCTGTAACTAGTCAGCATCTCCTCCAGAAGTTGTCGGTAGTTTCCCCTATGATTAATTCTCATTTGCCTGAGAGCTTCCACCAATTTCCCCTGTGATCCACTTTCCTCTGCTTCATCGGAGGCCTTTTTTTAAGATTTAAGACCCCAGTGTCAGTAGACAAACTAGGATATCACATGTATTTCATAACACATCACACAAAGCACTATTTTTTCTACCATAAGCAACATAGTTAAGCAAACATTTTCATTAAGTATCTGTTCTTACCTGTGTAGACTAATAAAAACTTAAACATCCAGTTATTTTAGCCAATTACCATGAACTAATTTATGTCTTATTCCAATTACCATTTGAAGATTAATCTGAAAAGGACTTTGCTTTTAGAATTCTTACACAGACATTTCCTAAAATAACTTAGGTTAAAGAAATTGCTGGCTACAATGATTTAGTTCAAAGGGAAAGCAGCATTTTAAAGTGAGGCAAAGGACAGAAGAGCAGCCATCAGAATGTTAGTTTCTTCATTTCCGCTAAGTGGTGAGCAGGAGAAAAGACACAAATGAACACTACAAAATCTAAACTGGATTCTTTTAGAGATTTAACAACCTTTGAAAATAAATTTTTTATTTTTACCTTAAAATACAGTATTTTAATAAAGCCACCTCTAGATAAAATACATTAAACACTAAACACTGGAAGTTCCATGGGCTTTTAAAATTATGTCGGCTTAAGCTTTTTAGCAGAAAAGGACCTTGTCACTGTGCTGGTGAGTGAAGCTGATAACGTGGACTGACAGCCACATACCTCATGTGCACCATCATGATAGCCACAGCCACACACCTCATGTGCACCATGACAGACATACAGACACCCTCATGTGCACCATGACAGACATACAGACATGCCCCCATGTGCACCATGACAACCTTACAAATGTGCCCCTCATGCGTACCATAATGAAAGCCTTACATACATGCCCCCTTTATGTATGCCATCATGAATGAGTCATATCATGCATTCTTTCCAAAATGTGCAATAGGAATCTAATAGCACTGGCTCCCTATGTACCAGAAAACAGGGATGGAAAAATAAGCTAGTGGAACCACGAGAAAATAGTCATGCAAATTCAGAAAATAGGTTGGGCCACAGGAAAGCTAGTTGAAGCTTGTCAAAATTGTCAAGCACAAAACAATGCAAGCTTGATTATGGTCATGACTTGATTGATTGAAAACAGTAATAGTTATTTCAGGAACAAATAAAAAAGTTTAAATTTGGCATTTCATGGCATTATGAATTTCATCTCCCTAGATATGATAATCTTTAACTGTTTTCAAAGGGCTAGTCACAAAAAGATGGATATACAGTGTACATATGCATAGACATTAAGATACACAAAGCACATAGAGCAAAATGTGAACAACTGGAATCTTTAATAGTCACGGTCATTTCAATTTTTAAACTATTTGGAAGTTTTCACCACCAAATTAAAAAAAAATAGGTTACTGATAGAGGCTTTAAGATACAGTCTTATCTTGGGAGATGTAACATTAATAAATCCACATAATAAAAACTGTACTGTTCATAGGAGAATTGAGAAAGGACCTGAGTGCTTAAAAAATTGTCTCATGGCAAAAAGCAAAGAATGTGTATATTCCTTATGTGCTTTTGAATTGCTTATTTTTATATATTTAAAGTGCAAAGAGGTGAGAGAGATGGCTCAGTGATTAAGAACACTAGCTGCTTGACCAGAGGCCCCAGGTCAATTCCCAGCACCCATATGGCTGCTCACAATTGTCTGTAACTCCAGTCCCAAGAGATCCAAAACCCTCCTCGGCTTCTTGGGCACCAGGAACATAAGTGATGCCAAGACCTATCTGCAGGCAAAGCACCCATTCACATGAAATAAAAATAAGATGTTCCTAAAGTGCTTGGAAAGATAAAGAAACATGACGATACAATGATACAGGATAATTGGTAGCGGGTTATGCTTTCTTTCAATTTTCCTATTTCCTACAAGCATATTATTAACTGTCAAATTAACTATTTCTGCAGAATGAGTTCTCTGCTAAGGTTTTCTTATATACTTTTTCCCTTTCCCCTCAGGTTTCCCATCTGACTATGTTCAGGAAGGGCTATGACTGAACAAGGTAACTGCATTTCCAATCACTGTCAGTCTTCAATCAAATCTTCAAAAAGGAAATGTTCCATTTAATGGTGCCTCATAAAGACCTCGTGAAAGCCCCCTGCAACCCTAATAAACAAAAGGCTTACCTATTATTTTTCAAAATGAATTGTAGAACACCAATGCCTATTTTGAATGGGCAACTGACATACATGCAGAGTAGCTACCCTGGTTTCATTGTATAATCATTCACGAAGCTTTTAAATTACATACACACAAAGCTGTATTTGAAGATACCAAGCTCAGAGGCTTTAGGTATTTTATAATTTATTTTGTAACTCTGATATGCAGTCATGGCTTTCAAACCTACTTCAAGTTGGACTGGAGTCCACTGTGGTGGGTTATAGGAAATACTTTATACTGAAAATACTCTGTCTGCTGATACAGGAGTGGCAGCTTTGTAAGAATATGTTTCTTTTTTCTCTTTTAGTTTTTCCAGACAAGGTTTCTCTGTGTAGCCCTGTCTTGGAACTCAGTCTGTAGACCAGGGTGGCCTCAAACTCAGAGATCCACCTGCCTCTGCCTTCCAAGTATTGGAATTAAAGGCCTACACAAACCCTGCCTGGGGAAGAAGCATTCATCTTGTAAAAATTCACTAAATCAAACAAGTAAATTTAAAAAAAAAGGGGGGGGGACTATTTATAATGTCTGGCATCACAATGTCACTACACTAAAATGATGACCAAATTTTAAAAATTTAACCAAATAAAATCATTTAGCTTTATAGGAAATTGCATTTTTTCACTGTTCTGAATGGATGATGAGCAACTAAAACATCTTCCCCAGCAAGCACAGCTCTCAAACTACTATTACGTAACTCTCTCACTGCTTTTGTTCATGTCACAAGAAGCTATTATCTAGGTTGTGCTTTCTTCACTTCAACTTTAAAAAGTTCATACAGTACACCTATAACATACCTATTATAATTAACTCCACCTTGCAGGCTTTCCAGTCTTCCTAATTAGAATGCACACTTTTTTTCATACTCTTTTCTATATCCTTCACCCCAGTCAGGAGGGAAAACCAACATCTGTGCTAAGAACAAACAGGTCATTCAGTCTTCACAGGCACTCTCTGAAATAATACTCTGTCACTCTATAAATGAAGAGATCTACCCTTTGTGTTAATGAAGGGCAGAGTTCAGATCTGTGACTAGTATAGTCAACATCAATCTGAACACTCCAGCGAAGGCATTACCATGAATTGCCAGTTTTACACGAGAAACGTTCCAAGTATCTAGACACTTATTTAGAATGGATGTTCAAGAGGCTGAAGAGATAGCTCAGCAGTTAAAGAGAAGTGGCTGATCTTCCAAAGGACTGGGTTCAATTCCTAGCATCCACATGGTGGCTCACAACCATGTGTATCCAGTCCCAGGAGAACCAATGTGTTCTTTGGTCTCCTCAGGTGCCAGGCATGCACGTGGGCAAAGACATACATGCAGGTGAAACAGCCATGATTTAAAAAAAGAACTGTTACAGGAATCTGAAGGGATGTCTCAGCAGTTACAAGTGACTGCTGCTCCCGCAAAGGGCTGGAGTAAGTTCTTAGCAACCATCTGTAGAGAGGCTCTGACCCTCTCTTCTGTCCTCAGACACTGCATTTACATGGTGCACTTAATATACATACAGCAAAACACTTACATACATAAGAGTAAATAAATCTTCATAAAAACTTTATGGTATGCAAAAAAAATTGAAGACGCAGTGAGACAACAATTAACTTCTCTTAACTGCTGTGTCATTTAGACAACATAGTTTAACAATCAGATAACTTATATAGAAACACATCCTCAGCACTGGAGAGGGCCTAGTAGCTCAAGCCTGAGGACCTGAATTCAGAGCCCAGTATCCACAGAAGAGCCGGGTATGGCGGTGTGCATGCCACTGCTATGAGACAGGAGGAACACGGGACTTGCCACCTGCCAACCTAGTGCTGGATTCATTAAGACACCCTGTTTCAAAGGAATAAAGCGGGAAGTGACAGACTCCTCTAGAATCCCACACACACAACATGCTCATACACAACCGCCCACACCAACACCCTTTTCTTACCAAGAAACACAAGACCCTAAGATCCTAAGTAAGTCGGGTAAAGAGCAAATGGGGCAATGAAAGCTAAGCACACTGAAAAGATTAACTAACAGGCTGCAGAGATGGCTCAGTGTTAGGTAAAGGCACTTGCTGCAGAGCCTGCCACCCTGAATCATGATCCCCAGAAACCACACAAAGCACAAGACTATAGCAGTACCTGTGTACCTAGTGAGAGAGAAGGCCAAACCAGGAGAACGGAGGAACTTACAGGCCGCCTAGCCTGGCAGACACAGCAGAGAAACAGAGACCGTGTCTCCAACACGGAAGGCAAGAATGGACATCTGAGGTTGTCCTGACTTCTCCATGCCTACATTCTCACTGATTCATATCTCAAAAACTAAAGGTAGAGAGCAACTGAGGAAAGTTACCTAACCCGCAGCATGCACACACATGCACGCCTAACTGCACACACCCACAGTAACAAGCACACACAGCACACACCATACACAGGAAATACAGACTATCATGTAATTAGCAATCTCTCTGACCTTCTAAGTGTGAGCCTCGCCTACAACAGCTGAACTATCTCTCCAGTCCAGCAATCTTTTTTGTTGTAGGTGTGTGTCACTCCTCAGATGCTATCACTTCATTGGAGAAGTATCTGCTACTTGGACCGGAGGCTCACCGATTATGCAAGGCTGGTTGGCCAGGGAGCCCCAGCCATCTTATCTCCAGCTCCCCGGTGCTGGGAATACAAGCAAGTACCACATGCCTGGATTTTTACACGGGAGCTGGGGGCTGAACTCAGGTCCTCATGCTTCTGTGACAAGCAATTTATCAACTAAGCTACCCACCCTGCACCTACTATATCTCACTATTTTATAGTTTTCGTGTTTGTTTTTATCTGTGCATGCATGTGACTGAGGAAGACACTAGACACTGACCTCCATCTGCATATGCATGCCTTTTCATCTCTCAGTGACCATGAAGCTGACTGGCTAGCAAGCTCCAGGGATCCTCAGGTCTCTATCTCCACTCATTTTTAATGTACAGCCCATGGATCACTTGGGTTCTCAGACTCTTGTGGCAAACTCATGACACCATTTCTGCACACTCCCTTTTTAAGGTTATTTTAAAGAACACTAGACCAACTCTTAGAAAAGCACAAGACTCTGCCCTACTTAAGAAGGAGTTTTCCTGCTGTTTATTAAGACTGAGCTTAGGGGTCTGCATCTACCATGGAGCTACATCCATCTCTCCCAAAAAGCTTGTACTGAGCTTTCTTTACTGATTGCTGCGGATGCTGGAGTTAGTCAAAATACACCAGACTAAGCCCCAGAACTCACAATCAATATTTTAGAAAAAGGGAAAGGGTGTAATCACAGGCCTGGCTACTTTAAGAACATTTTATGCTAAAATGTAGGTTTACTTCCAGATGCTATGGTATATGGCAAAATCCTTTAGCAATTATCTTGGGAGTGGGAGTACTGGTTCCTTTAAGGAACTGATGAAAACCACCGAGATATTTGTTAATAAAGAAGGTACACATATGGACTGTGAAAACTGTCTGGGTATTGTGAACCCTGGATGACAGTCTTTTTCTCACAGACTTGTTCTTCAGTGAGGAACTAGTGTGTGCACTAGTAAGACTGAACATGCCTAAAATTTTAACTAAAAAGAACACTGTTAGGAAAACAACCTAAGAGCCCTTTATGCCTTCCTTAAGCTTTATGAATATCTTTAAATTATTAAATCTCTGTCTGATAGCCAACTGGACTTTTGGACATACACTTACTGCCTCAATTTTCATACACTTATTATCTTAATTTTTTTTACTTTGAACATAGAACATAAGAAAAAAATCTAAGAATAAGGTATGGTTGTACATGCCTATAGTTGTAGCGTTTGGGAGATGAAGGGGGCAGGTAGAAAGGTCAGGAGTGCAAGGGTAGACTCAACTAAACATGTGAGGGCAACCTGGGCTACATTGAGGCCTTCCTGCAAATGAAGCAGCTTATACTCTGACGTCCTTCAGAACGCTCTCTTCTGTGCTCTACCACACCCTTGCTCCTCCGTCTCCCATCGACACTTTCTGTATTTGCGGAGGTCCCAGAAGTGGTTATGAAACACAACTGTGCCTATCTGCTGACTGTAATCATTGCTTTCAGGACTAAGGAGTAATTAAACATTTAGATTTTCATCGTTCTTTTGCTTCTCTGGTTTTCCAGTACATTTCTGTCAGTGGCTACTTGCTCAACATAGGTGTGGACTATTTTGAAAGAGTATGGTCATCTACTCAAGATAGGATTCTACTCTGCAAAGTCAGTTTTTATAGTGAAGAGTAAGTTAATCTAGTATCTACTAGTAATGAGTTTAGACTAATTATTTGATCTCTACAATTATTTCACAGCTATTTGACTTCTACAATCTACAGTTTACTACTATGAATGTTCAAATGACAGAACTGTCACAGATGGGCTAGGGATAGAGCCAGGGTTAGAACACATGCCTAGCATGTATAAGGTCCTAATTCAATCCCAGCAGGTGGATGGAAGGTTTAACAGGTAACGGTTTCAGTCTGTCATTCTTAAGACTCCTAATGAATAGTACGGTTCTTCACTCACCAGTTCAAAAGGCCACTCTCTTGGCAACGGCTCTGAAACCATTTCCATTATTATTTCTCACCATAGTTCTCTGCTATAGCTGATTACACAGACACACACACAGTCGTCCCCCCCCCCCCAAAAAAAAGACCTTGTACTCTGACCCTGCCTCTCTCCTCCATTAGAAATGCCACCTTCCAGCCAGGCAGTGGTGGCGCACACCTTTAATCCCAGCACTCGGGAGGCAGAGGCAGGTGGATCTCTGTTGAGTTCGAGGCCAGCCTGGGCTACCAAATGAGTTCCAGGAAAGGCACAAAGCTACACAGGGAAACCCTGTCTCGAAAAACAAAAAAAAAAAAAAAAAGAAAGAAAGAAAGAAAGAAAGAAAGAAAGAAAGAAAGAAATGCCACCTTTCTCATCTTGTCTCTTCAAATGGATATATATTTATACCCCCTTCAACTATTTGGGTTTTGGAGACTGAACTCTGAACCTAATGTGTACTAAGCAAATGCTCTCCTCCAGGGTTACAGCTCCAGCTTATCAAATTCTGTACTGTACCATTCTTTACAAACTACATGACATGCCTTTTTCATTTACTTGTATGTGTGTAAGTATAAGATAAACAGCATGAACATATTTATGGGATCATGCTTCTCCCTCCACAATTCACTAGGTTTGACTGGCAGTTTAGTTTGGTAAGATCAATGGAAAGCTTATACATAGATAATTATGTAGCCATATAGAATCTTACTTAAGAAAAGTATTACAACTTACACATTTACCCTCAATCTCAAGCTTCTGTTGCCTACTTAGTAACTTTGAAGTAGCTATCATGTATAATTATTTACTCTTTAAAAATTCAAGTCACCTCTGGTATATGTTAAAAAGAAATGCAGAGATAGTAAGCGTTTTCCAACTCTTGTTAGAAGCAAAAGATTTCTTGAAGAATTCAGAAATTTAGTAGGATATCCTATATATTTTTTTTTTTTTTTTTGGTTTTTCGAGACAGGGTTTCTCTGTGTAGTTTTGCGCCTGTCCTGGAACTCGCTTTGGAGACCAGGCTGGCCTCGAACTCACAGAAATCCACCTGGCTCTGCCTCCAGAGTGCTGGGATTAAAGGCGTGCGCCACCACCGCCCGGCTCCTAGTTTTTTGTTTTTTTTTTTTAAGGGTTGCCCACCGAAGTTACACTCTGAAATACCAGAGGAAGGGGGCATGCCCATGGCTAACAGTCACTGACTACATTCTGAAGGCTTATTCCTGACAGTGGTAGATACACCATGTGGCATTTACAACATAGCTATCACCTCTCAGATGTACAGCAAACTTTAAGTTGTCAATATCCTTTACAGATCTGTCTGAAGTTTCTCTGAATTCCTCACATCTGTATTTTCATATTAAGGCTCAAAGTTTTGGATATAATTATTTAATACTTTGAGGTAGGACCGAGCCACAAAAGAAAGATTCAGAATCACTACAATAGAATAAGTATGCATTGTTAAAAGCAATGTCACTTTTATTCAACCCGCTAAAACTGCATTAATAGTGAAATATTTTATTATTATTTGTTTTGGTTTCGTTTGGATACAGAGCCTCACTATGTGATGTACCTCTGGCTGGACTCAAACTCAAGAGCTCTGCCTGCCTCCGGAGTGCTGGGATTCAAGGCATCATATTGCACTTAGTATTGTACTTATTAAGAGATGGTATTTATGCAGTAATGAATCCTAGAAAAGCAATGCAATGAGAACAGCAAAAATCCTTCTATGTACTGGCAACTGTATCTACCAAGTGAAGTGAGCCTGCAGACACGGAGGTGAGTCTATTTCTTCTCAAGGAATTTCATTACCAAGTATGGCTCCTTTAAAGCTTTAAGGATATTAAAACATACATCATTTATTTTCAGATACCCCCAAACTTGAAAAACCTACCATAAAAGATTTATGTCTGAGTAGTTTTAAAACTGAGTCCAAGTGTACGCAGGGTAAAGTGTCCTCTTCTGCTCTGAGTATGAAAAGCTATGCAAAGCGGCAAGGTGCCGCTCATCACTGCTAGAGCCAGCAGGGGAAGAGGTAAAGGAATGCAGCTTAGCTCTTCACTCACACAGCCACAACGCATCACTACTAGACAAAACCTCTTCAATAACCTCACCTGGGTACACAGGAGCACCAAGAGAGTAACTTACTAACCTCTGCTGCTGGTAAATTACTTATTTAAAGCACAACCTTGCCTCAAAATCAAGGTATGAGGAAGAGGAAGAAAGGCAGGCAGAGGGAGAAAACAGAGATAGCCCAAACAGAAAAGGTAAAGTGACAACAGAAAGCTATCCATAAATCAGCACTGGATGTCTGTAATACATTTTCTAAAACTTCAAGTAACTCCTTAAAATGGCAAACAGGAGTCAGTTATTACACAGACATCACTATGTGAATCATTCATATCTAGTATTTATATTATAAAACTACTTTAAATCATTAAGAAAATAAACTACAACTTACCCCATCACTGTCTCTGTGTGGATTCAGTCTACTATAAACAGCTTCAATAACATTGCGCCTAAAAAGATACAATTTTATTATGCACAATTTTAAGCTCATATTCCAAATATGTTGCCCTGACTACAGAAAGAACTGTCATACTAAATATTTGCAGAGAACTGTAAATATACTGCCCTCCACCAAAGAGACAGGGTTTCTCTGTGTAGCCTTGACTGTCCCGGAACTCTCTGTACATTAGGCTGGCCTTGAACTCAGAGATCCACCTGCCTCTGCCTCTGCCTCTGGGATTAAAGGCATGTGCCACCACCACCCAGCCACTCATAATTTCTTGATCTTATAAAATCTACTAGTTCTTATTAAGCAAGAAACTTATCTACAAAGGATATATTTCTTAAAAAGAAAAAAAAAAAAAAAATCCTGGGCTGGTGAGATGGCTCAGTGGGTAAAGTGTTCTCTACCAAGCCTGATGATGTGAGTTCAAAATCTAGAACTCACATGATGTCAGGAGAAAACCAATTCCGCCAAGCCTGTAATGATACATGCATGATCGCCCACACCCCACCCTGCATACAACCTTTTTAGATGAAGTGTATCACCTTTAAATAAATGATCTACTTCTGCTTTGTTATTTTACTCAAATGATTAATTACTGATTTAAAATTAATTCAAAATTAGCTCTTTTGTTCTACTTACTTGCCAGCGAGCCCTCCCCCAGGAGGTAAATTTGGGATATTTTCTGCAGACAAAATGCGCATGACATGGGCAAGATCAGGCATTCCTTCCTCCTCAGACTTCTCCATAATTTCTGTAAGTTTAGGAGCAGGACATAAGAAGTCATCGACACAAACATGGTCACTCTAACATAGTTTCATAAGAAAGCAGTAAAGAAAAAAAATAAGTAAAGAAAAACAGCTGGGCAGTGGTGGCGTACACCTTTAATCCCAGCACTCAGGAGGCAGAGGCAGGCAGATCTCTGTGAGTTAGGGGCCAGCCAGGGCTGTTAAGGAGAGAAAGCCTGTCTCGAAAGAAAACAGAAAAGCAAAGAAAAATGTCAGTGATCCAGTCAGTGAGTGAAATGGTTCCTACCCAATCAGAAGGCTCCTCACGCGCACAGTAACTAACTCATGGACAAAGACTATGGCACATGTGCACGGCATATGCACAAACTCACACAGAGCAGCTCAGAGTCAGTGTCCGGTCTCCTCCTTGACTGCTCTCGACCTCCCTCCTTAAGCCAGGGTCTCTGACTGGACCTATAGTTTATCTGCCTTTCTTTGCCCTCTGTCCCTCTACTGCTGGGGGGGCACCACCTCGCCTGGCTTTGACATGGTGCTGGGGATCTGAACTCACATCCTTACGCTTTTGTGATAGGCACTTAACCAAATTAGCAATTTTTCTAGCTGAGAAAAATTTTAATTTTATGGAAAAATACTATAACGCAATAATGTAAGCTGAGGACTGTGGTATATGCCTGAAATCTCAGCAGTCTGGAGGCAGAGGCAAGAGAATCAGAATGGCCTGGGCTACAAAATAAGGTCAAGGCCAGCCAGAGTTAGTGAGACTGTCAAAAGTCACTATGGAAAAACAAAACCAATGGTTGCATAACAATCATAAAAAAACAAAATTTTAAGTCATTTTTATACTTTGATACTTAAATACTTATGTTCTACAGCGATTTAAAGAAAATGAATCATGAATCATGGTACTTGTAAAATAAAAACTTTACCTTTTCCATTTTTATATGTAACTTACAGAAACGTTAAGCATGTGTGTATGCATACACATGCATGTTTACACATGTGGAGGCATACATGAGAATGAAGAGTGCTGTAGTTTTGGGAGGGAGGTGAAGGAGGGAGGGAGGGAGGGAGGGAGGGAGGGAAGGAGGGAGGGAGGGAGGGAAGGAGGGAGGGAGGGAGGGAGGTGGCGAGCCCAGAGCCAGCTGCTAGTGCCAGTCCGGCTGGCTGGCTTGCAGGGGATCCCTGTCCTCCTCCCGCTTGTTGGTGTCACTGGTGGGCTGTCACAGGCACCCAGGCACTCTGCTTCAGCTGAGCCCCATCCTCATGCAGCTAGCAGAGCAAGGGTTTTAACTGCTGAGCCCACTCTCTCAAGCCCACCACCTCTCTAAGACAGTCCTGCTTACAGCCCAATCTGTCCTCAAACTCCAAGTAACTCACTCCTCCTGCCTCTGCTCCAGTGTGGGCCCCCAGTCTAAGGACCTCTCCTTTTCCATCAGACAGTGATCTAACCAGCCTACCCACATACCGAGCCACACCCCTACCCCAGGAACTCACTTCAAGAAAAATCTTTAAATTTCATTGTTAAAGATTTTTATTGTACAAGTATGAGTTATCTTGCCTATATCTGCATGTATGTCTGTGCACCACATGTATGCCTACTGCCCACAAGCAAGAAGAGAGTGCCAGATCCCTTGCCATATGGGTACTGGAAGCTGAACGCAGGTCCTCTGCAGGAGCAGCAAGTGCTCTTAACTTCTGAGCCATGTCTCCAGCCTGTTTTATTTAGTTATATGTGTCTGCATGTGGGTACTACTTTTAACACACACACACACACACACACACACACACACACACACACACACACACACGTCCTAAGCCTCTCAAGATACAAAACACCAACCTCTATCATTTCTGGCATTGGCCTTAGAATCCACCACTTCCCTTTTAAATCTGCCATGACTCCCTCCCTTCTAAGTTTGAATCCAAACATTCTCTGCAGCCAGATCTTTACATGCACTCTCCTGGAATTTCAAATGTTTTCCTGCCAATCCTGTTCATCCTTTGGTTGTAACATCAATGTTACTTTTAAAATCTTTCATTGACCCATACCCAGAACAGACAGACACACTGCTTTATACTCCTATCTACAGGATGTTTACCGGGACAGACTGTGTTGAAGCCTTGGTCCCTAGGTAGTGACACTATTAAAAGCTGAATGAACTGTGAGAATCCAATCAGCTCATAAGTGAGTGGGTTATCACAAAGTGATGCCTAGCTGGAGGAAGAAGGTGACTTGAGGGCATGCTTTTGAAGGATAAATCTTTCCCTTGGAATACCAACACCCCTGCCCCCTTGCATTATAGTCCATGAAGCATGTTCCTGTTTCCTTGATATTCTGCCTTGCTTCATTCAGGTCTGATGGAGCCAGTAACCATGGGCCAAAACTCTTGAAACCGAACTAATATATATCTTTTCTTCTTTCAATTGTTTATCTCAGGCATTTTTAGTGACATAGATAGATAGATAGATAGATAGATAGATAGATAGATAGATAGATTTGGGCCAGGCAATCTCTTCTGCTGTGGGACAGTCCTGGGCACTAAGATGTAAAGTAGTGTCTCTGCTCTCTTAAGTCCCACTCCTTCAGTATCTGTAACACTACGTGCAGACAAATCTCCCCAGATGAAAACCACTGCAGTGTGGTGCATTATCAGTCGGTCTTCAGACCTTTCACTAGTGACATTTCAGCCCAAGTCACCACTACCATCTGGCAACTGCATTAAGAACTGCACACTAGTCTCCACCCCAAAACACCTCTAAAGGAGGGGAACTCATTCTTCTCACATTGATACTGACCTAAGATGGGCATTTACTGTTGGAGCCTGTTTTAATATAATTGCTTCCACTGAGAACATTTTAAAAGAATCATCTGATAAGGAAGAATATCATTTTCTTTCCTTCGTGAACTGGAGAAAAGGAAAGTAAAGACTCCTTACCTTCAACCCGTGATTCCAAGTGTTTATCCAACTCTGAATCTCTCCTCACTGCTTCATCTGAGACCTTGGGGGCATTTGAAAAGCAAACTAATACAATACTCATGTTATCTCGACTTCCCTGTATATTAAAGAAAGAAAGAAAGAAAGGGGAAATTGTTTCTATGTTTCAACAATTGGCTATTTAGTTCCAGAGTTACTCTAAGCCACCCAGAATGTATACCTTAGATAATCTTATTCCAAAGGATTATTTAAAATACAATCATAAGGAACAACATGTTTAGGAATGACTATCAATGTAGTTATTCTTGGATTTTAATTCTGTGTAACTATTTTTACTCACCAACTCACAGCCTGAGAAATGAAGACAACTTCACACCTACACATTTGAATGTATTTTTCATTCAAAATTACATAATCCTAAGAGTAGCTTAAGCCTAAAACATCCTTTTTTGTTGTTTTTTTTGAGACAGGTTTCTCTGTATAGCTTTGCACCTTTCCTGGAACTCACTCTGTAGACCAGGCTGGCCTTGAACTCACAGAGATTCACCTGCCTCTGCCTCTCAAGTGCTGGGATTAAAGGTGTGTGCCACCACCGCCTGGCCTAAAACATCCTTTTAAACATTTGGAAAATCTCATGCTAACCAATATAACACAACTCTAACTCAGCTTTTCTGAAAATCTGATTATCATGAAACTCAATAAGCTACATAGTAGAAGGAATCAACTCTCAAAAGTTATTCTTTGACTTCCACACATGCATCGCACACTCATGCACACACACACACGTACTATAAATAAATGAAAATGTAAATATTTAATGGGCATCACATTCGAGAAAGAAAATCATTTTTCAAATGATTCTGAAGTTACATCAAACAATGTGATATGCTTGGATTACCAAGTTATAAACACCTGGGCAATAGAGTTTTTTGCTTTTATTCTGTTTTAGAGACAGGGTCTCAAAGCTTGCCTTGAATTTGCAATCCTCCTGCCTCAGCCTAGCAAATGTTGAGAATACATTTTTAAAGTTTCTTTAAGTATATAATTGAGTATCTTAACCTACAAAAGCGTTAGAATTCTTCTTTCCATCGATGACAATGTCAAGCTCTTTGTTTCTGAGATAGTATCACTATATTATACAGTCTAAGCTGGCCATGAAACTCATGCTTCTCTTGCATCTACTTCTGATGAGGTCCCAGGAATGTGTACTAAGCCTAGCAAACACTCTCTTTTACACACCCCACCACCACTTCAGTATTCTAAAAGACTCAATCAGTGGAGGTGGTAATCAGTTTCATTTGAAAATGAGGCTTGCCCAGCAAAGTGAAAGAAGTCAAGGTTACATCCACTCTAGTTGTCTCTGTCATTCTGGCCAGAATTTACACCAGCATTCCCTGACTCCGACCTGCCTGCCACCTTTTGAGAATCCACGCATGACCAAACAGACAGGCAACCTTAAAGAGTAACTACTTCCAGCTTCCAGTGTAATAGGAGCAAGTCTGAAGGGGTGAAAGGCCTTCTTTAGACTCCACAGTCTTTCTACAGACTCCTAAGCTTTGGCAGAAATATATACTCAGAGGTAAAGTATCTAGAAACCAGGACTCTCAATGACCAAAGTAATTTCATTCCACAACAAAACCCACCAGCTTTTGTGACTTACTATTAGAAACACTGCATTTGGTTATACGACTATACATACAAGTGTATCACATGAATATAGTTAAAGCAAACATTGTTTAATCTGAAGAAAATTAAACTATGCAGTAGATATTAAAAACATCAGCCATCACTATGATTTTTAAGACAATTTTATGGACAGATAGAAGGGTTGGCAGACACTTAAGATAAATAGTCTTCTAACCATTTCCTATTTTGTAACAGCAAAACATCATTAAACAGGTCCTAACCAATATGCTTTCTCTAAAAGCTCCGCTTCATCTCTATAGATTATAAACTACAGACCCTATCATTTACAAAAATGAATTTACACTTAGTCCCAGTCATGTGTGATGTCAATGCTGCTTCTATTTCCAGGGAAAGATGACTCTTCCTAAACATAAAGCACAGGTGATCACAGCAGCTGAAAAAGATCCTTCCCGTTCTCCTGTTTATTAGAGACAAACCATAGTCACATGGCTACATAGTCAATATAGTTTTCATTAAGCCCAAGGTTGAAATTGGTTTTTATAAAAAAATCTATCAGGAACAACAAAAAAGATAAGCTATTTAAAAACTTTATTTCAATACTCTTTTTTTTTTTAATACTTCTTCAGTAGACAGCTATAATACACTGAAGAATTTGAGCACTTAATAACAAATTAAGCCAAAGAAGGCATAAATGTCTTTCCATAAATAACGGTATCTAAACTTAGGCAAAAATTTTGACGCAGTTGGTTCTAAAGCTTAATGTTGCATGATTACAACAGAGAGTCCAGAAGTATGTCTCCACACACCCTATGTTGTAGGGTGGGAGGGTTGTTACAATAAAAGTCCCCATGACAATAATAACCAGTGTAATTTAAGAGATGAGGCGGCTACATTCAATGTTTCCAAGGTTTGAGAGGTTGTGTAGTATACAACAGGAACACATCTCAGTAGTAAGTGCATTTTCAAAAGAATGAAGTAAAAATACATTATAATATGTAATATCTTACTGGGACGTGTAGTTCTGTTAAGTCTGAATGTAATCACGTAATACTTGAAACTGGTAACAAAGAATCTGCACTAAGGTGCACCGTGAACAATACTCAGACCCTAGAGCAACTGACTAACCAAGTATTGAATCTCTCCACTGAGCTATACTGGATTTATGGATACTGTACTTCGATCATCAATCCTCTCCTCTACTTAGTGAAGACCAGCCAGGGCCAGTGAGGCAACTCAGCAGATGACGGTGCTGGCTGCTAAGCATGACAAGTGGAGTTCCGGCCCTAGAACCACACCACAGAAGGAGAGAACCAATTAGTACAAGTTTCCCGTAAACCTCCACCTGCAATGGCACATGTGCAAACACACACACACACACACACACACACACACACACACACACACGTTTACTTTTGCGTTTTAAAATGAAGATATTTTCCACAAATTACACTGGAAAAAGTTTTAGAGTTAAACTGAGCTTAGAACTAAAATTATTTTGGGGATAAAGTACATTTGCCATGTTGTAGGAATAAATCAGAAAGACACTACATTTCAAAATACCTTCCTAAATTTTATCCAATGACTAGATCTAGTCCATGTTTTAAATTAAGCAAGTTTCTGATTTAGATGAGCTTCAGTATATAACTGAATTTAAGGAAATCAAGTATCTTAAAAGAATATCAAGTAATATATATATATATCCCCCCTTCCCCCCCACAGGGTTTCTCTGTAACTTTGGACTCTATCTTGGAACTCACTCTGTAGACCAGGCTGGCCCCAAACTCACAGAGATCCGCTTTCCTCTGCCTCCTGAGTGCTGGTATTAAAGGTGTGCACCACCACTGCCTAGCAAGGAATACTGATGTTTTTAAATGTAAGAAAAAGCAACAAGCATTTCATGACCCATTTCTGTAAAATACAGTTAAAAAAAAAATAAACAACAACCTATTTTTATGCTTGTACATCTGTATTAGTAAACATTACTACATGGAAATATACAGCTAGCTGTCAGCAGTGGTTAAGCACTAAATACAATGAGATTAGAAAGAGATGTAAAGGCGAGTAACCTAATTTCTAAACACCTTTGTATTTACAAAAAAAATATACTAATTTCATAATAATAACAACTGGGAAAGGCGGGACAATTATTCAGACACAAAGTACCAATGCAGAATGACCAAGCCTTTCTGCTAATCACTTCTAAAGATAACTAAAGAGTCAGAAAACTTAAGCTCTGCTCTTTACTGTTAGTTATAAACTGTATGACTAACAAGTATCTTTTAATGTCAACTTCCACTTCTTTTCTTGTAAACTAGAAATAAACTTTCTTGCCCGATTACTCTAAAAGATTAAACGCATAAACCTATAAATCATAAAGTGTCACAAATAGCAGCTATATACTTCATGAAATCTGAATCAGTTGGTGAAAAACACCATGAAGAGCAAGAAAATAGCAAGCCCTTGTTTTCTAGACAGGGTCTTTCTGTGTAGCATGGACAGCCTAGAACTTGCTCTGCAGACCAGGCTGGCCTTGAACTCAAGAGAATCGCCTGCCTCTGCCACTGCCCGGCTGAAGCTTGTTTCCTTAGGGACTAATATAAGTAGGATTAATATCTGACCAGAGTCATCGTCTAACACCTGTAACTTAACACTGCTAAATGGCAATCTGAGAAATGATTTCTCATTCACAGCTCAAATGCTAACTACTATCATATGGCTGTTGGCTAAAATACCAGTTAAGTGCTGAGAACAGCACAGGCTCCCAGAGAGCAGAAATTCTGGAATACTGTGATTCCGACAAAGATGATTAGCAAAACATTTCCAGGGTTGATGAGTTAACATACACAAGAGTGTGTGCTATTTAAAGGCATATTAACATAGAAAACACTGACTTCATCTCAATCTCTTGGGGGAAAACTCTACTTAACTGGATCTTCTTTGGCTCTTCTCTTAAAGCAAGCAACACCCACTCAGTATCTGTTTTCCATGGAATTAAACATAGGTACACAATTTCTCCCTCTAAATTTCAAGTGATCATACTCTATTTTACAGTACAGCTAACTCTTGCTTTTATAATACAAACAAGTAGAATAGCAAAATTATGAACTTAAAAATGAAAACAGAGGCTTAATTCCATAAATAACATTCAGTTGTTAGGAAAAAAAATAAGCAACCCTCTATTTTCCCCAAGCATTGGAGTTGTTCAAAATTGACTTCAATCTGAACGCAGAGTTCTTCAAGGGAGTTATGATGATCAATTCCACTCAAGTGGAATGAACTGCTCCAACCTTCTCTGTGTTCCTGTTCCTACTTTGAGATCCCAGGGCAGCCTGTCATCTTTTAACCACTGCCACAGATACTCAATTAATGGCAACTGCTAAGAGCTAGCTTGTAAAGATGTTCCAGCAGCATCAATTCAATCTCCTTCTAAGGGTGAGCCCAGATTCTGAAGACTACATATTTCAGAGAGAGAATACACTTACAACTACACTGTAGTCCAAGCTACCATCCAGAAAAACTTCTGGCTGTTCTCTCATGACCACCTTCTTCAAATACTAGGATGCTTATGCAGTCATGACAACGCTAAAACCAGAGATCTCTCTAGACCATATTGCTGGAGAAAGCAGGCTGAAAAAGCACATCAACGACCTCACTTTAATAAAAATACACACCTTCAGGCAGGTTTAAAAAAACACACCTGTAAAACTGACCATCCAGATAGCTCAGCAACTAGTCACTGGGTTTGATTCCCAGGACCCACACGGTGGAATGAGCACCAACTCCATCAAGTCATCCTCTGACTGCCACTTGTGCACTAGGGGGTAGGAAGGTAAGTTTGCACCCAAGTACACACAGGATGAAATAAAGAGATACATAGTAAAATTTAAAAGATAAACTGTTAAGTGGTTGTGTGATGGAGGGCACACATCTCTAATTCCATTGAGGGACAGGAAGAGATCGGGAAGCTTTTGGAGCTGGCTTGTGAATATATACAAAAACAAACTAGAAAGATTCACACAACAATGGGAAGTACCTGATTTGGGTGAGGAGAAAAGTTTTAGTGTTTTCTTTGAATTTTCAGTTTTTATCTAATTTGTTTTCCATTAACATGCACGTAAGGTTTCATAATTTGGGAAATGCTATCTTTACTTACTAGTCAAGCAAAACATGTCTGCTTTACTCTCAAAAGGCTCCAAGAGAGCTCTCTACTTAGGAGCCTAAGGAGACATTTTAAGAGTTGCTGCCTATTTGTTCATTGACAAACATTCATTGATGGCCTTTATACTAAATTCACCCTGAGAAGTTAAAAAAAAAAAAAAAAATCAGAGAAGCTAAAGTATTGCCATTCAAATCCTTTAAGCTGCATGATGTGTTAACTAACACCAGACCTTAAAGTCTCTTTTGGAAGCTGGCTCTTCATTTTTATGCTAAAAAGGTATTTTACCCATACCAGGTATTTCCAAGGATCCTCTTCATTTTCCTTCCTCTTCAATTCTTTCTCCATTTCTTGACCAAGATGCATTTTAAAAAAAAATATTTACTGGGGGTGGGGAAGCACATTGGGATCAGAGGACAGTTGTGGGAGTTAGTTGTCTTCTGGGGCTTTACCCACTGAGCCATCTCAGTGTCCACAGCATCCTTACAGGCTTGCTGACTATGCTGTACTGTCTACATGTGGAAGGAAACAGAAAGCTCTCACCTAACAGACAGAATCAAACATCACACTCTTGAACAACAGTGTTGCCTCAGCATCTTCAGACACATCTAGACACTTACCAGTTAACTCAAACTTAAATAATTTCTATATATATGCTGTTGAAAGATCTACAAGAATGAACTGAATGTTTTTCTTTTCTTTCTTTTTTTTTTTTTTTTTTGAGATTATATAGACCTGGTTGACCTCAAACTCACAGAAATACACCTGTCTCCATAGGTACCTGTGTATACACCTGGCAGGAAGAACTGAATAATGTAAAGGCATTTAATGGAACAGCCTAATATCTGTAAATCTAGATTTCTTTCTTTCTTTCTTTCTTTTTGCTATTACTGCGCCAAATTACAATTTAGACATTATAAGAATTTCACAAAAATTTTTCCTTAGAATCACAGTTTCCATTAAGCCTTTAGACTTTAACCAGAGATAATAGTATCTCTATGAAAAGACTTGATTACCTTCTCTGTGGGTAATACACTAACCTTGTACAGTTAGATGTAAACTGACAAAAAGGAGGAGGAGATACCTCACTTGTTTCAGCTTTGGTCTTAGCTGCTATGAGGACCAGAACACAATCTGACTAGCTTAGCTTTTGATAAATCTGTCAGTATTTTCTATTGCTCTTGATATTTTAATGTAAGTAGAACAGAATGCTACTACATACATGTTTTAAGCTGTGTCAAATCATGAGTAAGATGGCTACTGCCAACATCAAGAATTTAGATCAGAAGTCATCATTGTACACAGCTACTTCTGAAATATCAACAAGCCATAAAACACTCAAGCTTAATTAATTTGAGATATTTGTTGACACTTAATTTTCAAATTAGAAGGTTTGATCAGATAAAGTTGACAAAAGGGCTTAATTTTCTTGAAGAAAGTATCTGAAAATACACAGTTCTCTAAAGAAAATAGCAAAAGTTATAAAATTTTAAATTTGCTTAATTTACTTACCATGTCTTTTCAAAGTCAACAGTGTTAGTTCAAACAAAAAAGCTTACATACCTTATGTAAACAAGTGTCCACTACCCAATTGCACACATTCTCCAGGTCATCAGAGACCTTAAGCCTAGACTGAACATATTCACAGAGCTCCTCATTACTCATCACATCCCAGATCCCATCACAAGCCAAGATGACAAACTCATCCTCTTCTGCTCTTAAAATCTCAAAGACCTCAGGCTCTGGAGAAACTAGCTGTTCTGTCGGGCCCTTGCCGTCAACACACTTGTAATCATAGTCCCCCAGAGCACGAGACACTGCTAATGAACCGTTCACACGCTGGATCATCACACTGCCTCCTGCATTTTGGATTCGCTCCTTTTCCATTGGATTACAAGGTTTGTGATCCTTGGTAGAAAAGCAGACTTCTCCATTCCTACACAGAACAGCTCGTGAGTCACCACAGTTGATAAAGTAGATGTGTGTAGGTGAAATCAAAACGCCCACTGCCGTTGAACCGCTCCTGTCCATCCCATTTCTGAGGTCAGAAAAGTTACGCATATATTCATCAATTTTCAAAAAGCCAGTTCTGATACCAGTCTTAACGTTTTCCACTGAAGGCTCAAGAGCAGAGTCTGGTATGCCAGCTGCCCTGAAGTCTTCATTAGTAATGATGTGTTCCAATAAATGCGCTGAGCAGTAATTTGCCACTCGGGATCCAGCATGACCATCATAAACTGCAAAATATGACCAGTTTTCCAAGCCGTGAGGAATACCCACAACAGCTGTGTGTGCGTCTTCCATTTCCACTCTCCATCCTTGCATACTGCTCAGGCCATAACGCAAACCATTCCCAGCACCATGAGCATTATGTTTTTCAGTTTTGGGTTTATCCAAAAATGCACCCATGTTTAGTAATGAATCTGAAAGAGAAAAAAAGAAATGGTGTTAAATATTTAAATTGGACATAGTTCATCTATAGTGCCCCATTTATTTTGGACCAACTCATTCCCTATGTATTTTCTACAGGCCCCTGACTTAATGGGGTGACAAGAGCAGTCCCCTGACGCCCTTTTTTTTTGTTGTTTTTTTGTTTTTTGAGACAGGGTTTCTCTGTGTAGCTCTGGAACCTGTCCTGGAACTCACTCTGTAGCCCAGGCTGGCCTTGAACTCAGAGATCTGCCTGCCTCTGCCTCCCGAGTGCTGGGATTAAAGGCCTGTACCACCACCGCCCGTCTCCCCTGAAGCTCTTAAGACACTGATTTCTTTTGAATGACTTATTTATTTTTATTTTATGTGCACTGATTGGTGTTTTGTCTTCGTGTATGTCTGTGTTGAGGATGTCAGACTCTGTGGAACTAGAGTTACAGTTGAAAGCTGCCATGTGGTTGCTGGGAATTGAACATGGGTCCTCTGGAAGAGCAGCCAATGTTCTTAACCTCTAAGCCATCTCTCCAGCTCCTAAGACACTGATTTTTTTTTCTTGTTTTGTTTTCTCAAGACAGGATTTCTCTGTGTAACAGCTCTGTCTGTCCTGGATCTCGCTCTGTAGACCAGGCTGGCATAGAATTCACAGAGAAAAATCCACTTGCCCCTGCCTTCCAAGTACTGGAATTAAAAGTGTGCACTACCACACACAGCCTATAATCCCTGCACTGGTAAAAGGAAGCAAGAGGATTAAGAGATCAAAGCCATAAAGGAGCTCCAGAATAACCAGGGCTGTTACACAGAAAAACCACGTCTGGAAAGAAACTACCAAGCAAGCAAAGAGTTCAAGGCCAGCTTGGGCTACAAGTCTCAAAAAACTAAAGACTGTGCTGTAGCCACACTCAGAATTTTCTAGAGAAAATGGAGAAATACAACTTGTTTAAGATTTTTTTTCCTCCCAATTCAGTTGGGCATGGTAGCATACTCCTGAAATCCCAGATACTTATGAGGTTGAGGCAGGAAGATGAAGAGTTGTCAAAAAAAAAAAACAAACAAAAAAAAAAACCAAGCAGCCCTGAGCAAGCAAGCAGCCCTGGGCAAGCAAGCTACTGCTTCTGGCTGTAGCAACTTACTACCTGCTTCCTCATTTCAGTCCCTGCTCTAATTCGCAGCTCTGAATAAGCCTGACTGAGTTTAAACCACCCATATACCTTTGGAGTGTATTTATTCTTTCACAAATTACTTTTCTATAAAGTTCCAAACTGATCTTACTTTAAAGCTGTGTGCCATTATAAAGATTTGCTTTTTTAAAGCATTATAAAGTGCCACGATCATTTTCTACATAGTGTGCACACATGTGGCTAATAAACTATACCATCCATGCACCCACCACAAAGTTTATCCAGACCAGGAAAGCTTCCTTTCTCATCCCTAGACTCTTCTACCCAGAATGGACAAGAGCTCGAATTTGCAATTAGTGTTCCTTATAGTTCAACCATATTCCTGTACAACTTAGTTTTACAACTTAGTAAGTGACACTTCAGCATTTCTGAATCCAGTTCAATAGAACAGTGTGCTTTACTTCCAGGAAAGCACTTTCACTTTTCAGGCTGTAAAACTATTGTAAAAAGTTAAGATGCACTTTTGAAATGTGTACCAGGCATCAATACTTGAAGTGACAAATATTAGGATACATTAAGAATTACAGACTCGGGCTGGAGAGATAGCTCAGAGGTTAAGAGCACCAACTGCTCTTCCAGAGATCCTGAGTTCAATTCCCAGCAACCACATGGTGGCTCACAACCATCTGTAATGAGATCTGGTGCCCTCTTCTGGCCTGCAGGGATACATGCTGACAGAATACTGTATACATAATAAATAAGTAAATAAATAAATAAACCTTTAAAAAAAAGAATTACAGACTTGCTTTAAGAACAATGACTTTTGTAATTGTTGTTTAAAAAAAAAATGAATATAATGAGTGGAGAGATGGCTCAGCAGAGTTGTGTTTCCAGTAACCATATAACTCCAGTTCCAAGGGATCCAATGCCCTTTTCTGGCCCCTATCAGCATCAGGCACCCAAACAACAACACTTATATCACTTACATACATGCAAGCAAGACACTCTTCCACATAAAATAAAAATATATATGTAAAATATAAGCTGGACCTGGGAGGCAGAGGCAGGTGGATTTTGAGAGTTCCAACCAGCCAGGACTGCATAGAGGTTGAGAGGGGACATGAGAGGAGGGGAGGAAGAGAGAGGTGGGGGGGGAAATGGGAGAGAGGAGAGTGGATAGAGAATATAAAGTTTAAGCCTCTTGCCTTGTTGACAGATTTTGGCTGATCTTATCAGTCTTGCTGTAAGTGGGGCACACCTTCAGTTTACAGTCACACTAAATTATGGTTCATATTTATAAACATTCATATAAAACTGACAATGTATGAAATGAGTTATCAAAAATAGATTTTTATTTTTTTCAAAGAGTAAGTGACTTAAAACATAAAGACAAAAGCAATGGTATACTAAACATTTATGTAATTGAGTCTTGTAGACTCAAAATCAAAAGTGGATATTTTTATATACCACAAATTGGACCTCTATATGTTTTGTTGTTGTTTTTCGAGACAGGGTTTTTCTGTGTCCCCCTGGCTGTCCTAGAATTCACTCTGTAGACTAGGCTGGCCTTGAACTCACAAAGATCCACCTGCCCCTGTCTCCAGGATGCTTGGATTAAAGGAGTGCACAGCCACCATCCAGCTCCAGACTTCATCTTTTAAACTCCTGTCTTTTTGTTTCTCTCCAGCTCCGCAAATCCATGGTTCCTGAAAAGCCAGGTCTGGAGCTTCTGGAACACCTTCTCCCAAACCACTTTACTAAATTCCATTAAGGGAGGCAAAGGCAGGTGGTTCTCTGTGAATTCAAGGTCTACAAACCAAGTTGCAAGCAATCCAGGCTTACACTGTAATACCTTGTTTCAAACAAACAAACAAACAACAAACAAAACTAAAAAATCCAAGACTTTACCTACACTTAAAACATACCACTTTACACGGTCTATTACTCTCACCTCCCAAAAGACACAGACACACACACACACACACACACACACACACACACACACACACACACAAAATACCAGTCAAAACAAATAATGAATATATGTTAGAAAACAAAAGTTTTCTTGGTTTGTTTTTTGTTTTTGAGACAAACAAGTAATGTTAACTTAGGCTGGTCTCAATCTACTGCAATCCTTCCTCAGCTGCCAGAGGCCTGGGAATACACACCTTGTGGATTTTTTTAAAAATTAGTTTAAATGAAGTGGTTTGAAGTGGTGGCACATGCCTGTAATCCCAGCACTGGGAGACAGGAGCAGGTGGATCTCTGTGATCTGTAAGTTCCAGGACAACAAGAACTGTTACACAGAGAAGCCCTGTCTTGAAAAACAAAAACATAAAATAAGGTTTAAGCAACAAATCCTCCATCCTTAATAAATGCAATACATTTCCTGTGGGCACATTCTCCCTTGAGCTGAAGTCAACAGAATTCCTACTATTTTCTTGCAAAGGAAAGGCCTCAGGAGGGAGGAGTAACTTGTGCAGACCAAGACCTCACACTCTCAGATAAACAATCTGGAGCAGTGCATGCAGAATGGGACCAGGATGATGGATGCTAACAGAGATCTACCACAAGACGGCAATCAGGAATCATAGTACACAAAGGAAGTTGTATATCACCTGAAGACAAGCACAAACTACATTATGTATTTTACTATGTTCTGTAGTTATTTCCTTTTAGGGATCTTCTACCTTTTATTAAAGTTTTGAAGACATTATTCTATCTCAATTACCTGAGTCAAATTAAAGGGGTCTTATACCACTGCCTCCCTGAAGAGGGAAACAGTTAAGTGGTAGGGTCTCCACAAGGTAAATCAAATTGGCTTAATCCAGAGAGCTGGGAAAGACAACTCTGGACTTCTGCCTGCTTGCATCTTATTTTTTGTTTGTTTGTTTTGTGACAAGTCTCCCTGTGTTGCCCACACTGGCTTCAAACTTCTAATCCTCATGTCTTATCCTCCTGAGTAGCCAGCACTGATGCAAGCATGTGTTAGGACACCGGGTTTTTTTTTTTTAGGTAAATAAGGTTTAGTCATGTATTAAGAGTAATAAGTCATTTTAACCACTGACAGTTTCATTTCATAGTATCACCTGTAAGTTTTGGCTATGAAAATTTATGTGTAAGGCTTTTTACAAAGCTTATTAGTGCCAGATTTTATTGAAATGACTCTATAATTCCTCATAGAACAGGAACCCCAGAAAACAAAAGTATATACACACATTTAAACTTCAAAGAATTGAACAAAATAGTTTCAAAAGTCCTAAGAAACTTTTAGTGCTTTAAAAAACTAATTGAAGTGCACTTACTTGTGCCCACAGTACAAACAAATGTGGTAAGTACACAATCTTACAGCAATGAACTCTGAGAAATAAGGGGAGAATACCTGCATGCTAAGCACACTAGGTTTGATTCCTAGCTCTACTGCATATCTGTTTTCTAGAAAAGAACATCTATCTCTTCCTGTTGTGAAATTCTGGGTTTAGAGTCTGAATGATAAGTGAACTGCCAACTGTTCAAACAGTTAAGACAGTACACAATAGGGGTACTTCTCCTAAGAAACAGACACAGTTCAACTGACATGTATGTACTAAATAAAGGACTTCTTTAAACCATTAAGGATTTTACCCTGATGTCTCTATTGCTTGCTTTGTGTTGTTTAGAGATAAGATCTCATTCTACAACCCAAGGTAATCTTAACCTTGCAGCAACCCTCCTGTTTCATCTCCCCAGTACTGGGATTCTAAGCACGCAACTATGCCCAGTTCTGAAGGGAAATCCAACAAGTTCCTACAATGATGGCAACAGCTCTGGTGGGATTTTGTTTGTTAACTTGACACGAGCTAGAATTATATGAGAGGAGGGAATCACACTGGAGAAAATGCCTCCATAAGACTGGCCTATGAGACTTTTCTTTCTTTCCTTCTTTTCTAAGACAGGGTCTCTCTATGGAGCCCTGACTATCCTGGAACTCACTATGTGGGACAGATGGGCCTCACATTCACCCAGATCTGCCTGACTCTCCTCCTGGGTGCTGTGATTAAAGATTTTCCTTGACTGGTGAACTGTGAACTGTGCCACCTGTGAGCACGTAGCTTTTTGGATGGTACAAGAAAGCAGGCTGAGCAAGCCATGAGGAGCAAGCAAGCAAGCAACACTCCTCCATGGTCTCTGCATCAGTTCCTGCCCTAGCTTCCTTTGACTGTGATATGGGACTGTTAATACTGAAATAACCCAAACTGCTTTTTGGTGATGTTATTTATCACAGCATTGAATAGCAACAGAAACAATAGCAATAGAAACCTGGAGACCAATATCTAATGTTTCCAGCCAAATATGTCCTATTGTATGAACTCTAAGAAGCCTTTCCAACCACACATACTAATCATCATTCTGCACTCTAGGAAATGGTTGCTCTACCACAGACAAATAACTATATACTGCTTTATTGAGTGGCCATGTTTATGTACTCTCTCTATATATATGCTTGTACATGGAAACTCATTTCAACTTTATTCAAACAAATCAGTCTTATGAAACTTATCTTAATCAAAATTAAACTTGATTATTATATCTTAATTATTTTTCAGATTTAGATTTTATATTTTTTAGGGAAGGGGCCACCAATTTGACATGTTTAATTTGAGGAGAATTTTTAAGTTTGTTTTTTAGGTTTTTGAGGCAGGATTTTGCCACATAGCCTATTGGCCTCAGACTCCTGACCGTCCTACCCTACCTTCTGAGTGCTGAGAATAAAGGCATGTGGCACCATACCTGGCTTAAAGAACTTTTTGATAGCAAAACTAAGTAAAAAGTACATAGCCCTCAAGGCCAAAAGTTGTTTTACCTGACCCAGGCTTGCCTCCCTCTATTATCTATAAAGCCTCCTGTAATGAGTGGACTTTCAAAGGGCTGATCATAAGCACGTACCCCACTGTTCTGAAATGTCCCAAACGGAATGGAATCCATGGGCATTCTAGATCCACAGGACAGTAGCAGGAGGAGGTGTACAGTCTGACGCCTGGGACAGCAGACTTAGGACCAACTGACTTTGCTACTTTTAGGTTACTATCCTTAGTGAGCTATGAAGACAGCACAAAGCAATGAAATTCAAGCTCAAGGCCACATGAAAAGATCTGGCATTAGTGGCAGCTCTGAAAGTAGAGGCTTAACTCCAAAGAGGAGGCACAAGTCAAATGTGGCAGAATTCCCAGCACCAAGGAAGTTGGGGCAGGAAAGAACTGCCAAGTTTGAGACCAGACTGGGATACACTACAGAGTATGCACCCCCTCACCATGTGCCCTCCCCGAAACGGGAATGGTTGGGCCAGACAGAGGAAATGGGTGGGCCAAGCATAGTAGCACACATCTTTAATCCCAGCACTAGGGAGGCTGAGACGTGAATTTCTGCCATTTTGAAGCCTACCTGGTCTATGTAGTGAGTTTCAGGACAGCCAGGAGAGGCCCTGTAGAAAATAGGAAAATAAAAAAAGCACATCTTAGGGGAGTAGGTGGGGATGTGTGTGTGTGTGTGTGGGGGGGGGTGTCTTGGACTAGAGAAGGTGAGTAAGAAGTGAATAAGCCCATCTAACAGCACTGACAGGGAACACTTAACTCTTGGGCTTATTCATTTGCTCCAGAAATCAGTGGGTAAAAAGCAGGAAGATCAGCTCGGCAGTGGTGGTGCTCACCTTCAATCCTAGCACTCGGGAGGTAGAGGCAGGCAGATCTCTGAGTTTGAGGCCAGCCTGGGCTACAGAGTGAGTTCCAGAAAAGACTCCAAAGCTACCCAGAGAAACCTTGTCTCAAAAAGATAAAAATTAAAAAATAAAAATAAAAGGGGCAGAATACATCTATTGTTTATAAGTACATGAAAACCAATAAGCCTCACTTTGTTGTCTGCAACAACAAAAATGATTATCCCTTTCAAGCTCAAATCAAAACAGAACATGGAAAAGAATAAATAAAGAGGAGGGTTAAAGAGCATAAAATAGAAATTTAACTCCACTAATAATGGATTATAAACACTACTTTAAAAAATGGTAACACAAACGAAAATGAAAGCCTGTATTCTTATTTAATATTGTAATATTTGCACATATAAAAATGCAAAATAGCAATAAGGTTGTTATATGACTTGTGAAGAGGCTATAGGAATTTTGAGACTCCAAACCAGTTTCTTCAAATGGGTCTATCAATAATTCTAAGTAAGAGCTGGGTACCTGGTCCATTTCAATATATTTTTTATGTCTGTGTGCACATGTGTGAAAGTGTCCGTGGAAGCCAAAGGAGGGCATTGGATCCCATGGAGCTGGAGCTAAAGGTCATTGAAGGCCTTCCTATGTAGGTGCTGAAAACCAAACTGGTACCCTCTTCAAAAGCAGTTTGAGTTCTTAGCCACTGAACCATCTCTCTAGTCCAATGTATTCTATTTGAACTTGATGTCAGAAATTTTCTATAAAAAGAACCTTTGACAGTTAATGTCTTCTGGTTTATACTAAAGAGACACTTGTGCCTTTCCCTTTAGCTGTCAGATACTGAGTCATGGGCTCTAAGAACTCAGAATTCCCAGGAGTTTCATGCTGGGGTAGGAACAGGCCAGGGAAGGAAAAGGCCGGGGTTCTAGAGCCTACCAGGGGGAGAGCTTGTCTCCAGGAAAGAGATTTCAATTTCACATAGTTCTGACAACTCATTAGGTTACCTTGAAGAAGACTGAAGACAATCATATGCCCATGGCTGGTCAGTCTATATCTTGACCAGAACTGTAACTAAATCACATGTCAGGCCCCCAAGACTGGACTCAATGGTCCCTGGACCTCTGTGTTTGTTCATCTTCCCAATGCAGCCACGTTGAATAAACCTCCTTTTCTCTAGGTTTACCTAAAGCCCCTCGTCCTGAATAACCATACTGGGACAGTGCTCATCACAAGGCAATTTAAACCGTAAGTCACGGGGTTGGGGAGGGGTGTGGGGGGTGCCTTAACAATTTCATTCTCCCACATCACTCCCACTTTCCCCAATGCATACCTAAAGAACTGCCAGCTCTTTACAGCATGATGGGGCATACTGCAGAGGGTCTGGTCTGAAGTTCTCTGCAGGAACAACCATGACAGTCACCTAAGAAGGCGTCTATGGTCCTCCCATATCTTAATTTTGTGCCAGATGCTCATAATAACATGTAGTTATATGAAGCAAATACTGTTGCAGTCCTCACTGTATAACAGGTATTACTTGAAATGCTTGACATCCATCTATTCTCAATTCTACTCTTTAAGCATATCAAAAATAAACAATCAGAGGATTTAATTAAATTTCACTAACAAATAAAAAAACTCCCCTTGGCTATAGTTGGCACACTTTGGTAGAGGAGCATGAGGAGGCTGGCAGGCTGTGCATAAAAGCAGCACAATCTGTTCAATCCCATCCCATTAAAGAGTGAAGCGATGTCAGAGATTTCCCTGGCTCATGGAAAAGGCTTCTTCCAAGGTTCCTGTGCTTTTAACTTGAAAAACAAGTAACAACAGTGATGCCTTTTTCTATTAATTCTACATGCCACACACTCTAGAAACAACCCAGTAAGGCTAGCATTTATTTTACTATTTTTAATTATGTGTCTCTGGGTAGGTATGTGTCCATGAGTGCCAGTGCCTTCCAAGGCCAGAGCCTTAGATCCCCCAGGAGCTGGAGTTACAGTTTTAAGTTACCCACTGTGGATGCTGGGACTCAAAGTCGGGTCCTCTGAAAGAGCAGTAAGCATTCTTACTGCAGAGCCTTATCTGCAGCACTCTTAACAGTCTCAATTTACAACTGAGAAAGTAAAATTCAAAGGAGCTTTGAAAACTGATAAAATTCAAAATTAAAAGCTAACAGAATAATTAACAATGGGATTTTTAGTTGTGACAGCTGTACCACAATATAAAGAGTTAACATTATACAAACAAGTTAAGAGGTCTGAGGGAATTCTCTGCATTATCTTCATATGCTTCCTATATATCTAAAATTACTTCCACATTCCAAGTCTACTTTTTTTTTTTTTTTACTTTTTTAAAATAAAAAGTAATAGGCTGGGGGATACAGTTCAGCTGACAAAATGCCAGGGCTTGATTTCCAGTGAGACATAAACTGAACACGGTGGTCCCCACCTGTACTCTCGGTCTTTGGCGGGAAGATCGGAAGTTCAAGGTCAGCTCACACCCTCACCCCCACATACACACAAACTGTAAAGTTAAGGCATGCCACAGTTAAGTCTTTTTCACCAACATGCCTGATAAGAAGGTTAGGGTAACAGGAAAACTCCTTCCTCTTCTGGTTCTGCTGGTCATACTACAGTAGCTAAGAAATTGGCATTTAAAAAAAAATGCCAATATTATATAATAATTTCAAACTCTGATTTGATTCTATTTCTAGGGTGTATTAAATACGACTTTTTTAAATGGATAATCTGAAAAACAGTACTTGGATTATATCCCTAAAAATAAAACAAGTACCCACAAATCCATAGTGGTAAAAATTAACAATTGAGTCAGGCTTGGTGACACACGCCTTTAATCCCAGCACTCAGGAGGCAGAGGCAGGCAAATCTGAGTTCGGGGCCAGCCTGGTCTACAGAGCTAATTCCAGGACTGCCAGGGCGGTTACACAGAGAAACCAAAAGATAGATAGATAGATAGATAGATAGATAGACAGACAGACAGACAGACAGACAGTCAGTCAGACAATAAATTGGTGGGGGAGGGGAGTAAGTTCACCATTTAGACAAGTATTACCATCAGCCAAGTGATCAAGGTCAGCACCAATAGTCATAAATCACATCCATATCAAGTTCATCACTTGACACATGATGAAAATAGCACATTTCGTCTGTGGTCTTTCTCTCTCAAATAAACCTATAGCCTCTAATCATAAGAAAAGCAATAGATAAACCACAGTATAGGGACATTTTACAATATCCAACCTCAAAACTGTCAAGGTCATAAAAAGGAGGAAAAGTATGAGGAACTGTCACAGGCAAAAGGGGCTTAAAGAAACATGATGACTGAAATATAATGTGGAACATTTATATAATTTGGCACATTTACATAATGTGGTATATTTACATAATGTAGCACAAGTAATAGGATCCTGGAACAGAAAAGGGAGTTAGGTAAAAATAATAAAATATGAATAAATTACAGGCTTCAGTTAATAATGTGTCAAGGGGCTGAAGAGATAGCTCAGCAGTTAAGAGCACTTATTACTCCTGCACAGTATCTGGATTCAGTTCCCAGCACTGTATCAGGCAGTTCATAGCTACTGGTTAACTCCAATTCCAGTGGATTTGACCCTTTGGCCTCCATAGGCACCTGCACACATAAGGTGTACATTAACTCGCACAGACACACATACACATAAAAAATTAAAAAATAAATCTCAAAAAATAATGTATCAACATTTGCTCATTAATAAATGCAGCTAAATAGTTCTCATGAATTTTGTCATATTATCAGGAACAGCTACTGTCATCATCTGAAGCTCATTTACATGATTATTGGGAATAGACAAAGAATGTTAGCTAGGAATCCCCAAGGGACTGCCCCAAAGAGTACCTACATGTGTGCTCCCCTTTTTGAGAACCTCAGCATCATGAGGATTTTCTCAGGTGACATCTTGCCTAAGAAGACTTTTCTCAGCTCTTGGAGGTTACAGTGTTGTTTGGACTACATTCATTCTGTTGGTTACAAGCAAGTCACTAAGGCCCAATCAGATTCAAGGGGAAGGGAGGTAAATCCCACTTGTTAAAGATGAAAAATGTACAGGTGTACAAGTGTGCAGCCTGTTGAGAGAGAACATGCGTAGCATGCAAGAGCCTGTGTTCAACCCCCAACATGTTTTTTTTTTTTTTTCCTTTTTCGAGATAGGGTTTCTCTGTGTAGCCCTGGAAGTCCTGAAGCTCACTCTGTAGACAAGGCTAGCCTTGAACTCAAAAAAGATCTGCCTGCCTCTGCCTTTCAAGTAACTGGGATTACAGGCATGAGCCGCCACCACCACTACCCGACCCCAGCATGATTTTTAAAGAGATAACGGTGTGTATATGTATGTGTATGTGCTTATCGAAAAAGATTGCTTTGAAAAGATGAACTACACAGCGTCTGGATTTAGATGTGCCAGGTTTCACTATGGACCAGATGGGAAGCCTTCCTAAAAAGAGTTTGCAGTCAGGCATACAAGCACACATGCAGAATCCAACCACAGGGGTAGAAGCAAGAGATCAAGGTCATCCTAAACTTCAAAATGAGTTAAGACCAGCCTGAGCAACAGGAGACACTGTCTCCCCCCCCCCCCCCAAAAAAAAGCTATAAATCTTGGAAACCTGAGGCAGGTAACCAAGCACTCTCTGAGGATCTTCAGTCATTTCAGATGATTGATGCAGAAACTGCTTAAACACAAGAACATCCCATGAAAAGCTTACAGCTTGCAGTCACTCTTCATAGTGGTGAAGTCTACTAAATGACATTCTTGCTCATCCCATTATCAATGTAAGTTTCCATTATGAATAACAGAAATGTGAATGGAATGTGGACACATAGATACCAACACATGGAATATCACCCAACCTTTAAAAAACTGTCCTTATAAGAACATGGATAAACTTTATATCAAGTGAAATGTGCCAGGAACAAATAACTTACAGTAATTAATGTAATTTAATACTGTATAATTATTATGATGCACTGTGCAGAGAATGCCAAGAAAGAAATCTAGACCCACTCAGTACAAATGTAACCACTATAGGACGAACTGAGCAGTACACGAAGAACAGAACAAACACCACTCAAACGTGCAGTGCTGGAAACTGGGGCGCCTATGACAGTCAAGTGGAGGGAGGCTCCAGCGGCGTGCCTACACACCACTGCTGTAATAGCAGCTCAACAGAGCCGGTAAGCAGCAAGTTCTCATTTGGGGGCTCTCTGGCATTCTTCCCCTCCAAATATTTCCAATCCAGGTTTGGTTGAATCCACAGACAGAAAGCTACAGATACAGAGGCCAACTGTGTAAAGGAATCTCAAACAACCAAACTTGGAAGCAGAGTAGAATGGTGGGTGGGGAGTGGGAGAGACAGAGGACAGGGAAGTGTTGAATGGATACAAATACACAGACAGGTGGAAAACATTATGTATTTAGACTGGCTAGGGTGGTGCATGCCTATAATCCCAGCACTTGGGAGGCCAAGAAAGAACACAAACTTGAAGCTATCCTGAGCTACACATAAGACCCTACCTCACAAAAACAGATACAGGAGCTAGAGAGATGGCTCACAGATGAGGAACACATACTACTCTTAGTACCCAAGTTCAAGTCACAGCACCCATGCTGTGTAGTCTGCAACTGCCTGAAGTCCAGCTCAAGAGGAGCCAAAGCTTCAGATCTTCTCAACACCCACTCATGTGTACACACCCAAACAGATATGCCCATAAAATAAGTCTTAAACAAAAGTAAAAATGTGCCAGGCGGTGGTGGTAATCCCAGCATTTGGAAGGCAGAGCCGGGCAGATCTCTGAGTTGGAGGCCAGCCTGGTCTACAGAGTGAGATCCAGGACAGGCACCAAAACTACCCAGAGAAAACCTGTCTCAAAAAACCAAAACAACAAGTCAATGAATGAATGAATGAATGAATGAACAAACGAACAAACAAACAAAACAAAATGTTTAAGATTTTTAGAAGTATATTTTAGGTAAGAGACACTAGCTTAATCCAACTATTCCCTATCATATATACAGACAGTACACAGAACACACAATTTTGTGCCTCATAAATACAGACTTTTTTGTTGTTTTTTTTCAAGATAGGGTTTCTCTGTGTGGCTCTGGCTGACCTGGAACTCTAGACCAGGCTGGCCTCCAACTCCGAGATTGGCTTGCCTCTGCCTCCCACGTGCTGGGGATTAAAGGCGTGCACTACCACTGCAGGGCAACATAAATGTGTAAATTTAAATGTGTGAATTTGGGGGGGGGGGTTAAAGTGATAGAAATTGTCTAGGGAGGGAGGGAGGGAGGGAGGGGGGAAGGGAGAGGGGAAGAAAAGGCAGGCTAAGAAAACCCCCAAGTGCAATTCCCCTTATTCTCTCAGAGAAAGAGAAACTCAAAAACCTGGAGAGACTAAAAGGAAGAAAGCTGTCAATCAGCTGAGGGCACACTACTTGACTACAGCAAAGACCCAGAGAGGGAAGAAAGGTATTCATCCAAGCAGCAGCTGAGAAGCTTCCCAAGCCAAGTGGTACTGCACGGAGACCAAAAGTAGAACCATTGTAAAACTGACCTTAACTTTCAAGACACTAGAGAGGAAAGCCTGAAAATCCCCAGAGAAGGGGAAACTAGGCCACACTATTGAACCAGAAACCAAAACAGCATCCACAATCTCCAGAATATTATCTGGTAAAGTAAACAAGCAAGGGTTGGGGAGTTAGCTCAGTGGTAGAGTGCTTGCCTGGCAAGCACAAGGCCCTGGGGTTCAATCCTCAGCTAAACAAACAAACAAACAAACAAATAAGTGATTAAACAAACAAACAAACAAACAAACAAGTGAGTAAGTAAACAAGCAAGTATTCCTGCAGAACTACTGGCAGAATATTCTCTCTAGAGAAATTCTCAAAAACAAGAAAATGCATACCTTATACATAATGGAACACTCTACAGAAGTTAAAAGTATGGCTGACAGTCACATGTATCACTCAGAATAAACCTTGAAAACAAAGCTAGAAAGAGAGTGATGCTATTTATTTTCTTTTAATTTAGAAAACTTATAACCAATTATTTAGAAACATGAATATGTAGCAAAAATATACAAAATGTGTTTGAATAGTGTAAAACTTAAAATTACTATAAAGAGGCTCTTGATAGTAGTTACTCTAGGGAAGAAGAGTGATGGAGAAGAACTTGAACGTAAACAGCAAAATGTTACTGTCTACTCTTTTGGTTATGGGATCATAGATCATTAATCAACTTCAAACCACACTGTGGAACTATTCAAATTGCTTGCATAAACCAACATAAGACTCTCCTCTTCAGCTGGGCAGTGGTGGCGCACGCCTGTAATCCCAGCACTTGGGAGGCAGAGGCAGGTGGATCTCTGTGAGTTCAAGGCCAGCCTGGTCTATAAATCGAGTTCCAGGACAGGCACCAAAGCTACAGAGAAACCCTGTCTCAAAAAACCAAAAAACAAAACAAAAAAAACACCCAAAAACAAACAAAAGACTCTCCTCTTGGCAAAGCATCATTTTAGCACACAATTTTATGGTCATTAATACTCATATCTTTGACAAATGTGTAATACATCCCCAAAAGGGTATTTGTTGTGTTCAATTGTAGAGTATGAAAATGCTATGTAAACACATATGTAGAAGAGAAACTGTTTAGCCAAAACAAATGTCACTTCTGTTTTAACAGACGTCTGGTCTAACAAATAGAAGATCAACTCGTTTAAATTTATCTGCTTAGTCAATTTTCTGTTTAAAACTGCTTTCAAGATGGAGAAGAGGCAGTCTGATGGCAGTCTCAGCAAGCAGGAGGCCAAAGCAAAAGGACAGGGTGCTCTGGGCCTGCCTGGGGTATATACTGAAACCCTGTCTTCAAGGGGAATGAAGGAGACTTCATGGGCAATTTTAGTATTTTCTCAAAATTCAAACATATATAAATGTATAGTTGGCAAATCATCACATAGAAAAAGCATATTGTATGTAACCTCTGCCTCCTGAGCACTGGGATTAAAAGCACTCACCAGCACACCCAGCCTAGTTTTGTTTTGTTTCTAAACACAATTTAAAAATTTCACAAATGCTTTTGGGGATAAAAATGGTGTTACAATGTCCTCTGCACAAAAAGCAGAATCCACATTGCACAGAAAGAGTTCTCAGAGCAAAAGTAAGGAAAACTCCTTTGATATTTAACAGCAGAAAATCAAATGATGTTTAAGTGAAAAATCAGTCAACAGTTTACATAAACATTTTACTTGGAATAATGCATAGACAGGCTGGGTAGCATAGTTCGGTGGTAAAACAGGAGCTGACCATAATATATATGACTGGGAACTGATCCTCAACACACTCCAGAAATAGAGTATCAGTTCTTTTCTTTTTTTTTTTTTCTTCCTGGAGCTGAGGACCGAACCTAGGGCCTTGCGCTTGTAGCAAGCACTCTACCACTGAGCTAAATCCCCAACCCCAGTTCTAACAGTAATAATATAACACTTAGAAATGAAGAAACTAATGCAAAACAGATGCGAAGAAAGAATACTAGTAGTAATACAAAAAAATACTAACAGTAATTACAAAATTAATAAATGACAGCACTGAAGCTATGATCAAACTACTAAAGACTATTAGAGCTGCGTAAGTCAACAGAACAACGTAATTTTTTTTCTTCTGTGTATTTGTGCATGCACATAAAGGCCCGAGGATACACATACCAGAAAGCTAGAGAATTTTAAGACCTCTTACAAATAAGCCATTTAGAATAGTGCCTTTCTAATTTGAAACTTTAACTGAGGACATAGTATATGAAGGATTATCAAGGTAAGATTTCTATGATCCAGCCCAGTGCCCTTCATTTTCAGTCTGTTGCTGGCTATTACTATTCCAGTGTTCAATATATTTGTTCACAAATGTCTGCATCAATCTAGTTCTGTCGACTTCTTAAAAGAGCAGAAAAAGAACACACACCCTCCCACACCAGTAAACTCACAGAAACTAAACAACTGGTCTCATCCTTTCCTCCAATGTTTTATTTATGTGTGTGTATGAGGGCACACATCATGCATGCCTGTGGAGGTCAAAGGACAACTTGAGGGAGTGGCTTCTCTCCCACCATGTGGGGCCCAGGAGTTAAACTCGGGAAGTCAGGCCTGGTGGCACAGGCTGGCACTTCACTCAGTGAGCCATCTCCTCAGCCCTGTCCATTTTTTGTTTATTATTTTGTTATTGTTTTCTGAGAAAGGTCAACCTAGAGGTTGTCTTTGAACTCCTGTTTTCCTGCTTCTCCTCCCAAGTGCTTGGGTTACAACATGAGTGAACTACCATCCCTGCCTTTCAATTCATGTTTTTGTACTCAAAACTCAGTCACTTCTTTCAAATAGCACTGACATTACTTAAGATTGTAAAACTCATCATATGAAAGTTCAAAAGGATTTGAATTATCAGGTAATTAAAAAATTGATCTTACCATTTTCATTGTATTAATTAGGTAAGTAGACATTAACTACATCCAGCTCTGATAACCAATAGATGTTATTCATAAATATTTAAAAAGCCTTTGAAGTTTGAAGAAATCTTCAAGTGAAATTTGGGGGTGAAAAAAATCAATTCAGTAAGTCACAAGTGATATTAACTTTTATGTGAGAGAGCTATCACTTTCTTTTCCTAGTTTGAAAGCACAGCCTGTGCTGGGAATTAGATGCAGAGCTTCACACATGCTAGGCTAGGCAAGTGCCTACATGGAGCTACAGCAAGTCCAGAGGCTTCAAATATAGAGCAAGAACAGTCCCCTTTTAACAACCCCTTCTAAGTAAACTCAGTTCAGCTATAAAAGTACAACGTTGCTGACAGTTGCATTTTGCTTTGTTAGAAATTTTACTTGAGAAAAAAGAAGTCCCATCATTGTTTTGCTATGAATAGTGTGTTCTAAAACTCAAACTACACACAGATCTAAACTATGCAGAGTACATACATACCCAGGCAACCACAAAACAACAAAAACACTAAAACCACATTACTGTCTGGTAAACTTTAAATTACAACTTCCCAACACAAGGCAGTGTAGCATATAAAAGAGGAATTAGGTAGTTGGTATTGACTCTTGCCTATAATTCCAGCACTTGGGAGACCTTGAGGCAGGAGAATTGCTGTGAGTTTAAGGCTAACCTGTGCTACAGAGTGAGACTTTCCCCCAAAGAATAATTAATTAACATCACTTTGGTGCTTTTTCTAGACTGTCTTTATCTTTTAATTATGGGTATGATTCTAAAACTATAAGGTGTAACTAACAGGCAAGAATATGGATGAATCTCATTAACCACAATGAAAGAAAGCAGATATCAAAACTATATACGGAGGCTGGAGAGAAGGTTCAGTAGTTAAAGAACACCGATTGCTCTTCCAGAGTACCAGTGTTTTGACTCACAGCCCCTACACAGTGGCTTACAACTATTTCTAACTCTTCTGTGAGATAATGCTTTTGTACAGTGGTTTAATAATATGCTAATTGGCCAGTAGCCAGGCAGAAAGTAAATGCAGGATAAGCAGACAAGGAGAATTCTGGGAAGAGGAAGGCTGGCTGAGTCAGGAGACGGCAGCCCACCGTCCAGGGAGCAGCATGTAATGGCACACAGGTAAAGCCACAGAACACGTAGTGACATATTGATGAACAGAAATGGGCTGAGTTTAGGTTTAAGAGTTGTAAGCCTGAGCTAATAGCTGAGCAGTTTTAATTAATATATTAATTAATTAATATTAATAAGCCTCTGTGTGTTTACTTGGGTTTGAGCAGCTGCAGACCTGGCGGGATACAGGAAAACTTCAGCTACATAACTCCAGTTCCAGGGGATCCAAAACCCTCTTTTGGCCTTCACACATATGGTACACAAACATACATGCAGCTAAATTATGCACACACATAAAAATAAATTAAGTTTTAAAACTTTTAGTATATACTGTATGATTTAAATGACAGGTTAAAAAAAAAAAAAAAAAACAGGCTATAATGTCAGGTGGTGCCTATTCTTCATCCAGGCAGCTGGATATAAGAATAGGATATCCAGGAGAAACTGGGATTTGAAGACATGTTTGGAAGCAAGTAAAAGGTAATTAAACCCACTAAGTATAATACCAAAAAAAAGAGGAGCCTGAAGAAACAAGCTCTGGAGCAGTGTCTGCAACCCTTCCTAATGATGTGGTGAAATAAAATGATTTCATTGCTACTTACTAACTGTAATGTTGTTACTGTTATGAATTGTAATGTAAATCACTGACATACGACCCCTTGAGGTTACAACCCACAGGTTGAGAACCACTGCTCTAGGGTTCTGCAACATCTACTGATCAAGAGGCGAAAAGAAGGAAGTAAAGGTTAAGAATCAGCAACCAGGAGTGTTGGGGTGAACTCAAAGAGAGTGGCACCCCTGAAGGCCAAAGAAATGTTTATAGAGGAAGAAGTCATCAACTGTCAAACACTTCTCTAGAACTGTACTCACAGAACCACAGAACAACTTAAGGCATTTACTCAATGCTGACAACATTGCATATACCTACACACAGAGGTAAAGAAATTAGCCAAACATGCACAGCGAGCAAGATATCAATTCAGGCAATCAAAGTCCTCTAAGCCTTGCTCCTCTCCCTCTCAATTTGAATAGAAAGCTCTCTGGATAATTATCTCCCTTATTCCTGGGACTAGGAAACGGGACATCTTGTATTGAAATGATAATGAAGCAATAGTTTAAACCAGGTACTCCTGGAATTCCAACACCAGATAAGGTGCTGGTTCAACATGAATGTGATAGTTCACAAATACGAGGAAACCAGTGCAATGTAAAAGAGCAAATGCTGAACATTACAAGTCAAGAAAACGTTCCTGAAATAAAACCTCAAAACAACATACTGAATGGGTGGGCCATGTATCTTGGGAAAACTAATCCAGAAAAAGATAATAAATATTAAGACAGTGCTCTAGGGCTAGAGAGATGGCTCAGTGGTTAAGAGTACTTGCTGTTCTTCCAGGGGACCTCCGTTTACATGGTGGCTCACAACCATCTATGGTAGGATCCAATGCCCTCCTCTAGCAAGCAAAGGAACATGCAGACAGAGCACCTATATACATATATAAATAAATATTGGGGGGGGGGGGAGCCATGCTCTACTACTATTGTATTTTAAAAAAGAAAAATCCTTTCTACTTTTAGACAAAAAGACTAAATTGGATATATAGTAAAGAAAATAAAACTGTCAAACTTTGACAGCAATGCTCCATGCCATATTAAAAATGATGCTTAAGATATGCAATGAAAGAAAATATATGCCACAAATTTTATACCCAGCAAAAATTATTTTCAAGTATAAAAGGATATAAACAATTATTATGAATCTGCAAGAACTCAAGGAATATTGTTCCCACAAGTCTTCTCAGGGTGACTTGAGATGATGTAACAAGAGGACCTAGGATGTTAGCAGTGAAGAAAGGGTCCACCCAAGGGCAAAAAGTTAGCCTGCTGGAAGGTCACCATGGCCATCAGCTAAGAATCCATGTCTGCCCTATTACTCACTGTGAAAAGCCAAAATGCCAGATTCTTTGGCACCAACATTAATTTACACAAAACTTGCAGAAATCCCCAATTATGTTCCTGTATTTCAGATTACCACCCTTTCCTCTCTTGAGCAGGAAACAGACCAAGTCAATTAACAGCTCAACCACTTAATATGACTCTAACTCTGACCCAATTATTTAAATCCTCAAAAGTTTGGTGTTGTTGTTGATGGTTTTTGCTCTTCTGGGGGCCTGCCACTCAACTCTCAAATAAATCACACATGGAAGCTTATTCTTAATTATAAATGCCTGGCGTTAGCTTGGCTTGTTTATAGCCAGCGCTTCTTAAATTATCCCTGTCTATCTTTTGCCTCTTTTACCTTTTTCTATTTCTGTGTACCTTTCTTCTCTTACTCTGTGGCTGACTGGGTAGCTGGGTGGCTGGCCCCTGGTTTCTCCTTTCTTTGCTCCTCCTCCTTTCTCCTTCCAGATTTCTCCTACTATATATTCTCTCTGCCTGCCAGCCTTGCCTGTCCTTTCTTCTGCCTTGCTATTGGTTGTTCAGCTTTATCAGACCATCAAGTGTTCTAGACAGGAAAAGTAACACAGCTTCACAGAGTTAAACAAATGCAACATAAACAAAAGTAACACACCTTAAAATAATATTCTATAACATACTGTCTTAAAGATAAGGTGGGGGGGGGGGTGGGGGATGTGGGGCAGAACAAAACTACAAGCATGGTGACTCACACATAGTAATCCCAGCACTTGGGAGACTGAGGCAGGAGGATTGCCACGAGGTCCAGGCCAGTCTAGGCTATGGAGCATGCCTCAAAAAATAAAATATGAAGACTTTGTAGTATAGGCTGAAAGACAATGCTGCAGGCTGCAGGATAACTGCTTAAATCAGTACTTGATGTAAAATGTACAAATCATAACCTATTGTTACTACCAACCAAGACTTAATATCAGATCTATTCATCTACTATCCTCATACAACTGATAAATGAATAAATATTTAATATTTAAAATGACTATCCTTTCATATATCATTCATTGAACTCTCAAGTGTTTCAAGTTAGGTTCCACTGGATTTAAGTATTTCTCTAAATTATTGTACTTTGGAAATCTTTTCAATGACTTCTGAAACCAGCCATGGTAGGGGGTGGGGGTGGGGCCGAAACATAGAATTTCCTTCTTTGCTGTGTAATCCTCTCACACATAACAGAGCTATTAACAACATTCAACAGCTTTACTGTCAAAGGAGTTGGGTTTACTATGAAAATCTCAAGTATTGGGCATGACTCCAACTCTGCTGACCAAGTTTACTCCTGTTGCTGAAGGTCCTGGTTGTGCTGTGACTTCTGAAAAATAAGATCCATTTCATATAATGCATAGTTTGATGAGGCCTTACAAATGTGCCTGCGTTGTTCCCACCCAACAGAGATGAGAGAGCATGCATCCCCATCCCTCTACAGCACCTGCACTCCCCTGTCAAATCCGTGCCTGTAGTTAGATTTTTCCTGCCTGGCCCAGTCAGGACAAATCTCTCTTACCTGCCAGTCTCACAGTCGCTCAGACCCAACCAAGAAAGCATACAGAAACTTACATTGTTTAGAAACTGTATGGCCATGGCAGGCTTCTTGTTATCTGCTTTTTCTATCTTAAATTAACCCATTTCTGTTAGTCTATACTTTGCCACACAGCTTGTGGCTTACCAGTGTCTTTACATGTTGCTTTTCATGGCGGCAGCTGGCGGTGTCTCTCCCCAGCCTTCTACTTCCCAGTATTCTCTTCTCTCTTGTCCCGCCTATACTTCCTGCCTGGCCACTGGCCAATCAGAACTTTATTTACACAGAGCGATATCCACAGCACGTCCCCATCAAGATTTAGGGCAGTCAATGATTGGCTCTGTCAGTACAGTAGTTCTACTTCTTCTAGAATTTCCTGTAAAGGAAATCCCATGAGACACATACTCCTTTGTGCCTGGTTTATTTCATTCACATACGCATGTCTGAAATCTGTATATGCTGTGTTTATCATCTGCCTGTTTCTTTCCTCTTTAACTGCCTTCATGGCTTTGAATTTAAAAAGACTGAAGCAGAGTCCAAAATGTAGTTAAGATTGCCAATCAGCAACCTGCATGTGTACATTAAAAGCTTAATATTTAAAAGTAAAAGAATTCCTCTCCTTGCCGAGAAGTATGTTCGTTTTTGGTTTTCCATCTAGCAGTGCTGAACTAAAGTCAGGCTTGCATTGTCCTCAGTACCTGGATGATACAAACAGAGGCCAGCACTACTCTGGACTTCAATACTGACAGAGACGCCCTTTTTAATGTCACCAAGCCCAGGAATAAGTAGCTCTTTCCCCTCACCTCAACAGTCTTCAATTAGGAATGACAGTGACACAAGGTTGGGGTGCAGGGCTTGCCTTCTAGCTCTGTTATTTGTCCTCTCCCAGACAAACAGGTCCAAATTATAGAAGGCAACTTAGAGGGGCAGGCCAAGGTTTTGTGGTCTTTTAAAGAAATGTTACTTATAGATCTGACTGTGCACTTTAGTAGAGTGCATAGAATAAGAACTATGCACACACAGTCACAGCCCTAATACCACGGAAGTATTCATCCTGGAACACAGCTGTACAAGAGAAAAGACAAAAATCTCATGAGAAAAGACAAAAATCTAAACAACAACAATCAAACAGCCATTTCAGCCTCCAAATCACCAATCTACCAGGAAGAGAACTCAGGCACTGATGGCCTGGTTGGCCAGCTTAGCCTATTTATCAGTGTGGTCCCAGAGGGAGGCTTGAAGCCAGGTACTACACAGCACAGCACAGTACAGCACTCTTGCTAACTCTTCCTTCTGGAGACACTTGCACTCATTCATTTTAAATCATTTATTTAGTCTCCTAAGTTGAACTGAGGTGGGCCCCCAAACAATACGTAATTCTCAGCCCTAAATTGCCTTCTACAGCCACACTGATTTACCTATCGCTGACTTCACAGATGAACTTTAAATTTTATGCATCAAGTTCAAATATGCTACCTGTTCAATTACAGTGTAATAAATAAAAATCTTACCCAAATGACCTGCTATTTCAATCTACCTACTAGTATTAATGACAAATACACTTCTTGTACCCCAAAGCAGAAATCAACATTTTTCCGATACAAACCCAACCACTATTCTTGAAGTCACCATGTTCCATTAACGTTGTTAAATGTCACCACTCCAATCTTCAGCAGCAGCATCTAATATCCTGTGTCCAGCACCTGTATCCTCCCTAGACTAACCTGACTGCTATCATCTACCCTTTCTCCAATCTCTAATCCACTCACCAGTTTTTTGGTTTTTTAAATAACTAAATGTCCCAAGAAAGATGTGATGGCTTCTCATTAAAAAAACAAACAAGCAAACAAAAAACACTAAATACTAATACCCAGTCTAGCTTAATCAGAAGCCTCAGCCCTACACAGCTCAGGTACACTGTACATATGTCCAGCTCACAGTCTACTTGTCCTATTAAATTCTCTATTTAGCTAACCAATCCTTCAAGGTATCTTAAAAAAAAAAAAAAAGCCTCCCAAGCTTTTTATCCTACCCCCTCATCACTTCCCTTTAGTGACTCACGTTTGAAGCACCCACTTACTCCACACAGAAGGCATACTAATAAATCCCCACCACCTGCTGTCTTCCCGATGTACATAAAGCAGCCTCTCCTAGTCTCTATTAGTCCAGTATGGCAGCTGTTTTTGAGAATGTTCTGGCTCTAGACCAGAATCTATTCAGCCTGGCTCTTCTTATGGATCCTCAGGCTTTCAGGGCCAAGGAAAGACAAAGGAAGATGAAGAACAAATTACGAACTTTCCTTTCTTTTCTTTTTTCTTTCTTTTTTTTTTTTTAAAGATTGATTTATTATGTACACAGAAGAGGGCGCCAGATCTCATTACAGATGGTTGTGAGCCACCATGTGGTTGCTGGGAATTGAACTCAGGACCTCTGGAAGAGCAGTCATTGCTCTTACCCACTGAGCTATCTCTCCAGCCCACGAACTGTCTTTAAAGGAAAGAAATATAGTAACTATTTAGTTACAATGAAATAACCTTGCCCTCTTCACCCCTCCACATTCTATTACCTTGACAGTCAATACTATCACTCTAGGCACTCATTTCAATGTATTTTAAACTATTTGGGGGATTTTAAACTATCTTTAGGTTACAATTTTTAGCATCATCACTTCATGGAGACACACTTTAATCTCTAAAAATGAACAGTAACTAACAGCTGTATTTTGCAAAGTACTAGCATGTTCATATATACCTACAATCATTTTTATTATTGAAAAAAAGCAGGAACGCAGAAAGACAAGTGATAATAGCAAACACACAAAAGGGAAATTATGGCCAGTAAACCTGACATGTTGACTACTCCTCAGGGTACAAATTCTCCAATAGGAAAACACAAAATTAAAGCCACACGGAAATAATCATTCTCACCATTTTGGGAGGGACAAAGATACTCAAAATAGCAAATATAGACAAGAATACAGAGCTGTGCTGTCCAGGACAATAGCCACCAGCCGTATGTGCCTAGAAAGAATCTAACATGGGCTTAAAAATTGAGATTTACTATAGAATCCTTCCAGTCATTTTAAAATGCAAGGCTCATATGATTTCTGGTCAGCTCCAACCCTTTATATTCAAAATATATAACACTTGACTCCCATAATTTGTCCAGACAATATAATTCTGGAACGATACACTAATTTCTTTCTATACATTGATCATACTGTCTGAAAACAGACTATTTTTAAATATCCTGTAATAAATCATCAATAAGCTATTGTATAGACATCTGTGTATCCAAATTTGGTGATCACCCTGTATTTGAAAATCAAGGGGGTTGGGGATTTAGCTCAATGGTAGAGCGCTTGCCTAGCAAGCACAAGGCCCTGGGTTCGATCCTCAGCTCAAAAAAAAAAAAAAAAAAAAAAAAATCAAGCAGACCAGTAAAGACGGCTCAGTGGTTAAGAACACTGGCTACTCTCATAAAGTACCTGGGTTCAAATCTCAGCACCCACAGAGAGGCTAACAATCATTCATAACTTCAGTTCCTGATGATCCAACATCCTCTTCTGGCCTCCACAGGCACTGCATGCATGTAATATACAGACATACGTGCAAGCAGAACACCCATACACATAAAATAAAAAAATAATAAAAATAAAAGACATCAGCAAAACACACACACACACACACACACACACACACACACACACACACAAACTTGCACTACAGCATTAAGTGCAGACGAGCAAATAACCTCAATTACACACAAACCTATATTGGAAAGGAGTAATCTAAGTCATTATTGACCCTTGCAAATCTACACTACCCTAACAAACTAGATTTTGTTTATAAAGAAAAATTGAGAACTACTACACATTAAGCTAAAATTTGTTCTTACACTTTACAATTTAATCAAGACATTCCTGAGCTATTGAAAGCCAGTTTACCCAGGTTTAGGCTCATCAACCATTAAAATTTCAAATTAACCAAGTAAATTCTAAGAGGCTGTGGGTGTTCAGCTCAGCACTAGAGTGCAAGCTCGAGCCCCATCATCCCATCCCCAAAAAAGGAATGTGAAGGTTGACATGGATGGGATTAACATGGTGTCTTAGGTCATAAATGGAACTAATGTTCATTTTTATATTGTAAATAAATATAGCTGGGTAGTGGTGGTGCACACCTTTAATCCCAGCACTCGGGAGGCAAAGACAGGCAGATCTCTGTGAGACAGAGGCCAGCCTGGTCTAGAAATGGAGTCCCATGACAGCTAGAGCTACACAGAGAAACCCTGTCTCAAAAAACAAACAAACAAGCAAGCAAACACACACAAGTAAGTTCCCATTAAAGTAAAAACCTAATCTTGATTCACTGCAAGGAGAATCACAAATCTCACTGGCTCATAAATGAAAACATCACCGTGAATCAAAATTTGGAAAGACTCAGCTCTTTGAGATTAACACGGAAGGCTTGTACAACCTCTAAGACCAACCTCTTTCCCCAACAGTATCGCACCCACAACACTACAGAGCTTTTTGGGGCTACACCGCTGGCTACCCCAGGCAGGCAGAATGCAGCAAGCACTTTTCAGCAGGAGTAGGGCAGCATGCTGCAGAAATTCCCATTGCAGGGAAAGCAAGAGCACCTCGGGATACACCAGGGTCTTGGACTACAGGGAGCAGTGAGGAACAATCCAAGCACACAGCCCAATGAAAAACTGGCCCTGTCAGTCTTCCTTCCGCTCAACTCTCCAATAACCAGAACAGAAGTAGAAGACACAGGTCAGGGCAGTATTGCCAGACACTGCTGCTCAGCCACTAACCACTCAGCTATGTTCAGCTAAGAACAGAATGAGAACAAGGTCCTTTCCAACACAAACAACACAGTTCACAGATATTCCCTAGCCACTGGTTCTGAACCAAGGCAGGGCCCTCCTACCTAGGTATACTACTCTCCCCATCTCTCCCTATTGTCAATAACAGACCGCCCTGGAAGTGTGTTCTTCCCACTACCCCACTCCTTCCCCCACTCTCTCTCCTAGAAATTCACCTCTCTGAAGTTGGACAGTAAGTGGAAACACCCAAGTCCCTAGTTCAAGTACTGATTTTCTCTCTCTGAGTCCCATTCTAAACTGAAATTCATGTCTCTCATAAGTACAATTTCCTCTTTCTTAACACACTCCAATTTTCAGCCAATCATACAAAAACTCTTCCTTTCATTTTTTAAGACTAGTGAAGCTCAGCAAGACATAGGAGCACAAACCTGTGGTCCCAGCTACTTGAAAGACTGAGGCAGGGGGGGTCACGAGCCCTGGAGTTCCACGGCAGCCTAGGCAACACAGTGACAGCAAACAAAAACAGCTGGTAAGTTCTAATGGTTCTTAAATGCATATAGAAAGCATACACATCCTGGAAGGCTCTCTGAATGTTTGAGGCCAGCCCGAAAGAAAGTTCAGCTGTACAGTGAACCCAAGTGTGGCTGGCTATCTTGAATGTAAGATCTACTAGAGGTAGGGGATTTCGTCTTTCGTTCATGCCAGCCTGAAAGATACCGTGCACGCACAAAGCACTCAGCAAACCCAAGAATAACAGAGAGCCACATATTACATACATTACCACTGTGAACTTTTTACTTCTCTGTAGATTTTAGCCTAGAGTAAATGAGAACAGGAAGCATCCCAAACATTAAACTAACCATTTGGAGTTCAATTATTTCTCATCTGCAGGAAACTACAAAAGAGTAAATGTTCAGTAGAGAAATACCAGACCCTTACCTCAGAGGTAATGTTTTATTTGGGGTAGGAGGGCCTATACTGCCCAGAGGGTTAGACACTCTCAAGTAACAGATTAGCTCCTATGTTCTCCAACTCATAGGAACATCTAGTAACTATCTACCCCTTTGCAATATTTGCACATCACACCCAATGAAGAAAACAAAATACAATTCCACATAAGAACCAATGTTAGTACCCTCAATTACTTTGAAAAAAAATTTTTTTGAGACAGAAACAGGGATTCTCTGTGTAGTCCTATCTGTTCTGGAACTTGCTCTGTAGACCAGGCTGGACTTAGAGATGCACCTGCCTGCCTCCCCGAGTGCTGGGGGTATGCCACCACTGTCCAACGGCATCCTTCAGATTTTAAATTCATCCATGCATCCTTTGCTAATCCTGCTTCTTCTCAGGTACTCACCACCTATCAAATACAAACTACCCACATGCTTCACTTTCATTTATATTATAAATCTTACTCTATAAATCTGAGACTTTAAGCACCCTTTTAGTTCATTAGAAAAGAAAGGTTTCCTGTTTCCATGAGACAATGTATTTTTTACTAACAATCTATTTTGAAATGAAGGTCATTCTAAATAAACAGGGGGTCAGGGGGCACGAACATAGTGATTTTCCAACAACTACCCGGTCGACTAGTACAGTGAGTAGAGAACACCGAAAGCAAGCAACGACCACAAAAACACAGACAGGTAAGAAGCTGGGAAGATTGTCACCTGCCTGGCGTTCACAAATCCCTTCCTGTCTCCAGCGCCATGCACACAAACCAAACAGGCCTGTGCACTCCAGCAATCCTAGCTCTCAGGAGGTGGGGGCAGAGGGTCAGAAGTTCAAGGCTAACCTGAGATTTGAGGCCAGCATGCAATAAAGGAGATCCTGTCTAAAAGGGGGCAAGTGAGGGGGTGGGGTTGGGGTAGTAAAGTACAAATTATGGAACTTTAACTTGTACTCATTAACTGCTAGAAATTGGTCAGGTCTGTGAATTTAAGATGTTTTAAACTCACCAACTATAAACGCCAAAATCCAAATAGTCCCCAATTTTATTCTATCTTACCTTTACAGAGCAGAAAGATGGGAGTGGTCTAGATCACATATCTGGGATCTGCCCAAATTTCCAAAAACCTTATCACATATCCTCAGCTAATGAATACAATTCTGCTAACAGCTTATCTTGGCTATATTCTACAACAAAACTTTAAACAGCAGTATTCAGGGTCATACTAATGGCTTTTTTTTTTTCCGTGTTTTTGGTTTTTTGGGTTGTTTTTTTTTGTTTTGTTTTTTTGTTTTTTTTTTTTTTGAGACAGGCCTTGGCTATCCTGGAACTCACTCTGTAGACCAGGCTGGCCTCGAACTCACTACTAAGGCAGAGGCTAGGATTAATGGCCACCACCACCATCACCAATGCCCAGCTGGGTCATTCTAATTCTAAAATTAGTTCACTAAAGTAAAAGGTAAGAGCTGAAGAGATGCCTGGGGGAGTCAAGGTGCCTTGGCACAAAGTTTGATCCTAAGTTTGATGCTCCCAATTCCCATAGTGGGGAGAACAAGGTCTACCGTCCACTCACGTACCTTCAAAGTGACAAGTAGGAGGGTGTCGCCCCTCAACACACACCCTCGCAGATGTGTGCTACTGCACTCCCCTTCTCTCAAAAAATGAAAGAAAGAAAAACCAGGAACAAGGAAGAATCACTGGAAACCTAAAGCTATCACATTCTTCTAAATGTCTTCCCATTAATCATACCTGAAACTACTGCATGAATAAGTTCAATTAAATTCTAATGTTGGGGGGGAAAAACACAAACACACACAACCAAAAAGCCTTCTATTAGTCTTATACCACTGTTTGTTCCTAATTTCTCTTTTAGAGAAAAAAAAAAAAAAACAATAAATCATCAAAATTACATTTTGCAGAAAACAAAATGTTTTCTAAGAAGTTAATTTTATTCATTGTACTAATTTTTTTCTTTATTTTTATTTTATTTGGTTTTTCGAGACAGGCTTCTCTGTGTAGTTTTGGTGCCTGTCCTGGATCTCGCTCTGTAGCCCAGGCTGGCCTCGAACTCACAGAGATCTGCATGCTCTGCCTCCCCAGTGCTGGGACTAAAGTCATGCGCCACCACAGCCTGGCTCATTGTACTAATATTTTTTAAGGAGCCTTGCTCTGTAGCCTCTGAAACTTACTATCATCTCACCTCAACTTCCTGAGTGCCAGGAGAATAAAAATCCACCACTTTCCATGCAAGGTACTTTAAAATGATTACACATAACACATAAATACTCATGAAATACAGATCAAATATGTTACAACATCAATGGTAGGAGAGGAGAACATTCACTCCCAATATCATATACTATAAAAGTATTCACCAACTCATGTACAGGGACACGGACCTTCCACTCTTGGCTCTGATAGTCTGTAGTAAATCTCCCTATCTAGATGATACTAAGGCAGGCTGCCAAGAGATTGTCGATCCCAAAGGTTTCCACTAAAAACTACCCACCAGAGGAAACATTCAACTTTCAAGAGCTACTTTTTCTGACCATATCAACTTATGAATCAACTGTTCTTAGAAGCACAGCTCTTTAGACACCATCCCATTCCTTTTGATGATATAATCATAGGGGATTTAGTAATTATGTGACTTACTAACATGAAACAGCGTTTATTGACATGACCATCACAGAAACTAAAAAGGCTCTCTCACTCTTGGAATCTTCATAGAAACAAGATAACCAACATTAAAACACACGTGAAAACATACAATGACACATGAACACACAGGGTACCAGGCAGAAACTGTGTTAGAACTTTATGAGAGGTTTAAAAACAAAAACAAAAACACCACCAAATGAAGAGAAAACACAACCAATAAAAACAAGTAAAAACAGACAAGATTTAAAGTTTTAAGTGTAGAGAGAGCACACTCAGGGATAGAGAGCAATTAAGAACACTTGCTGCTCCTGTAGAGAGCCTGGGCTGGGTTCCCAACACCGAAATGAGAGGTCACAGTAGCCTGTAACTCCTGTTCCATGAGACCTCACGCCCTCTCACTCTCTCTTGCCCTCCACCAACACCAGGCACACACGTGGTGGTGTAGTGTGGACCATTTACACACAGGCAAGCAAACACTCATAACACAAACAATATAAAAATGAAGAGACAAGAATGGTGGTGACACACTGTAATTCCAAGAATCTGAAGCAGGAGGATGGATCACTTTGAGACCAACATAGGTTACAGTGAGCCCAAGGCAGCCTGAATTACATTTTGAGATGGCATCTCAAAGGGGAAGAAAAATCTTTTACAATTTTCGGGGGTGGGGGGGGCACACTAGCTAAATTCTAAACAGTAAAAGGAAAAAATTAAAGCTCTTCTGACAGCACACTCACTGTCCATTTGGAAGGCCTACAAAAGCATTTCTTTAAAGAAAAATAAATCACCATCTAGCTGGGTGTGGTGGTACAGGCCTTCAAGATCAGCACTTGGGAGACAGCGGCAGGTGTATCTCTGTGAGTTCAAGGCCAGTCTGGTCTACAGAGTGAGTTTCCACACCAGCTAGCTGGGGTTACATAATGAGCCCCCCAGGCCCAGGTCTTAAATAAAAATTATCACCTAAGTATTATTCCAAGTATGTGTTTTTTTATTTTAAGTCTCTATTTTTGGAAAATTCTATAATAATCAGAATAACCTCCATACTTATTTAGAGATGCTGTATTTCACAGCCAGCCTACAAAAGGAACTCTGTGATCGCACAACAGAGAAAGTAAATGAAATAATATCTATTAGCATTCAGTGGCCATGGCATGTTTCTACCAGAACACACTGTGACTTACACTCTCTTCACTGCACAATCTACCGATTCTCCATCCATAGAGTAACTCAAATATAAAGAGTTCCTGTGCTAATCCCACAATAAGCCTCAGTAATTCTCACATCACAGTAGCTGTAAACCTTTGTTAACAGAAAAAGAATGTTTCTCCCAAAATAGCTACAAAACACGAAGACAACTCAAATTCCCTAATAATCCCTTACACGGCTCCAGCCAGCTTTATTTTGATACATTAAACATGTGGGGCCTATTTTAAAAGTTCTCTTAACTGTGTTATCAAGACAGTTTCGTAGCTGTTTTTTAAGTTTCCAAGTTGTTTTTAGAAGCGCTTGAATACTGATGAATCTGAGCTGCTAGCAAATGCTTAAGAGGCCTTTTTTTTCCCCCCAAATAAGATCGGCAAGCTTTTTTTTTTCCCCCCAAATAAGATCGGCAAGCTTCCTGGGGTGCTAAATCTGGTATTAGAGGTCATGCAACTTTTTTAAAAATGAAGAAATAGTTCCAACATTCATCAAGCCTTCATTTGGAAAATTATTTCAGGGTTATTTTCACTCTATGTTTAATGATACTTCCCTCCCCGCAAAGGCTTTTAAAGTTTTAAGTATATAAAAGTGATCCGCCAAATAATACTGGTCAGTCTACTCTTAATGGACCTTCAATAGATTTGGGATAGAGTTCGTAGCAATTTAAGAAGTCCACTGTTAAGCACAACACCCTAAAATCTCGGACAGTGTTGGGGGTGGGGGGAGGACCACACACACACACAGACACGATCCGAGTCTGGTTAGGAGCAGCAAAAGAAACGGTTTAAAGCACTTTTAGGAGGCAAGAGGCACAGACAGAAAAGACAGAAAGATTTCACAAGGAAGTGAAGCCGAGCGCAGGGGAGGGCAGAAAGCGACCCGGAGAGCAAAAGGGAAAGGTGGTGTTTTCAAACCCGGAGTGCAGGACCGGCTGAGCCGCGGCCTGGGGTGGCCCGCGCGCCCATGGGCGCTGCCTACACGCCCCAGCGCTAGGGGAAGCAGCAGACTTCCGTGCGAGCCGGCAAACTCCTCGCTCGCCGTGGGGACCCCCCCTCCCCGCCCCAAAGCCTCGAGTGCGAGCGGAGGCGGCAGCCCGGGCCGGGGCCTAGCCCGGCACTCGGAACGCAAACTGGACGGACGGCCGTTCCCCACTCCGCTGGGCGCCGGGCGGCCTTACCTGAGGCGAACGGAGGAGGCGAGGTCTCGCGGGCTCGCCCGCCGCACAGCCGCCCGCGGCCCCCGGCTTCCTCCCAAGACGCGCCCCTGCCTCCGCCGCCGCTGCGCCCTCGGGGGCTCGGCCACCGCCGCCGCCCGGGCTGTTTACACCGTTCGGCCCCTCACGCCGCCGCCGCCGCCTTCTCTCCAGCCCAGCGCCGCTGCCGACTCGGCCGCCGCCACCTCCTCCGCCGCAGCCTGGTCTCTCTGGAGCATCTTCCAGCCACCGGACACGGAGAAACACAGACTTCCAACCGCGCCGGCAGAAAACTCCCCCGCAACTGCCAGGGGAGGGGACCAGGCGGTCAGAGCACCAGCGGCTTTTCCGCCATTGAGCAGCGGCCGCACCGCTCCTTCTGCAACCCCCTCCCCGCACCGCCGCCTTTCTCCGCCCCTCCTCAGGCTCCGCCCCCTGCAGCCACCCATTGGGACTCGGCGCGTGTCGCTACGGCTCACTGTTTGCTGAAAGGCATGTCAATCTCCGTTCTCCCGCCCAGTCCGGCCCCCAGTACCCTCTGTGCTTCGCTTTCCCCGCCCACGCGGCCCCGCCTCTGTGACTTTAATTTCCCATTGGGCGTCATTGCCCACCTTTAATTGGCAAGGTCAACTATCCATCAAACACCGCCCCTCAGCGAGGCCCAACCCTTTATTACCATTTACTTTATTCAGCCCCGCCTCCGCTTTGCTCTACCTCCCGACGTCACCGGCCTGCCCACCCCAGCAGCCATAGGTAGAGTCCTCCGTCTGTCAAATTACGCCCACTTGGAGACCGGTTCCCTTATCTGATTGGTCAGAATGGAGGCCTGAGCCTCCGGTCATTGGCTTGCTCTGCTTGTCCGTCACTAAACCAATTTTCCAAGTCCGTCACTCCGGGTTTTTTTAAATGAACGCGCAAAAGTATTCTAAAAGCGATTGGCTAGTCTTCGGAAGCAGCCAAGCCCCGAGCCTGCGGCCCCTGAAGTTCTGTGACCTCTAAGCCTCGCGGAAAACGAACACCATAAAAGAACCAACGGGCAGGCCACTAATAGGTGGAGGTTGGTCCCACCCGGAGTAGAGCGAGCCGGCTCCTGATTGGCTAGAAAAGTGCCCCTAGGTTCTCATTGGAAGAGATAGACGCTTCTCTTCGGCGTTGAGACTTGGAGAGCAGAGAGAAGGTCGAGAAGGGGACTGGAAAGAGACGTTGTTTTGTTTCGGCCACGGGTGGGGAGCACGCGGGAATGGAAAACTGGCACATAGGGCACTGGGGAGGTGGTGCCGGGAGGGGGAAAGGCCCGGATGTGCCCTAACAATGAAATCATCTCTGGCCAATCAGTGCCCCATTGTTGGGATACCTGCATGACCTGTCTCCGGCAGGGGAGAGTGGGCGGGAAGTTGAGAAGGTTGAAAAGCCACTTGAGAAAATGGGACAGGTAATCCCTTCAGGAGGATTTTGTGATGGTTCAGATTGTCCTCATGTCTTCTTTACCAGGACCGCCTACCGTTCAGCTCTTGGCAGTTGCGTGTTTTGTTTCGGAAGCGCTGATTTTTAAAACTCCTTTCTGGGCTCTTGACATTCACCAGGTCATTCCCCTCTTTAAAGAGCACCTGCTGTTTGCTAGGCATGGTGGATAAAATGGAGATACAAAAGTAAACTGGCAGCTAGTCCCAGGCCGGGATGGTAGGTGATCACTGAAAGGTGTGTTTAGAGTAGTGATGATATAAAGGATTCTCCCTGTGGGTATGATTCACGAAAACCGGGATGAATCCAGAATAAATTACATGAGTTCTTTCTATACGGCAGATGAAGGAAATGGTCATCCAGCAATCAGATTTGGCTAGAAAGTGAACCAGATTAATTCCTCCAAATGAAAGTGTAATGGGGCATTTAAACGTTCTCCTTAAGAGACTTTTAAACACACAAGGGTGGATATACACACAAGTCTTTGAAATACATTTTAAACCTCATTCATGCTTAAGTATACATTAGTTGGGACAATTTGCTCGGCTTTGGAAAGAAGGGCATATTTCTGAAGCAGTTGCCACAGTGAAAGTGGCAGAAATAAACACTTGATTGCAATTCAGATGTTCTGGAACCTCAAGGATAAGAATGGTGTCTTGGGATTGGGGATTTAGCTCAGTGGTAGAGCGCTTGCCCAAGGCCCTGGGTTCAGTCCTCAGCTCCGGCAAAAAAAAAAAAAAAAAAAAAAGGTGTCTTAGGGTTTTTATTGCTGCAATGAAACACCATGACCAAAAAGAAACTTGGGGAGGACAGGGTTTATTGGGATTACACATTCACTTTGTATCTAGTCCATCATTGAAGGAAGTCAAGACAGGAACTCAAACAGGACAGGAACCTGGAGGCAGGAGCTGATGCAGAGGCTGTGGAGAGGAGCTGCTTACTGGCTGGCTCTGCAAGGCTTGCTCAGCCTGCTTTCTTATAGAATCCAGGACCACCAGCCCAGGAGTAGCCATACCCACCATGTGCTAGGCCCTCCCCAATCAATTACTAATTAAGAAAATGCTCTACAGGCTGGCCCACAGTCAGATCTTAGGGAGTCATTTCCTCTCAAGGTTTCGCCTCTCAGACGACTATAGCTTGTGTCAAGTGGGCATAAGTCTAGCCAGTACAGATGGTGTTTTTACAGCACAGTGGGCAAACAGCCAGTTAGCACCAGAATCACCTGAGAGTCTGAGGTTCATTCATGCCTACAGAACCCAGAACTCGGAATAAAGCTCAGATAGGTACATTTTCATTTTATCCATTGTGAATCCGGGGATTGAACTTCAAAGGGTAATTTTTTAAGATAATTCTTCAGGTGCTGGGTCTTTTGTTTGCTTGTTTTTGTTCGTTCTGGGTTTGGTTTCTTGACTTTGTTTTGCACACCAACTCTTAGACCCAATGGCACTGAGAATTGGAGACAGCCATGTAAATTCATTTTCTCCATTCTTACGTACTGTAAGGTGAGCATCAGTGAAGAAAAGGAAGTAGCCCTAATTTTGTTTCTCACTGTCCCTTCAAGGATCCATACTATGGGATCAAAAAGGTCTAATTTTAATTCGGGGTGTGTGTGTGTGTGTGTGTGTGTGTGTGTGTGTGTGTGTGCAAGTGTACATGTTTGTGTGTGGGGTGGAAGTCCAAAAGGCAATGGAGTCCATTCTAGGTCCCAGAGACGGAAACTCAGGTCATCAGACTTGGTGGCAGGCTCCTTTACCTGCAGATCCATCTTTATCAGTCTAGGAAGTGTTATGTAAACGACTCAGAGAACAGATTTCCTAAAATCACACCTTTGCTTGGGACGACTTATAGAGGGAGACTGGAGTCTAAGACCTCACTTTCCAAAATAGGGACCACGCTAAAAAGGAAACAATAAGGACTGTTGGGTACCCTTGTGCTTGAAGCCCCAGGCAACCACAGATAGGCAGCAGAGCACTTTCCTGCCCTGCTTGACCTCCTCTCACCTTCCTTTGGCAGACCCTAAAAAGTGGTTCAGTCCTGTGACTGGGCTGATGACTACATGTCTTTTTTTCTTTTCTTTCTTTTTTCTTTTTTTGTTTTTTGAGACAGGGTTTCTCTGTGTATCTTTGCGCCTTTCCTGGAATTCGCTTGGTAGCCCAGGCTGGCCTCGAACTCACAGAGATCCACCTGCCTCTGCCTCCCGCTACATGTCATTCTTTAATCACTAAAAATAAAACATACTGAGGTTTTGTTTTGGGTCTAAGAATACAATGAGATCACAGACAAAAACAATTAGGTTAACTTTCTTGTATAAGTTACTCAGATTTAAGTAACTCAAACTAAGCCCTTCAAGAAAGCCCAAGAAGATGCGTAAGTTTAAACAGCGGTGTGTGTCATGGTAGATATGTAATGTGTCCTACACAATGAGTACTGTCGTAATGGGTTCTGAAACTACTTATTCCACCTTTCTCTAAACCAGATGAAGTGCTCTTGACACTCCTGGTAATGGATAGTACTCCCCAAGATGACATTTAAAATTGAAATAATACTAAGTGTAAAGTAGAAAGCCATTCAGATTTAGAGGATCTCTTAATTTCTTTATGTTTGGGAGGGTTTCACTTTGGTTTGTTTTGAAACAGTGTCTCTTTCTTGATGTACCCCTGGCTGGCCTGGAACTCGCCATGTAGACCAGGCTGGGCCTACCTCCTGGGTACCAGGATTAAAAGTGTACACTGCTGCTCCAGCTCTGGGGTTCTGGGTTTTAAAATAAGACATCGAGACTGGGAAGATGACCTCAGTTGTAAAGAGCTTGCCAGGCAAGCCCTACAGTCTGACTTCCATCCCTAGAATGTATATAATAAAAAGCTGAGTTTGGTGGCACTGGATTCCAGTCTAAGCACCGGGAAGTGCCTAGTCTAATGGGGGCACGTAGGGAAACAATACCCTCCCCTGTTGGGAGATTCTTGATTACACTGTGTAAAGATGTGTCACTGTGATTGGTTTAATAAAAAGCTAAACAGCTAGGCAGGAGGTACAAGCGGGACTTCTGGACAAGAGAACTCTGGGAAGAAGAAAGGGGGAGTCACCAGCCAGATGAGGAGGAAGCAGGACAGGCAAAATGAAGATGAGGTAACAAGTGTGTGGAAGAATGTAGATTTTTCAAAAATGTGGGTTAAGTTATAAGAACTAGTTAAAAACAAGCCCAAGCTAAGGCCGAGCTTTCGTAATTAATAATAAGTCTCTGTATCTTTTTTTTTTTTTTTTTTTTTGTGAGCTGGCAGTCCAAAGGAACACACACACACACACACACACACACACACACACACACACACACACACAAATAAAATATCAGATAATCACTTGTTTCCAACGAATTTGGATGGTCTCTAAGTCCATCCTGGACACAATGTTTCCAACACCACATTGTTACTTCAGAGTTTAACTAGACAATGGTTTATAGCAGTACCTAATGACAGTCTACTTTGTGTTGGGAATCTTCATATGTTTCACGTTGAGAAAGTATTATCTGTGTCCCTATTTCACACAAATTACTGAGCTCTCTTGAGGCACTTTGGTGTCAAACTTGAAGTACCTTGATTTGAGTACATTAAAATCCTGGGATTGAACCTAAATCCTCACAAGTGGTAGGCCAGTGCTCTACCATGGTGGTACACACCTGAAATCTCAGCACCTGGGAGGTGGAAGCAAGAGGGTCAGTAGTGGAAGGCTATCCTTGGCTACACATCAAGTTTGAGGCCAGCCTGGGCCACATGAGACCCTATCTCAAGAGAATAAAATGAAAATCAGTCTTTAGGCGGTGGTGGCACATGCCTGTAATCCCAGCACTTGGGAGGTAGAGGCAGGCGGATCTCTGTGAGTTCGAGGCCAGCCTGGTCTCCAAAGTGAGTTCCAGGAAAGGCGCAAAGATACACAGAGAAACCCTGTCTCGAAAAACCAAAAAAAGAAAAAAAAAAAAAAAAAAGAAAATCAGTCTCTCACTGCACATACTAAGAATCCATGGAGCTGGGTAGTGTGACAGGCACTGCTGGCCTTCAGATGGGGTCTTGTTGTGTTGTTTACGTTGGAACTTAACTACATAGCCAAGGCTGGCCTCAAACATATAGCATCCCTACTGCTTTATCTCCCCAAATTCTGGGATTACAAACATGATCCACCGTGACTGGTGGACCATTCTATTTTCTTAGAAATGTTTGACTTTCATTTTCCTAAAACTACATTTTTTTCCCTTCAAAATGCTTCAGTATTTCCAGATGATAACCACTTCAGATTGGGCGGTGTATGTCTAGGTACATGGACATTGAGCAAGAAGTGAACTATACATTTAAAAAAAACAACCCCAAAACTACCCTAAAAATCCCTGGAGGCTAGAGAGATGACGCTCCCAGTGGACCAGGATTGGATTCCCAGCACCCACAGGACAACTTACATCTCCAGTTCCCAGGTATCCAACACCCTCTTCTGTCCTCTGAGGACAGAGCAACATGCAGGTCAAACATACACATAAACTAAATTTGAGTCTTTTTTTTTTTTTTAAACCACAAGAAGCTGGCTTATGCTCCGCATATGGCAGGGTTTATTACAACATTAAAATCATATTTAAATTCTTGCCTTCATGAGGAGAAATATCTTCTTAAACTTTTAACCAGAAAACTTGCACCATAGCTAAACTCTCTAGAGACAGGAATTGACAGAGGTAGCTGTGATGTCCCCAGCAGTACTTCTGGAGGCTTACTGCAGACTCAGTTAAGATGCCCAGATTCAGGGTAGTATGGTGAGGAAGTCACATGACCATCCCTAACTGCAAGATGGTTAAAGAAGTCTGTTTACAGCAGAGATTCTCGGGGATTACTGAGCAAAGTCACCTGAAGGATGCCCCAATACCTAGACTGCTAACCCCACCCCTGGAGTTTCTAAATTTATAGCTCTCAGTTTAGGGTCCGAGGATTTGGGTTTCCCAGGTGACGCTGGGGCTCTGATCTAGTGTGATGGTTGTCTACCTGAGTACATCTAGAATTAACTAAAACCCAAGTGGCTGGGAACATCTGTGAGGGTTTTTGTTTGTTTTTTGTTTTTTGTTTTTTGTTTTTTGTTTTTTGTTTTTTTTCTTAACTAAATTATTTGAAGTGGTAGGACCCACTTTTAATTCCCATTGAGTTGGGAAGAGCCACCTTTAATCCAGATCTTTTGAGGTGAGAAGAGCTGTATTTAATCTGGGCCACACTTTCTGCTGGCAATATATAAAAAGGACATGGAAGAAGGAAGCTACCGCTCCTTGCCTGCTTGCTCTCTCGAATGCTGGCAAGTCCATTCCTTTACTGGCATTAGATCCTACTTCCTCAGGATTCTGGTGTACACTGAAGATAAGCTGAGACATCCAGCCTCATGGATTGGACAACTACTGGATTCTTGGACATTCCATTGGTAGACAGCCATTGTTGGAGTGGCTGGACCACAGCCTGTAAGCCATTCCAGTAAATCCCATACATATATACGCTTATGTATGTATGTGTGTGTGTGTGTGTGTGTGTGTGTATGTATATATATATATATATATATATATATATATATATATTTGTGTTCATATAAATACATATGTATATATACTTTTTTCATTCTATAAATTCTATTCCTCTAGAGAAACCTAATTAATTTATCTGGGACCACATTTTAGGCACTTCTGGCTTGGGCTAAGAAGGTAGTTCAGTGGTAGAGAGTGTGTCTAGCATACATGAGGCCATGGGTTCATCTCCAGCACCACTGTGGCTTAGGCTACTCAGGATCTATGGCTTGCTATTGATATGTCAGTACCAGAAATATGGCCCTATTGGCATTTATAAGCACTTTCACAGCTGTCTTCTGTTTTAACTATGTATAGATGCAAATATACCCAGACAGAGGCAAAATCCAGATGACTGACTGTACAGACACCAGTAGGTCTCAATATACCCAGCCCTTTCTTTCCAGAGCTCTTAAGAACCTTAGGCTCTGTGATACTAAGGCTTCATGCTTTCCAGCTTCCATTAAAGTCACGTGGATCCAATGTTGCAGATAATGCTTTCACTAAACTGCATGTAACTCATCTCTCACCAAATGCATTCCAGCCCAGCAGGAAATGAGCAGTATGGTCAGATTTGGCATGTTAGGCAGGTTTTAATGAAGAACAATTCCAAGCTAGGCCGAGGTCAGCCATCCAGTCTGACCTAGTGTTAGCTGCAGAGCTACATGTCAGCCTTCATGCATATGTCCAAAGGGATGAGAGTGGAGAGTGACTATAGAAACATATGGCCAGCAGGGACTTGTGTAGCCAGGAACAGCGGCTCACATCCCCAGCATTTGGGGGGGGGGGGGGAAGGCAGGAGGATTCATCATAAGTTCAAAGACTAAACACGAGAGAGTTTTGAAAAGGTAAGAAAGGAGGTGTGAGTACAGATGGTCTCCTCACAAGAACCCAGATGTGTGGAGAAAGACAAGATAAACCCTCTACAATGGAAAGAGAGTTTCCCAGTCTCACATCTTCCTTCCCTATCATCTCTGGCTAGAATGATCCACTGGCCTGAACTACCGGAAACCAGAGGACCACTACTATGGTTTGTATTGATTACCAACAGGATCAGGAGATCTCTGGGCATGTGTGTGAGAGATGATCTAAATCAGGTCAAGTGAGGTGAGCAAACTCACCCGAAATATGGGCAACACCCTTCTTTGGACTGAGGTCTTCAACTGCATAGCGAGGAGAAAGCTGGGGGAGCACCCATGGTCACTGCTCTCTGATCCCTGGCTGTGATCTCGGTGTGACAAGTGACCTCCTGTTCCAGTCACCACGCCTTCCCTGTCATGATGGGTCTGTCAGCCAAAATGAACACTTCCTATATTCGGTGTGTTGTCACAACAATGAAGTAACGAATGCAACCAGGAACCATCTTGATATTATCCTTCCAGATCACAGGACAAGATAGGAGGGTCACATGGGGCATCTGGAGGGGACAAGAAATAACCAGCACCTATTAAACTATTTCTAACTATCAAACCGGTCGTTTTCCACAGTTAAAGAACATCCCTGTTGTAACAGCAACACATATTTGGGGGAAAACTTAAAAATCAAAAGTCTCAGAAAATGGTCTGATGGCCTGAGGCCACAAGGTTTTCAAACTCCCTGTCACACAAATATGTTCTACAAAAGTCTCAGACCCTGGGACTTCCATGGTTATCGTAGAATAATGAATGCAGAAACATACCCAAGTGTTTTCTATTAAGCCAGCTGTCAAAGAGATTTTCAAGATTTGAAATGGCTCTTTCCTCACTGTTTATTTATTTTTTCTCCTCATAAAAAATATAATTCTGAGCCAGGGGTAATCTAATTCTCCACAGACACCAAGTTCTAATTAGTTGGTCAACCTTCTAGAGTCTTTAACAAAGATGCCCCTCCCCCAGAACTTCAGTTCAAACGAATTTGAAATCATAGGCCGTGTTAGGTCCACCACTAATTTTTATTTTTTAATTTTTATTTATTATTTTTTGGAGCTGAGGATCGAACCCAGGGCCTTGCTCTTGCTAGGCAAGCGCTCTACCACTGAGCTAAATCCCCAACTCCAATTTTTTTTTTTTTTTTTTTTTAAATTTACTGTGTTTATAGAGAAGGATGGGCTGGGGATGTAACTCAGTAGTAGACCATTTGCCTAGCTTGTCCAAGGCCATTGGTTTCATCCCAGCCCTGGAGAAAAGTACCACTACCACTACCACCAGATGGTCAAGCATATATATTGTTATAAATATAAAACAATATATATGCACAGCCATTAGTTCCCTTGGTAATCTTACAGTATAGTTAACAATGGTGAGAAGGAATCCAATGAGACTCTGTAGCAAAACAAAACCCAAAAGACCTGGGTGAGGCGATATTCCTGCTGGGTCCAGAAATGTCCAGTTCAGTTACCACAGAGCTGCTTTTGCTGTGCAGGGAACAATGAGTGCACAGTAACCGCGGACTGAGTTGCATTTGGAGGATTCCAAGGAGCTTGCTTGAATGTTTTCCCTTTCCTCAAAGTCACCATCCAGGCCTGGGTGTGCCCTTCCCCTATAACCGTCCCACTTCCTCCTAAGACAGGAAGTTGATCAAGCTATCTCCGTCCCGCATGCAATCCACAGAGCCTGAGAGGCCAAAACTGGTTGCCCCAGAGCCAGCCCCTCCTTGTGTTTTTAAGTTCATGTCATGCACGTGAGATGATTGAGATCACGATTATGACGACTCTGTGGGTGGTATCAGAAAAACGTTCCACATGGTGCCCAACTGTAAATGCTGCAAACTGTGCAGGGTTTAAATGTGCTTGGCAGTGGAAAATTCTAACCGCCATTTCTGTAAACAGTTTGATATTTATGCCCAAGTTCATTCACATTATTCATTCTCTTTGCTATGTGTTGTTTTCTTGTACAATAAATGCGTCCTTTCTGCTGCCTCAACATGCTTCCTTTCTTAGCTCTAAAAGCAAAAACAAGGCCCTAAACTTACTTTCCCTTTTTTCTTTTATCTTTAGCTGCTCCCCACACCCCCACCCCGCCCCCCTTTACTTATCTTTTTCTCCCAAGACCAAAGTTAGACTTGAGTCCTCATTTAGAAGGCTAAGCAGACTGGGGCCAGGCACATACAAGACAATGAACATGGACATCAGGTCCCGGGAGATCCTCCTACGAACACGCATGAAGAAAACTCACCAACAAAAAATTCACAATGAAAGAGAAACGCAGGACTTGGATGCTATTAGTCTAAAAGATTTCGTAATAGGGGCCACATCTCTGGTCCTTGAGATAAAAGCCTCACGTTTCAGGCAGGTAGCAGTTAGGTAATGGGTCAAATGCAGTGTCTCTGCAGGACCTGGCCACAGGAAGGCTGGACATCACAGGTGACAAATTCAGGTTCTGAGGTGAAGTGGATCCTCTGGAAGATTCCCAGATCAACAGACAGAGAAGGTGCTAGGCATAGCTGGGATATGAAACCGTGGCAGCTAAGAATTCTCACATCCTTCCTACCACAGACCAATTCATGGGATGGGGGGGTGTGTGAATTTATTTGTTTTTTGTTTGTTTTTTGGGTTTGGTTTGGTTTTGGTTTTTTGAGACAGGGTTTCACTGTGTATGTAGCCCTGGTTGTACTGGAACTCACTCTATAGACCAGGCTGGCTTCCATCTCACAGAGATCCGCCTGCCTCTGCCTTCCAAGGGCATGTCTAAGGTGTTGGGTGCGGTCTTGATTACATTAATTGAGGTGGGACGACCTGGCCTAAAATGGAGAGCAGACTCCCTAGATTTGGATCCTGAGGGCTATTTAAAAAAAGAGAGAGAGTGAACTAAGCCCTCGCGCGCACACACACATTGGTTGTCTCTCCACCTCCCTCTTCCCTCCTCCCCAACCCACTCCCACCCTTCAGTTCCTGCTGCCTTGGCCTCCTCACAATGGTGGACTGTAACTTGAAACTGTGAGCTAAAAGGAACGCTTGCTCTTCTGTTGCTTTGTCAGGGTTAATTTAGCACAGTAAATAGAAACATAGAAACAAGTAAGAAAGTGAAGACTTCTCTTGGTGAGATTTTTCCAAAGGCTTTTTGGGGTTCTTGTTTGTTTGAAACTCCCTTTTGCTTTGGAAGGGAACAGTTACTATGTTGTCCAACAGGTCCTAAACTCCTGCATGCTCTCCTCCGGCTCCAATCTCTGCAGAGCTGAAATGGTTAAGTTCAGACCACTGGGCTGGCCTCAAGCTTCTTTATTAGGAAACTTTTAAATGTACAAAAATAGACACGGTAGTAGTACATAATGGAGCCCAGGCTTCTGTCTCATGGAGTGGAATGTGTTCTCCTCAACATGTGTGCTATACGGTCGGATCCTCTCTCCAAACCAGGCTTTTCAAGGTTTCCTTTCTAGCCCTCTGGGCTTCCTCAGACGCCTGCTCTGTATTAGCCTGGACTGCATAATGAGTTCCAGGCCTGCTGGGGCTACAGAATGAAACCCTGTCTCAGATAGATAGATAGATAGATAGATAGATAGATAGATAGATAGATAGATACGTGAATGAATGAATGAATGAATACATAAATAAACAAATAAGCAAACAAATTTTGAACAAACTTTACTATCCAGTGCTCCCATTAATTAATAATATTTGGTATATTTTAATTCTAAAAATAAATTAAAGAGATACATAATATTTAACATTCTAATTTCTGAAAAAATAATTAAAAGCTAATTGATTATCTTTGAAGTGAAAAGATCAAAGACACTAAAGATGAAAGGGGAATTATCTTTTTTTGGAGCACCATTTTAAAAGGCATGTAAAATCCATGCAATACGTGTGAAAATCCTCCGGCTGGGCTTCTTTTGTTGCTCACTGCACTTTAAGTCTGAATTTGGGCACAGGAAGTAGCTGAATCAGGGGATAGACGTCCTTTCAAGCATCATTTTCATTGTATTTTTTTTAAACACAATTGATGGTCAAACTCTATTACAGTGACCATGTATGTATCCACAAAGAACCACCACGTCATGGTTCCTAGTAAAGTTAGTAGGGTCCATGGTATGACAACACCAAATAAAAGTCCTTGCTAATAATTATACAATTCAATTCTACATTTACAGTAATTACAGAATAATAAACTATAAAAGACCACGTATTTTTGCTGGGCAGTGGTGGTGCATGCCTTTAATCCCAGCACTTGGGAAGCAGAAGCAGGCAGATCTCTGAGTTTGAGGTCAACCTGGTCTACAGAGTGAGTTCCAGGACAGCCAGGGCTGTTACACAGAGAAACCCTGTCTTGAACAAAACAAAACAAACAAACAAACAAGCAAAGACAGATTTTAGTTTCCTTCTCTTGGCTTTGTGCAGTGGGAGGAGGGTGAGAGGGAGTGTCACCATGTCTTTTTAATTCACTCTGATCCTCTGGCTACAGTGAACATAAATCCACTTAAGTCGGTTTGGCTAGACCGGCATCCATAATCAGCAGACAAGAGACATTCCTGGCACCCAAGTGTAGGTTTGCAGTTCAAACCACATGAGATGAACACCGGAAGCTGGAAGGTTAGAATCCAGCCAGTGTCCCTTTCAGAAGGTGACATGGTCTTGTCTTTCTACCTTGTTCTTGGTTGTTTTTGCTCTTTTGGGGGGCCCGCCACCCAGCTCCCAAATAAATCACACACGGAGGCTTATGCTTTCTTATAAATACCCGGCCTTAGCTTGGCTTATTTTAAACCAACTTTTCTTAGGTTATCCCATCTACCTTTCGCCTGTGGGCTTTTATCTTTCTCTGACTTCTCTCAGTCTTACTCTGTGGCGGGCTGGCGGGCTGGCGGGCTGGCGGGCTGGCGGGCTGGCGGGCTGGCCCCTAGCATCCTCCTCTCCTTGTTCTTGCTATTTTTCCCTCTTCTTCCTCCATCCTCTTGACTTCTACCATTTACTCTCTCTGCCTGCCAGCCCCGCCTCTCCTTGCTCTCTGCCCAGCTGCCAGCCCCGCCTCTCCTTTCTCTCTGCCCAGCTGCCAGCCCCGCCTCTCCTTTCTCTCTGCCCAGCTGCCAGCCCCGCCTCTCCTTGCTCTCTGCCCAGCTGCCAGCCCCGCCTCTCCTTTCTCTCTGCCCAGCTGCCAGCCCCGCCTCTCCTTTCTCTCTGCCCAGCTGCCAGCCCCGCCTCTCCTTTCTCTCTGCCCAGCTGTCAGCTGGCCGTTCAGCTCTTTATTAGACCAGTCAGGTGTTTCAGGCAGGCAAAACAACACAGCTTCACAGAGTTAAACAAATGCAGTATAAAAGAATGCAACACGTCTTTGCATCATTAAACAAATGTTCCACAGCATGAACGAACGTAACACAACCGCTTCACAACTCTGTTGATGGAGGTGAGTTTCTCTGAGCTGTTCACCCCTTCTCATGGCTAGTCAAGCACCAACCTTCCATGGCCTAAGATCCACCCCCATGGGAAACCGACCCCGCCTTCACCTCTCACTTCCAATTTCTGGAAGAAACATGGTTGGTCTAGAATGAGTTACCTATCAGTCCCTGGCCCAGTTGGCTGTCACCTGGTTAGCAAGAATGATGTGCCGTGGCACCATGCTGCATAGGGCTGTCAACACAGAAGGCAAGCGACTGGACTGATACAAGTTCTGCTATAATCTTGGAGAAGCAAAAGCAGGAAAGTCACTATAAGCCCAAGGATACCTTGATGGACCTTGTGAGTTCCAGGCTATCCAGGCCTACATAGTGAGACTCTCATTACCTCTTATTCCCCATCTTCCACCCCCACAAAACTAAAATAAAATAATGTTGGGATTCATGCCTTTAGTACTAGCTACATGGGAAGCTGAGACAGAAACAGCACTTGAGCTCAAGAGTTCTGGGTTAGCCTGGGCTACATGGAGAAACTGTCTCAAAAAGAGGGGGAAAGGTGTGGGTGTGTGGTTCGATTGGTAAAGTGCTCGGCTGACATGCATGAAGCCCTGGGTTTGCTCCCGAGCACCCCACAAGCTTGGTGCAGTGGGGCACACCTGTAATCCCAAACACAAGGGAGTAGAGATAGGAAGATCAGGAAATTGAGGTCACCCTAAACTACAAATCAAGCTCAAGGCCAGCCTGGAATACAGAAGACCTTATCTTAAAATAATAATAATAATAATAATAACAATAATAATAACAACAATAATAATAATAAAGGGTCAGGCAGTGGTGGTATATGCCTTTAATCCCAGCACTTCAGAGGCAGTGGCAGGTGGATCTTAGTGAATTTGAGGCCAGCCTGGTCTACAGAGCAAGTTCCATGACAGCCAGGACTGTTACACAGAGAAACTCTGTCTCAAAAAGCCAAAAGAATGAAAAATAAAAATGAAAAGATGAAGAAGGAGGGAGAGGAGAAAAGAAAGAATAATTTAAAGTTAAAATATATGAGTGTAGAGCCATGAGTATGCTCAAGCTACAGAAGAGGCTTGCCTCCAGCATTCTCCGATGTGGTAAGAAGAAGGTCTGGCTGGACCCCAATGAGACCAATGAAATCCCCAATGCCAACTCCGGTCAACAGATCCGGAAGCTGATCAAGGATGGGCTGATCATCAGGAAGCCTATGACTGTCCATTCCTGGGCTCAACACTGGAAAAACACTTTGGCTCGATGGAAGGGCAGACATATGGGCATAGGGAAGCAGAAGGGTACTGCCAACGCTCGAATGCCTGAGAAGATGACCTGGATGAGAAGGATGCAGATCCTGCACCAGCTTCTCAGGAGATACCGTGAATCCAAGAAGATTGACCACCATATGTATCACAGCCTGTATCTGAAGGTCAAGGGGAATGTCTTCAAAAACAAGCAGATTCTCATGGAACACATCCACAAGTTGAAGGCAGACAAGACCCCCAAGAAGCTCCTAGCTGACCAGGCTGAGGCTCGTAGGTCTAAGACCAAGGAAGCCCGAAAGCACCAGGAGAAGTGTCTCCAGGCCAAGAAGGAGGAGATCATCAAGACTCTGTCCAAGGAGGAAGAGACCAAGAAATAAAGCTTCCCTCATGTCTGTACATAGTGGGCTACCTGTGGCCTCAGGTGGATCAGTCATTGAAATAAAACAAGCCTTAAAAAAATATACGAGTGTAAAATTGAAATGATGGCTTTTATGAATGTCCTCCTAATTCATAACCCAATTATTGATGTATTTTTCTTGTGCTGGAGATTGAAGCCATCATAACTCACTTCTCATTCTGTCCCCTTTGACCAGGCCAATGTGGCATTCTTCCCAAGACAGGCCAAATTGGTTTGTTCCTTGAATATCTGATTCAAAGCAGAGAAAATGCCCATCATACTGGACTAGTCTTTTGAGAGGAATGGCTGCAAGGTGGGTCTGCATCAAAATCACCAGTTCCCAAACTGTGGCCAGGGAAGAGGGAGAGCCAATCCCTGAGAAAGCAGCAGACGAGCTGGGAGGAGCAGGAGAGAAGGGTGCATGTTCTGGATTCTTCGGGGCTGAGTTGGCTCTAATTCCTAGAGCCTGGCCGCTTTATTGTCTTGAATCCTGTGAGCCATCCCCACATTCTTCTTTGCCTAAATTAGTTTGTGTTGGTTTCTATTTGCAATGAAAATAGTTGCTACTGAGACATCCAGATTAAAAGTAAGAAAAGAGCCTTCCTATAATTGTCCATTGAGACACAGTGGTGGTACTGAGATGCCAATACTTCATTGCCATGAAAGCCTTCTAAATTTATCTTGTAGACTCACATATCTTTGCGGCTATAGAGTACATCTGTTGGTGACTCATGAGGATTAAATAGTATGAGAGGCCTCTGTTTCCTGACTATCACTTGGAAGTTGGGTCTCTCTCTCTCTCTCTCTCTCTCTCTCTCTCTCTCTTCCTTTCTTATTTCTTTCCTTTTCTTTCTACAGTACTAGGGATTGAACCCAAGGCCTCATGATGAATACTAAGCAAGTGATCTACCACTGAGCTACATCCTTATCTAGATGATTTCCTGAAAAACAATTTATGCAATGAAATTGACTTAGGCTTTTTTTTTCCGGTCATCTAGTATATTTGTTGTTATAACTTACGTTTTCAAGGTATTTGTGCATATTCCTACATTTAACACGGCTAGGCAGTATTCCCCCATGTTTGTTTATTAACTTAACCTTATTAACTTAAGCCCATTGAGACAGAAAATTCTAGCCTCTCCATGATCTTAATCAATTTTAGCCAGTCTGCTGTGTGTGCAATGGCTATCTCATGGCAGTCTTAATGTGCTTTTTCCTGATAAAAAATGAACTTGAACACATTTCCATTTTCACTGATCATTCAGACATCTTCTTTCATGAGGGGCCTGCCTAAGACTCCCCCATTTTTCTGATTTTTGTAAATTACTTACAGATTCTGAACACAAGCCCTCTGTGCTATCCATTTTAAGTTTCTTCTCTCCCTAGATACATGTTTAACATTTTCATCTCCAAATTTTTCATGTGGAAGAAGCTATAGTATATCATTCCCACCTCCATGCTTCTCTTAAAAACATAATGATTTCAGTTACTGGGGTAAAATCCATGAAACCAGACATTCCAAATATTACTCTGTTGTCTGTTTTAGAGGACCCCCCCCAAGTGAAAGTGATACAGTGGGCAGTTAGTCCCTCTGGATCTAGGAAGAGCTTGTACATGCTTGCCACAAATATGAACCCCAGATAGACTTCAGAAAATAGGGAGCCTGTGGGAGGGAAGGCTGGGAGTGGGAATTTCCTGGGAAAGTGCGTGCCTTCAGCCTCACTTTTACATGAGATGGAGAGAGCATCCCTTCTCACCCCAAGCCAAATGAAAGTATGTTGAGCTATAGCTCAGGTGACTGGGTGCTCGCCTACCACCATGGACATGGCACTGAGTTGGATTCCTGGGAGTCAGGGGGAAAGATCCTAAAAATGTCCCCAGGAGTTTGAGGAATGACCTGAGCGTGAGTCTCCCAGAGTTTGAAATGCAGACATGTGGCTTTAGAAACCTGCGTGCCTGGAGCGCTGAGCACGAACAGGACTTTCATGACACTAGGTAAAGGTGACTGTGTCCCAAGGAATGACGTAGAAGCCACACAAAGTATTGCCCTGGGGGTCATCTGGAGAGGAATCTTGTGGGTGAAAAAAAAAAAAAAAACCAACAGCAACCCAGGGCAGAATGACCGTAAAGAGCAGATAGCCAGAGAAGCGTGATGTGCATGACAGCTATCATCAGATGGAGTGAGACAGGCAATCTCGAGAAAACATCCTTGAGAAAAGGTCAGCTTTGGACATTCTCCACGCCCAGGGCACACTCATGCTCAATGATCCAGAAGCAGGCTCACACAGATGCTTCCCTTCCCTCTGGTCCTCTTTTGCTATGGTGCATGGAGCAGCTCGGATCAGAGGTCGGGGAACAGAGAGGAGGGTGGGAGGAGAGGAGTAGCTGACATGGTACCCCTCTACTTGGGGCTCCTAGACCAAAGCAGGCCTGATCCAGGGAGAGAAGGCTGGGCTCTGAACATGCTAGGAATTTAGAAGTTGCCTTAACAAAACAGTAGCTTATGCAATTAGAAGGGATGAGACCCTTCCTCAGCTGTATCTGTTTTGGTGCTTGGCCCAACTATTAAGTCTTCAAGTATGGTGTTTAACATCTGTGTCTCTGAAAATCTATTTCACTTTTCATTTTTTTTTTCTTCTAAGTGTAGCTTTGTGCCTTTCCTGGAACTCACTCTGTAGCCACAGAGATCATTGGCTACTGCCTCCCAAATTCTGGGATTAAAGGCATGCGCCACTGCCGCCTTTCATATTTTGTTGGTATGTACATGTAAGTGTGTGTGTGTGTGTGTGTGTGTGTGTGTGTGTGTGTGTGTTGATGTGTACAAGCAAATGAGCATGCATGCATGTGGAGGCCTGAGGTCAACCTTGGGTGTCTTCCTCAATCACTTTTCTACTCTATTTTTTGAGATGGGACCTCTCTCTGAACCTGGAACTCAGCCTATGTGGCTAGACCGACTGGCCAGTAAGACCCCAGGATCCTCTAGTTTCTACCTCTCAAGCACTTCCCTACCACATCTGGCTTTTAAGTGAGTGCTAGCAATCCAAACTCAAGACCTCACGTTTGCACAACAAACAGTAGCCAGGTTGCTGTCTTCCAGCTCCTCCTTATCTCATTGGAACACATTTTTATAGCCTTTTTGTTCTGTGCTATTTTGAAGCCAGTTTTTTCTTTCAGACTGTCAAACACAGCAAGTTTTTTTCTTTCTTCCTCCCTCTTCTCATCCCTCATAGTGGTGGGTTTGGAAAACTAGGTTTCAATACATAATGGACAAGCTTTCTGCCCCCTGGCTGGTCGCTCTAGCCCTAAAACTTGGATGATTCTGGCAATCACAGTGTCTGATCTGATTGCTGCTCTGATTATGCTGTTTTTATTTTTGCTGGTCTTTTCCCTGAGTGCCTTATTATTTGTTAGGGTCTCTCTCTCTCTCTCTCTCTGTCTCTCTCTCTGTCTCTGTCTCTGTCTCCGTCTCTCTCTCTCTCTCACATACACACACACAGAGAGACAGAGAGAGAGAGACAGAGACACAGAGACACACAGACAGACAGACAGAGCTGAATGGCTAGCCTTGGTATTTGATTCATAGGATTCCCTTGGGGTCCGGGGTGACACTGTGACAGCCTTGCCTGTTGCCTAAGGGAGCAGTTAATCTGGGAGGACTTGGAGTTCTCTGATCTGCTGAGGTTTCACACCTGCAGGGAGCATGCTTTCCAGCTGAATGTGAACCTAGGGCCAACTTGTGTAACATCCCTTCAGGGAGTTTGTTTTTTTTTTTTTTAAATCTTATTCTTGTTACTCCATGTCAAGTTCAAGACATGTAGGTTTTCGTTGTTTTGGTTTTTGTTTGTTTGTTTTTCTATCTATTCCCGAGTGACTGGTTCATTTCTCCCTGGGGTCTCCGGCAGTCTCAACTCAGTGGGAGCCTCTAGGGATTCTACTTGGATGGTCCCAGGTGTTATTTCATCTCCATCATTCTGCCGTCAACGTGGAAGCTTGAAGTGCCCCGAGTTCTCGAGCACCCTCAGCCCCAGATTATCTTTAGTGATCATTTCCCTCTTATGATTCTGCTTCCTCTCCCTTCGTCTGAGCTTTCTTGGTCTCCTTGAAATATGCCCATCAACGAGACAACAGTCACAGACACAGATGTATTTGCTGTGACTCCCCAGTAGAAGTTTGCCAAAACTCTTACAGCTCTTTGGCTACTCCTCAGAATTCTGTCCCTTTTCTCCCAGGCACATATGCCTCAGAAAATCTGGACTCCATTCCCTTGAGTATAGTAGAGTCTAGAGTCTTTTTTTTTTTTTTTTTTTTTTTTTTTGGACAGGGTTTACCAGTAGCCCTAACTGGCCTGGAACTTGATATAGATCATCTGGTCTCCAACTCACAGGATCTGTCTGTTTCTGTGTCTCCTGTTCTGGGATTAAAGGCATGGGTCACCACATCCTGCAGAATATATATATTATATATATATATAATTTTATGTGTATGTGTGTGCATCTGAGTGTATGTATATGTACCACAAGCATGCAAGCATGTGGTGGTCAGCAGAGGGCATTGGATCCCCTGGTATTGGAGTTACAGGCAGTTGTGAGCAGCCATAGGGATGCTGAGAACAAAATTTCTGTCCTCTGTGTTAGTTACTTAGCGGCGCTCTGACCCAGCGAGGAACACGTCCCGAACACGACAAATCCACAGAAGAGCTGTGTATTAATATAGGATAGAAAAGACGTGACAGGCCTGTGTGAAGCACACACGTGAGTGAGGAGGGGAGAGAAGAGAAGGAGAGAAGAGAGGAGAGGAGAGAGAAGAGGAGAGAGACCTGTGCAAAATGGTGCCGGCTTTTTAAAGAGTGGGCCGCGCATGCGTACAGGACCGCATGTGGCTACTCCATGTAAAGCCACTGAGTCCTAGCCTCACCAGATGTTCTGACCTGGAAATGGCTATTTTGAACCGGAAATAATTAGGCGGTCCACCAGCAAGCCCAACCATGTGGACATGCTGTGCTTTTCTATCACTCTGCACATTGAGGTCTCTCCCCAGCACCTGTAATATTTGATTTTTTCACATGAACAGGAACATTTGATTGAATCCAGTAAGTACAAATACGGTGACTTTGTCCTTATACATCCCTGAGCTCACCATCTTCAAAGGCCGATCACATACACTTCATAATTAGGTGACTAGCTACAGATACCTGCAACATTTCTAAAGGGTCATTCACAAGGTAATAGCAATGTTTCATTCCCCGCCCCCCCCCCCCCCCCCCCCTATGGATGGATCCCAAGGTCTTACTCACATTAGACAAGGTTCTACCGATTCGCTGTCCCATCTGCCCCGAGGACACATATGCATGAAGTCATCCAGCAGAGGAGTTTGTGGGGCCACAGGAAATTGTCGTACTCATCAACATACAGTCAAAAACAAGTTCAAGTTTGCAGCAGGGATGCCTAAGACAACATCACAGTGGAGGCAGGAGATGTGAGAGACAGAAGCTCACGAATCTATAGTCACACACAATACAACGCCCACAGTGGGTCTCTGTCAACCTTCTCCCAGCCCTGTGAGTATCGCTGGATGTTCACTGGGGTCATGGCCCTTCATTCACAGTCTGCATGCTCTAGCCTCTTTTACAACTTCTAGATAGGTGTGATTTTAGCAAATGGAGTGTGAACCAATGTCGTAGTACGTTCAGCCTGGATCACAAAACCTCCGGCAGGATTGTTGTTTTTGTGTGTGTGGTGCTAGGCTTGAAGCCAGGACTTCCCACACCAGGCGAACACTCTTCTACATTCACAAAGTTGTTTGTTCATTCAGGGCAGGGTTTCAGGTAACCATGGCTGGCCCCTAACTCCTCAGCCTCTGGTCTCCACCACCTGGGTACTGGGATTACAAGTACATTCCACCATGTCCAGGCTTATAGTTTTGTTTTGTTTTATGTGTATGGGTTCTTGGCTTGCATCTATGTATGTGCACCATGTGCAAGCATGCAGTTCTAGTGGAGGCCAGAAGAGGGCACTGGATCCTCTGGGGACACTGTTTTGAGCCACAGCCTGGGTGCTTGGAATCAAACTTAATGTCCTCCAGAAGAGGATTTAGCATATTAACTGCCAGCCCTCTCTCCAGTGCCCACTTAGGTTTTTGAGGTGGAGTCTCCTGGCTGGCCTTGAGCGTTTCAAGACCTGCAGCTGCTTTCTGAGTGCTAGGATTGCAGACATGACCTGCCACACCAACCTTTCTTGTAACCTTAAATTAATCAGAGAGAAACAAACTGACTTTAAATAGTGGACCATTCTTCAGCAAATTTGCTTACAAGCTTTAAAAACATTAGTGTGGTGTGAAAATGTCACCATGAACCCCACTATTTTGCATGCTAACATAAAAAAAGGAAAAAATATTAGTGTTATAAAAAACCGATGGGATAAAACAAATGATTTGTTGTTGTTGTTTTGTTTTGTTTTGTTTTTTTAGACAGGGATTCTCTGTGTAAAAACAATCCTGACTGTCCTGGGATTTGCTTTGTAGACCAGGCTGGCCTCGAACTCACTGAGATCTGCCTGCCTCTGCCTCCCAAGTGCTCAGATTAAAGGCATGTGCTACCACCACTGCCCAGTAACAAATGGCTTTTATAAATTAAATACATTTAAACAGACATGGACTTCAGTGAAATTATAAATTAGAGGGAAAACAGCTTTAAAGGTTATCTGAGGAACAATTTTTAAAGTTTGAGTATGTGTTAGATAATACAGTCATTTGAATGTTAAATCTCCTGTATAGAAGATCGATTTTTATAGTTTTATAACAGAATGTCCTTGGTCTTAGGAGATGCATTTTAAGTTCTGAAGGATAAAGTTATAGAAGTTGCTTTATAAGGTTTGAGGTTTAGTTAAAATATAATATAGGAGCCGGGTGGTGGTGGCACACACCTTTAATCCCAGCACTCAGGAGGCAGAGCCAGGCTGATCTCTGAGTTCGAGGCCAGCCTGGTCTATAGAGTGAGTTCCAGGAGTTCCAAAGCTACACAGAGAAACCCTTGTCTTGAAAAACAAAAAATAAAACAAATAAATATATGTATCTATGTATCTATCTATATATATGTGACAAGAAAAAGCAAAGTTACAGATGTTGAGGACAGGAAATTAGGTAAAGGGTGTAGCTTTGTTGTATTACTTGTTTGAGGTTTTGTAGGTTCGAGTCCCACCCCCCAACCCCTACTTTGAGGCAAGGTTTCACATAGCCCAGGCTAGCCTCAGAACTTACTATACAGGCAAGGATGGCCTTGAACTCGTGATCTTCTTGCCTCTGCCTCCAAATTGTTGGGACTACAGATGTGCCACACCATGACCACTTAAAGTTGGGTAACTTTCAAAGTAAGTTTTAGAAAAAGTTGGGATGAGGGAGATTGTAGCTCAGTGGAAGAACAGTTGGCATGTAAAAGGCCCTGAGTTCAATATCCAATATCACAAGAAAAAAACTTCAGAAAATCCTGTGATAACTCTGAAATGTGCCTGGGAATTCATATCAAATACGCAGGCAATAAATGATAGGGCTGGAGAGATGCCTTGGCCATGTAGGGCACTTATTGCTCTTGTAGATGTCCTGATGTCCATTCCCAGGACTCATATGGTAGCTCCTGAACATCCCTAACTCCAGTTCCAGGAGATCCAACACCCTCTGCTGGCCTCCCCAGGGAACCAAGCACACACATTGTACACATATATAGATACAGGCAAAATTCATACATATAAAATAAAATAACTCTGGGCACACGCATCATATACATATATAGATACAGGAAAAATACTCATATATATAAAATAGCTAAATCTAGAAAAAAAACTGCAGTGGGTCTGTGCGTAATCACTGTGCTAAATGTTCATGTTAGACTCTGACAAAATTCAGGTAGTCTCTTTGTATAATTATTCTAGGGGAGTATTTTACCCTTGAGCTCTACCCCTACCCAGACTGAAAAATAATCAATTAATTTTTGAATATATATAGACAGGAGAAGGTCTCATGGCTTACTAGTTAGTGATGGAGCTGAGACTAACTCTTAGGCACACATTCCTTTCTTCTGCGGAGAGGAAAACAGCCGCAGGCTTGCTATGCTCTGGAAACCAATAACCTACTTCCTGATTTCACCGAGGGCCGACCTTGGCAATAATTTCTAAATAATTCGGAGGTGCTGGAGGTTGTCTCAGGAAGAAGGGAAAAAAAAAGTTTCAGAAACGCTGTTCTCTGGAGTCAAGTTTGAGAACATGTTTGGGATTTATGGGATTTAAGGATTTGATGAAGCAGCAGTTTAAAAACAAGAGAACAAGAGTGTCTTTGATATGGATTTTTTCCAGCGTTTAAGCAGTTAGGGCAGGCTTTGCAGTGTTCTGGTTCATAGGATGGATGGGAGTGGGGGTGGGAATCAATGTCTAAAGTGCGAAAATACTCTGAAAAATCACGAGTTCACAAAAGCCACCGTCTTAGAGAGGCAGGACTTCGATGTCATAAGACCAGCCTAGGAAAATTCTCACAGTCCTCAGCTGCTCTTCTCTAGCAACCCCATGTACGCCTCTTCCTTAGCCCTTCACTCAATGCAAAGGTCCCATCTTTAGCCCGTCACTCAGTGCGAAGGTCCCTGTACTTTCTTGCCAGCCTCTATAGGCAATATATTACATATTATTTATTTTTCAATGCAGAATCTTGTAACCTGGGAACAAATTCACAATCTTTCCCTCTTAGACTCTTAAGTGCTTTGGTTAAGGACTGAACACACACACACACACACACACACACACACACACACACACACCCCTACAAGCTCATTTTCACTTACTTCTGGCATAGTACTGAGGTATGCAGTTCACACTTCAAACTCAGAAGGAAGTCACCACGCTCCCTCTGATATCTCTGTTCTTCATTCTGACATGTTGGAATGGCTCCATTTTAAGCTCCACTCTCCCCTGCCTGTATGAGTTCACACTCGTGTATATTGTACTTCCCCAGGGCTGTGTGCTTTCTGTCTGTCTGTCCTGCTTGCAATCTTTTCTCGTTACCTCAAACCCAAGGTTGATCCATCGGGCTACACTAGAATTTTAAAGGAGATAATTCTTTGTGGTGGGGCTGTCCGGTAACATTGTATGATATTTTCCTACGGTCTTTGGCTTCTACCCAGTATTTAATTGTACCCTAATTTCATTACCTATTTTTGTCTTGTGACCAAATACCATACAGAAGCATCTTAAGGGATGCCTATTTTTTCATTCTCAGAATTTGCGAGGTGGCGGTTCTTCATGTCGGGGAAGGCATGGTAGAGTTTCTGGCGGTTGGAGTCTATGTCTAGTATACATCACATCCGGGCAGACCAGGAAGCAAAGAAATTGGAGCGAGAAATGAGGCTGGGGAAATCTCCTCAAGGCCCATCCTCCAGTGACCCACTTCTTCAGGCTGGTCCCTATGTCCAAGAACAGCCACACCAGGTGGGGATCAGGTGTTCAAACACACGAGCCTGTGGGGAACATTTATAACCAAACCATAACACAGTCCCTCAGTTGTGAAAGTCAAGTGTGTCCAGACATTAAAATTGCTGCCGGAGGGCAAACTCATCTGTGCTGGAGTGCTCTGGTCTCTCACTCTGGCTTCCTCCCTCTCTCTGCAGTACTAGAAGCACCTTCCATGCATGCCAAGGAAGTGTAGCATGGAGCTGCTCCCTGCCCCACAGCTTTTGATTACAAAGAGTTTTCACATACAACATGGCTCAATGTTCCGATAAGGTCAGAATCATCATAAATATGAGATCCAGTACAGTGCCTCTCTCTAGAAAATGGTGAAGAAAATTGACTCAGTCAGCATACCAAGTACACTTGCTCCTTCTGTGGCAAAACCAAGCTGAAGAGACGGGATGCTGGCATCTGACACTGTGAGTCCTGTGTGAAAACAGTGGCTGGTGGAGCCTGGACCTACAACATCACATCTGCTGTTACAGGCAAGCGTGCTATCAGAAGCGGAAGGACTCCAAAGAACATTAGAAGCGATACCACTGGAGACATCTCTTCCCCACAATGGGTTAATTTACATGGCAATAAGAACTTTCCATCTACTAGTGGGCTTACCCAGTATTCTACCTACCTTTTCCCAGGCTGCCTCACCTTAGACTCCTCTCTGTTCCTTGAACTTGTCAAGGTCACTCTCGAGTGTCCTGGGTGCTATTTATTTCCTTAGCCTAGAGGGCTGTTCCTGACACTTTCTCTCAAAGGAGGTTTATTTCCTCATTTTCTCCCAGATAGTTCATTAAACACCACCTTCTCATTGAAGCCTTCACAGGCCACCCTACCTAAAATAGTGCTTCCCTGTCGCTCCGGCCCCTCCCTCTACAGAATGTTTCCTCTCGGCTCTTTTCTTTGCCGGAAGTATGTCTTATCTGTTTGCCAGCTGTCTTAATCTCCCTCAGACTTGGGCTATTTAGTCACTGAATATGACCCCACCATCTGCCACAGCATCTACAAGAGACTTACAGATGCCCTCAATCACAGCTAAGATGGCTCGTTCATGGGATCATCAGCTCCCTGACCTCAGGCCCCCAAGTTATCATTGAGGTAATGTGGACTCCGGAGCTACAAGCTGGGAAATAGGCTCTTAACATATCAGCATCACTCCTGAGTTGATTTTCAACAGCTATCTCTTGAATTAGTGAATAAATAGCTTTTCTACACCCCTCTAGACTTTTCTTAGCTTCTCTCCATTCAAAATATTTTTCGGAATTAAGATTCATATTTGTCCTAGGGACTGAAAGTGTGGCTCACTAGTTGAGCTCTTGCCTAGCATGCATAGGGCCCTGGGGTTGGTCCCCAGAAAAAAATTCATGGGGGAGAGGGAAATACAGAAATTAATAAGGAGTATCCCCAATAGGCTAAGAGATGAAGGCCAGGGAACCAGACATGGTTATATAGGTATGGAGAGAACAGCTCCCACCCCGGGGAAGCAGATTCCATGAGCAGAGCTGAAGTGTCTAAAGATATGAATGATGATCTATGGCATAAGTGATAAGAATTGGATACGTAAGGCAGGCATTGTGGTACAAACACCTCACACCAGCACTCTGGGAACAGAGGGTCATGAGCTGAAAGCCAGCCTCGGCTACAAAGAGAGTCTTAAGGCAGCTCTGGGGACCGTAGTGTCTTCGAAAAGGGAGAGAAAGAGGAACAGGCAGAGGAATAGAAAGAGAAAGTGGGGAGAAGGGTGGAACAGAGTTGTAAATGAAAGGATGTGAATAGGCAAGTCAAGTAACAAGACGAATACAAATTTCAAAAAATATGAGAAGAGCCCAAGTTATAAAGAGGTAAATGCAAATTTAAAACCAGTGCATCATGGGCCTTTCCAATTGGCAGCAGTTACAGAGTGATGACTGAGCATTGGTGATGTTATAGGAAAACCAACGCCTGCTCAGACACTCTTTGTGGGTGTGTGGATTAGGCAGCTGGTCTCCAGTGCTCCTCCTTGGAAACTGCAACAGGAGGAGGCTTCTCCAAGGGCACACTGCAGCGTGGTGGAAAGGAAGCCAAGTTTGGAACTAATGCAATTGTTAGTGGAAAGGTTAAATCAGTCAGAGGAATGTTTGGGCTCCTGGATACTATGTAACCATTAAAAAAAAAAATGAAATGAAATCATATCATCTGACATGATGTGTCTCAGATGCCGCCAGCAGATAAGCATACGTAGGATGTGATCCTAACTGAGAAAAACTAAGTTCATCTCTAGAGGATACAGGTTAGAGGGACCCCCTAGTGCTGGATTAGCAAAAGGATTTCTCTCTACTTTAGTAAAAAGGTAGACAGGAAGGAAAACGAAAGCTTTGTTTCCACTTCTGATTACATCTTTGTTTAGATAAAATGATTATACTTTTTTTTTATTTTGTATATGCCTAGGGATGATCTCCAACGCCTGATCCCCCTGCCTCCACCTCCCTAGTGCTGGCTTTATAGGTGTGTACCAACAAGCCTACTGTGATCAATTACACCTTTTTATTAACTCAGTGTTAGGAACTACAATGTTTCCCAATGATGAAAGTTTAAATTTCAAAGGAACAAAATGAAGTTCAAACATTTTCAGGTTATGGATTTAGCTCAGTGGTAGAGCGCTTGCCTAGCAAGCGCAAGGCCCTGGGTTTGATCCTCAGCTCAAAAAAACAAAACAAAACAAAACACAAAAACCAACATTTTCTTAGGAATAAATATAATGTTCTTTGCATAATAATCTAGTCAGTTAATAAGAGTTCCTTTATCACATTTAAAATACAGATTTTTTTTTTTAAGAAGTTTTATTTTAAGGTAAGGTCCCACTATGTAACCCAGGCTGGTGCTGGACAGCTAGCTCAGCAGTAAAGAATAATAAACTGCTCTTACAGACTCCCCCCACCCCCAAACTCAGTTCCCAGCATGCACTTCAGTTGGCTCACTCCACTTTCAGGACACCTGACACTTTCTCTTTCTGGCTTCTTTTGAGTACTACACTCAAGTGCACAAACATATATATACACATACATACATAATTTAAAAATTAAAATCGAAGGCCTGGCATGGCGGCGCATGCCCTTCATCCCAGCACCCGGGAGGCAGAGGCAGGCTGATCTTTGAATTTGAAGCCAGCCTGGTCTACAGAGCAAGTTCCAGGACAGCCAGAGCTGCAGAGTAAGACTCTGTCTCAAAACGAAACAAAACAATTAAAATTGAAAAAAGTAACCCAGGCTGGTCATGAATTCAACATCCCCCTTGCCTCAGCTTCCTGATATATAATATTTAAAAGTATTTACTGAGTACCGAGTGTGAGGGTTCTGTCCTTAATTACGTCATCAGCATGGGACGATGGCCCAGCCTAAAAAGCGGGTGGGCCCTCTGTGTGTCTCCCTTTTCTCTTTCCACTCTCTTCCCTCTGTGCCGTCTCTCTGTTTCTCTGGTCCTCTCTCTCTCTCTCTCTCTCTCTCTCTCTCTCTCTCTCTCTCTCTCTCTCTCTCTCCCTCTTCTTCTCCCTCTCTCTCCCAATAAAGCTCTAAAAGGTAACTATGTTACACTGATGCACTGACTCTTCTGTCCAGCACTCTCTGCCACCAGTGCCATCGCAGATTTAACCAACACCGAATACTGTACCAAATATGAAAATAATTTGACTTTGACAACTCTGTAGTGAATACTGTCCATAACCCACTGTTTTAGAGTTGAGAAAACCTAAGACAGGAAAAGCTGGTGGGAACATTTTGACTGAAGAAAGTTCAGGGCCATTTTCTTCAGTTAGCACTCTGCTGAGCTAGATTCCAAGGCAGAGGTTTAGACTGTCACCCCACATGCTTGACCTCCATGGTGGTGTGAATAAGAATGGCCCCACGGGCTCATATTTGAACGCTTAGTCATCGGGCAATGGCACTACTGGAGAAGCGTGGCCTTGATAGAGGAAGTGTGTCACTGAGGGTGGGGCTCTGAGGTTTCAAAAGCCCAAGCCTGGCCCAGCGTCTCTCTCTTCCTGCTGCTGTGGATCTGGAGGAAAAACTCGCAGCTCCTTCCCAGCACCATGTCGGCCTGTGTGCCATCATGCTCCTCATCATGGTGATAAATGGATTAACCCCCTGAAACTGTAAGCCAGCTCCAATTAAATGCTTTCTTTTGTAAGAGTTGTGGTTATGGTGTCTCTTCATAGTGCCAGAAGACTGAGACGCCACCACACCGCATTCAGTCTCTGTTGTTGAAGCGGCGAGGATTAATGGTTTTGTTGAAATCTGTTTAGCACAGATGTGTCAGCTGTTAAAAAGGTCAGCCCATAGCAGCGTTGGGAAAACACAATTAAAAACAAAATCTTCCAACCCAGGAATATCTCTCCCTGAAGAGGAAGAGAAAGAAAATTATTCTATTACTGAAGGAGCATTAAGCCAGAATGTGAGACACAAGCAGGCAACTCCCTGAGAGGTTTACATAGACACAAAGGAATCCGAAGCTTCTTATGGCTCAGAGGATCCAACTCAAGACCAGTGTTAGGTAGTGTTGGGATAAATAAGTGTGGGGGCTGGTCTCCCACAAGGTACGTTCTGCAGTTCAGAGTCAGAGGGCAAAGCAGGCAGCCCCAAGCATCCCTCAGGACCTGGTGGGCGGGATGGAGAGTCATCATCCTTGGTGATTACATTTCAGAGAGAGCTCCCAGGTCCTCAGAAAACATTCCTGAGTAGGGGCACTGGCCAGAGGCTTGGGGAGCCATTAAAAAGATTTACAGTCTTTTGAAAAGGGCAGAGCAATAAATCACGCAGGAAGAGAGAGAAGAGAAGGGTTTCTGTCCTTTGCAATAGGTGGAAGGTTCACACTCGCTTTTACACTAGTAAAAAGCAGTCTCAGACTTACTTCATCCATTTCCCTCTTGGTTTATTTACTTTGAATGTGAGCCCTGGGGTGTAGCTCTCAGACAGAATGTTTGATGCTGTGTGCAGCGCTCTGGATTTCATTCTCTCTACCCACATGTTTATGTTTACACAGCTAGATTTAACCATGCATTTTTTCACTGTGATGGTGCACACCTCTAGTTTCAGAACTCTCGAAGCAGAGACAGGCAGATCTCTGTGCGTTCTAAGCCAGCCTTGTCTACCTAGAGTTCCAGACAAGCCAGGGCTACACAGTGAGACTCTGTCTCATAAAATGGAAGCAAAACAAAACCCCCCAAAATCCAACATACATTTTTATATATAATGTTGCAGCTATGGGATTTTTTTTTAAATTTTATGTATTCATTTGTGTTTGTATGCAAGCATGTGTGCATTCGTGCATGTCTGTGTGTGTAGGTGTGTAGGTGTATGCATATGTGTATGAGTGTGTGTATGTGTGTAGGTGTGTGCATATGGGTGTATATGTGCATATGTGTATGTGTGTGTGTATGTGTGTGTGTGTGTGTGTGTGTGTGTGTGTGTGTGTATGTGTGTGTGTTCTCAGGTAAAGGACAACTTGAAGGAGTCAGTACTTCCACCATGTGGAGCTCAGCAGGAACCAAACACAAGCTTGGCAGCAAGAGCCTTAACCCACTGAGCCATCTTGCCAGCCCTGGGACTGTGGTTTTAACCCGTCTCTCGGAGTTATGTATTAGAAACTTATCCTTAATGCCACAATGCTGAGAAGGGGATCCTTTATTTTGTTTTGTTGGTTGGTTGACTGGTTGGTTTTATTTTGAGACAGGGTCTTACGATGTAGCCCTGGCTGGCTTTGGACTCCCTGCCCTTCTGCCTCAAGCTTCTCAGATGCTGAGTTTGACAGGTGTGGCCCAGCCTAGAGGTGGAACCTTAAGAGATTATTAGGTCAATATCAAAGCAGAATTCTAGTCGCTGCCCTGCCCAGCCTGCTGCCTCTGTGCCATGGGCTCCGTAAGCATTCCTCCCTGACAGCAGTAGCAAAGAACCCACTCGGTCATGGAAGCCCTGTACTAGGCTGGCACTCTTAAAGGTCCCACCACATCCCAGTATTACCACCCTGAGCACCGAGCTCTCAACACACAAACCCTGGAAAGACAAACTCAAAGCATCCCCAGATGTCCTCAGAGGCCTGGGACAGAGCTGGAAGAGAGTCAGGATAGCTTCCAGGTTAACATCAGAGGTTGGCTTGAGGTTTCAGTGTTCTCATATGCACAGCCTTGTGAGCCTTCCAGACTCCTGTGTCCACACACGGATATGAGACACTGAGGTGGGCTGAGACTAGCAAAAGCACAAGCTACCTAGTGCTGAGAGGCTCAGGCAACGGCAGAGCTGAATTACAGCAGGATGTCATGTGACCACTCTAACCATAAAGACCTGAGGCCTCTCAGAAACTAGTAGCTAAGTGTCCTTTGCATCATGGTAATGGCATCTCCTATCAACAGCCTTGCTAAGCTGCATGCTGTCAAGTCACATCTGGAGAAGACCTACATTAAGACAGAAAACCTTGTTCCAAGGAAAATCCTGACTCAGTCCTAAAGCTTCCTGCCTTCTTCTCCCATCCTACACTCATGAATAATCCTCCCATCATTAAAATTTGCCTGTTCAATGAACTATCCTAAATCCTAGCCATGAATCACTCTCCTGAGAAGCCCACACTCACCCTTGAGTACCCAGTAGTTAACTTCCTGCAAAGTCCTTACTTTACCTTTGTCTTACTTCCAAATTATTTCTTTGATTGTGACAAGATCCTAGAAACACAGGTAGATGTTATCTGTCTGGTCTGTCTGTGAGACCTTCCCAACCTAAGCCACTAACAACACCAGGAACTCATTGTAAGCTTTTTTTTAATTCTATGTATGTATTTAATTATTTATTGCAACAAGGTCTCACTATGTAGCCCTGTCTGGCTTGGAACTCCTCATATAGACCAGGCTGGCCTTGATCTAACAGCCTTATGCCTATCCATGCCTCCAGGGTGCTGAGATTAAAAGCCCATGCCGCCATGCCTGGCTATAAGCCTTTATAAGTCTTCCTGACTCTTTGCTATGACTAATGACAGGTCCCCATACAACAGGAAATTGAGAGAGACTGTGGTAAATCCAACAATTCTAGAGGAAAAGGAGCCACCCCATATGAAAATGGACTGTCTGCCAAAGCTTAATTTCGACTACCTCCATTTGGCTAAAGGCGTGGCTTAAGAAGTGTTTCCCAGACTGCCTGTAGAAACAGAGAACAAATTCTGAAGTCCTGAGTGAATATGTACTGTTTGACATGGGCACAGCCATGTCGAGGACTCCATGCTCAGACACACAGGATGGCAGATGTTTAATAATGTGTACAGAAAGTTTCCCACCTAAATATCCACAGCCTGAAGACTGCTCCGCTACAGACAGCTTCTACCAAGATTGGCTAAACCAGCCTCCTTCTTCACCTTTATGCAATAATCTCAGCTCCCTGTTCAATTGTATATAATAAGCACGCTGAGCTTCCAGGGTGCACAGAGAGCCAGAGCACCCTAGCCCAGCTTTTCTGAACACGTGTCTGTGTGTCTGTCCTTTCTTCGTTCCCTCAGTGCCCAGTCAGGTCAGTCCCTGGAGTCCCGGCAGGTGAGGCAGTAGGGTGAGTTCTACGATAAAGGAACTTGTTTTCTGCAGATCTCAGGCCCACTGGGCTTCTCTTCCCTCTCTTCAAAGCTTCTACATCTTGCTTTCTTCAAACCATTCCTTCTTCTAGACCCACACAGAATGTCTGCTGCAGGACTATCCACGACCTGTATTTTACGTTGTTGGTTGTTTTTGTTTTTGTTTTTGTTTTTTTGTTTTTGTTTTGTTTTCTTTCTTCACAATTTACCCTCCTACCGACTTAGAAATCTGGTAAGCTAGATACTAAAGGAAGCTCTTGGAGGGTCAAGGTCCATTTTCACTTCTCTTTGGCTCTTTAGCACTTAGCATCTGGAGGCTGCGAGAGGGCAATCTTAGATGGGTGCTGGTGCACTAACATTGATGGAAGACAGCGGTACAGAAATAATGTACCTGCTCAATGAGAAATCACTGCACATTTAGAGAAGAAGAAAAGGCACTTTACAAGGACGCTTATCTGGCCAGGCAGCAGTGGCACAAGCCTTTAATCCCAGCACTCGGGAAGCAGAGCCAGGTGGATCTCTGTGAGTTCAAGGCCAGCCTGATCTACAAAGCAAGATCCATGACAGGCACCAAAACTACACGGAGAAACCCTGTCTCAAAAAACGAAAAAAAGAGAACACCTATCTGACTATGGCTAACACAAGAACACCTGTCTGACTGAGGCTAACACCCAAGTAAGAGTCAGCCCCTCCCACAAGATATTCCTAATATATATACATTTTAGGCTTATGCATTCCACAAATACTATCATCCATAAATCTCGCTCAGCTCCCAACCCCAGGCTCCACTTGCAACAATTTAAAGAGAGAGGAGACTGCAAGCCTGGCTACTTAGGCAGATAGATTTGCACAGCAGACATATTGCGTATTGCCAGGATTATTTTAAGTACACCAGTGTTCCCTACCTTGCAATAGTTATTACACAAGGTTTCTTGCCTACATGGCAAAATTATGCTTTTCCCAGTGAGCACAGGGGACCAAATGGCAGACCAGAACTTGATGTTGGCTGTGATCCAATACCTCTCTCTGCCCTTGAGCTGCCATTAGGGGTATCAGGGAACAGGACTAATGATTGGTAGTAAGTAGGTGCTGTCTCTGTTAAGAGGGTGGGGCCTAATGGCTGGTCAATCCTGGTGAGCAAATATTTACATCCCGCATCCTACATTTTGCTCACCTCTAACAGGCCTGGATAGCACATTAATTTTGGAGGCAATGCTCCCTGAGCTAAATTCCACTTGTGTGACTTGATAATAAACCTATTAACAAATCCTTCATAACATCAGTTCCATTACTTCGAGTCTTTTCTATGTCAAGAGTAGCTTGAAGTATCACCCTATCGATAGGCAATGATTTGGAGAGAGATGTTTTGGAGGGAAAATGTTAGCCCGTGATGGCATGTTTTATGTTACTGTCCTAGCATCTCAAATACTGATGAATTTATAAAGAAAAGAAATATGTTTGACTCAAGTCCAAGAGCATCTGGCTGGTGCCTGGTAAGGGCTCTCATGATGCCTGACTCCTCAGTGGGATGTGAAGGGGACAGTATGACATGAACAAGAGAGGACAAAACCCACCCCTGAATCAGATCCACAAGTCCACTCTTTGAGGGACACATCCAAACCATGGTGCCTGCCAGCCACTCCTCATGTCCCCTTTCAGAATTGTGACTGTTTATATGTGAGGCCATCCCTGATTGTTCTGGGAATAGGGGCGACTTTTCTTGGTTATACCTGAATATATATATGGGAGAAGAAAAAAAAAAAAACAACAACTTTTTCTGTGCCCTTAGGTTCTTTTCTTGGAATGTGCAAATTAAAATGACCAAAGACATTGTTAGGAGAAAAGGGATTTCCCAGAAAGAAAGTGTCATGGTGTTTCTGTCAATGTGGTAAAACATCATGACCAAAAGCAACTCAAGGAAGAAAGAATTTCTTTCTGTTTATAATTTTCAAGTCCTCCCACTCCATTACTAAGGGAAGTCTAGGCTTCCTGGGTTCCCAGGAGGCAGGAACCTTGTGGCAGGAACTGAGGCAGATGCTATCGGTTTGCTCCTCATGACATTTGTTCAGCCTGCCCAAATATACTCTCCCAGGATCACCTGCCCAAAGGTGGCACCACCCACAGTGAGCTGAGTCCTCACACATGGATCATTAATCAAGAAAATACCTCACAAGCTCACCCACAGGCCAATCCAGTGAGACATTTTTCTCCATTGAGGTTCTGTCTTCCCAAATGACTCTGATTTAAATCAAGTTTATCAACAAAACCTAATCAAGAGAGGTAGTAAACATTCAGAGGACTGATATACAAGACTTGTGGGTCTATATACCGTTTAAGGGCAGTATAGTCTGGAAGGAGGGATAGGAGCAGTATGAAGTGACTTCAGGAAGGTGACTATGGATGGCAGGGCTATTTCAGAGACTTGGGCAGTCAGTCTCCTCGCGTTGGTGTGAGAGTGGGACACTTTTACAAGTGGAAAATTATGTCCCCGGTCCTCCGGTGAGCTTTGCAGGGTAGCAGAGGAAGTCACGTAGAGAAAACAGCACAGGCAGTGCTCCAGAAATCAGAGCCGAGTTCCCTGTAACCGGACTCCTCTGCTCACTTTCAATGCAAACACACCGCCGTGGTCAGCTCACTAAAAGAAGCAAATCATTGTTGTGAGTATTAATCCCACCTCTACCAGGATTTGACACAGAATAATATCCTCGGGAGGCAGGAACTGTGTGTGGAATGCGCGCTTATGTCTACCTAACTAGAATCTGACAGTGTCATCCCAGCTCACAGAAGGCCCTAGATACACTGTGATCTTATTTCTAGTTAGCAGCATGAGCTAATCCCCACAAAGCCACCCTCCTCTGATGTAGCACAAGGAAGAATTAGGATGTTCTCCGTGGGCCACGGCAACATGCTACCTGCTGAGTCACTAAGCCGATCTATTTTTAATCCAGTGAGCCAAACTTCTCTTTGTGCGACCTTATCTGAATGATTTCTTCCGAGAGCTTCTAAAAACTGCACCACTCCCCCAAACGGAGAGACCATTGGTTTTTATTACTCTGATAAAAATAGTGATGCTGCTTCTTCAGTTGGACGTGAACCTTTTATTTTTACCAGAGAGCAAACAAATGTAACCTTAACAAAGACATATAGGTAACTAAAGAAAATAGAAGAAGAAAAAAAACTTAGTAGAATTATTTTTATTTGAGTATTTTTTTCTGTATAGCAATGACAATAGAGACATTCGTGGTAAAATTATGTTCTTATTTTACATAGTTCTTCATCAGTACAGGGGAAAAAATGAAACAGGCGCAGGTCACCACGTGACACTGCTTTTGATGATGTGATGTTGAGTGACTGGCACTGGGGGATGGCTCCATTGGTAAAGTGCATGCCTTGCAAGAATGAGAACCGGAGCTCAATTCCCAGAACCGACATAAAACAAAAATAAAAACAAAACACAGGCTAGAGGCACATGCTTCAAAACTCCCAGCTAGGGAGATGAGGACAGACAGATCTCTGGAGCTCACTGGCTAGTTAGCAAATCAAGGACCAAGCCAGTGAGAGGTCTTGTCATAAAAACATGAGTGGACAACTTTTAAGGTGTGACATGTGAAGTTGTCTGGCTCCTTTAAGCACATCCATACACATCAATGCACATAAACATAGCATAAACACATACTCACATACACATACTGACATGCATATATAAACACATACATACATATACACACACATACATTCATACACATATACACATACACACCATGCTCACACACATATACACATACACATATATACACACCTATGCAATATACAAACGCACACACTCACATATATACAAACACATACAAACATACTCTCACACATACACACACTCATACATACGTACACACAAACATACACTCATACGCATATGCACATTCACATACATGTGTGCCACATGTACAAGAAGCACATGGGGTTTTGGTTTTACTAGAAAATGCTTCATCAAAATTGTGACACTCTTACCAGCCTAACCAGAAAAGAAAATCAGATAGTATTTATAAAACTACCATTAAATAGAAAAAAAAAAAAAAAACCTTGAAATTGCATGCCACATATTAGTGATTTCTTATTATTTGTTTCCTCACTTATTTGCAGTACTGGGTGTTGGGGATTGATTCGAGGGCCTCTTGCATGCCCAGCAACCAGCCACTTTACTACTAAGTTCTATCCCCAGTGAATTATTTCTTTTTTAATTTCCATAAAAGTGAATAATTTGGTGCTCATTGTTTGAAGAGGTTGAGAGATGTGCTGACATCCTGTGTTAGTTTCTTGTGTCTTGGAAGAAGAAATTACATCTATCATACTTCTATCTTGGAGACAAAACCACACCGTAAAGTCTGTTGAATTAGAGGATACTTGTTTCAGAGGCCTATGAAGTTTAGGTCATGAGATTCCCACAAACTGATATTGTAGCTGAATCTCCTTCACAGACCTGAGAACTTAACAGTCATGAATCTCCCAACTGAGACACATTTTCCTTAAAATGAGTTTGTCTCTGGAGACTCCATTTCTACCTTTTGGTCATACCTACCACTACCAAAATCTTTAGATTTCTCTAAAATGATCTAGGGTCAAAGATATTCTTAAAACTATGGGCAACCAGGCCATCAAGATTGGCCAAGAGGGTAAAGGCACTTCCTGCCATGCCTGATGACCTTGGTACATACATAAACAGAGATTAAAAATAGAAATCTTTGAAGAATGTAAAACTCTGAGCAATAACATCTCAGGAATTTAAATGACCTCCAGGTGGCTAAGACAGATGTCAGGCACTCTTCTCTACACATTTCCTTCACCTTTCAGATTTCCAGGGCTTGTTAAGAGAAGCAGCTAGACAACTCAAGAAGGTCACTGGACTAATCCCTTCACAGCACACAATATGTTCAGGATGGGGAGCACTCAATTTAATAACTCATTCCCTGGTCACCTCTGCAGCTGAGACATCCATGCAGCCCAGTTCTGGCAGAGAGGATGTAGGTGTGAGCTTAAGTATGCAGGGGAGCCACTTACGTCAGGTGAAGCTGGCTTAGGTCTACTGTTCTTCCCCCACTCATCCACCTTACAACATGGGTTTGAGCCTAGAGGTAGAACATCCATCCATCTTGCAGACATGGTGCAGACAACAGTCACAAAGAACTGCCTGCTAGGCAGGAAGGGTTGAAAGAGGAACTTGCAAAGATCCCAGAGCAGTTAGTTAGCTCCACAGCCCCAGTACCTCTGTGACTGACAGATAAAAATGCAGGTTGCTCACTTAAGTTTGTGTATACAACATGCTGACATTAAAATAGTATGCCAGGTGTGGTGGTGTGCACCTTTAATCCCAGCCTTCAGGATGGCAAAGCAGAGCTCTGTGAGTTCGAGGCCAGCCTGGTCTACAGATCGAGTTGCAGGACAGCCAGGGCTACACAGAGAAACCCTGTCTCAAAAACAAAACAAAATAGTGTTCATTGCTTTTACCATCTCGAATTTAACTGTATCTTATATTTTCATCCATTATATCTGGCAACACTGTCTAGTTTTCTAGGCCTCTTGATATTTTAAAACATCAAAAACATCTAGTCAGAAGTAAAGCATGCTGGTGCATACCTATAATCTTAGCCCTCCAGAAGTTGAGGCCAGAGGCTGATGAGTTTAAGGCTGGCCTGGGACTACATAGCAAGTGTTTGACTGAAACAAAACAAAACAGGTCCTTTCAGTTAAGCTATTAGTGTCGTTAAGTCTCTGTTACACGTAACTGAAGTCAACCTCAGACCAACTTTTCCTTTTTGTTTTTTTTCAATTGTTTCATTTATTTTACACATGGACCACAGTTTCCCTCCTTCCTCTCCTCCTGTTCCCTTCCCCACCTCTGCCTCCACCCCCAATCCACTCCTCCGTCAGGCAAGCTTTTTAAAAATTGCTGTTTTCAATTGAGTTAGGTTTCCCCTGGAATTCTGACACTTAGGTAAACTACTTCTCTCAGTTTGATAAACTACATGATACCTTCTCTCTTAGAAAACACAATTAAACTACAGCTTGGGATGACCAGTGTTCTTGAATTAGTTCTCAAAATGATGACACCAAAGAGAATTCAAATTTGTTTGTCCTGGTTAGTCACCAAATAAAGGCAAATGGTTTAAAACAATAACTCTAACATCAGGAAACTGTATATACGGTGGGGCTGAGGATGGAGGCCGGTTGGTAGAACCTTTGTTTAGCACATATGAAGCCCTGGGGTTGATCCCTAGCACCGCAGAAACCCCAAATCCGGTGTGTGCCTACAATCCCAGCATTAAGGAGATGGAAGGAAGGACTTTAAGTTCAAGTTGTCCTTGGCTACATAGGAAGTCTGAGGCCAGACTGGGAAACATAAGACCCTGTCAGAGAAAGAAAGAGCAGGAAATAGGGAGAGAGATGAAATATAAGTAAATTAGTAAAATTAGAAGGAAGTCTTTTTCATGGAATAGCTAATGCATTTCTAAAAGTATTTAGGATCTTTAACTATATTTAGACCAAATGACTCCAATTTTTGTTTTATTTTTGTGGATCTCTCTATGTACCCCTGGCTGTCCTGGGACTTGCTATGTAGACCAGGCTGGCCTCACACTTACAGAGGTCTGCCTACCTCTGCCTCCCGGGTGCTGGGGTTAAAGGCCTGTGCCTTTATCACGCCCAGCAAAATGATTCCACTTTTTGAAGGAAGGCAAACTGAAACTGAATTTTAATGACTCTGCTTATCCTTAATCACAGGGAAGTTTGAAGCATGAAGGTGTAGAAATGGTTTCTGTTCCTGGAGTTACAGTCTTTGCAAGGATATAAAAATCGGAGTCAAACATCAAAGGTGAAACACAGAAGACTCATGCAGAAAGATAAGTTATTCTCAGGCACAGGCCTAGAGCAGCAGCATCAATGGGAGTTTGAGACCAGCCAGACTCTATCTTAAAAGAAAAAAAAAGCCGGTGTTAAAATAGAATCCAAGCAAATACAAAAGCTATGATACCCAGAAGGGGCGATTTGGACAGAAGTTACCGGAGAAGATGGTGGGTGAGGGGAACTGGCGACAAAGCCTGAGATCTACGTGGTTCGAGGTTGTTCATCTACGCAGCACCTGCCACTCTTAACCAACACTGTGGGGGTGATATCACCTCCACGTGAAATGCCGCCCGGAGCTGTGTACGGGTCAGTCCTGTCAATCATACCCTTACATACCAAAGCTTGGAAGGCTAGCCTCTCGATAGCCTAAAAACAGCTTGTGAAAGTGTGGTAAATATAAAGCGGTGATAAGCCTGCCGTCTCCACGAATATCCTGGCTATATATAACGTGTCCCTTTGTTTTCCAGGTTTAAACACTTTTTGAATCTCTGTGTACTTTCTACCGGTCTACTACATTCCTTCCTTCGCTATTTATAGCACAAGGCTGGTATAAAATGAGTCTCCTCATTCATAAAACGAGGGTGGCAATGTTTGCCCTACTTACCTAAAAATAGCTTCCTATCTGCAGAATGGGGCTAATAATACCAGCCCTATTGGTTTCACGGGGCTGTTTTGAGAATCCGACGTGACGCTGTGCCAGATCAGGCTGACACCAAAAGTATGACGCAAATCAACATTGGACCTAAACAGCACCCTGTCCACGACGGTACCTTTGATCACCAGTGGGTGTGATGCAGCCTAGGCTTCTAAAGACCTCCAAGCGTTTGTGCCGGCTGTCACCTACAGTGACTGTGGATGGCTGCTTTAAAAGGAGTCAGCGAAAGCCCACGCAGCTGGTGTGATGCATTCGTGGGCCCGCAGTGGTTAAAGGATGGAGGTGGATTCGATTTCTGTTCTTTTTATTCTGTTCAGCTTCTGTTCCACAGTTTCCCGTTTCTTTCCACAAAGGGTGACACTGTTCTGAGCAGAATGGGAGAGAGAGTTCTTTTCTTTGAGAAGCTTAGCTTTCGCTTCTCTGGCTTCTCCAGCCTGACTGTGTTACAGATTGGAGTTTCCTCCTCAGACCTGAAAGGGACATTGTCTTGCCATGCGGCCACGAGGGGTGAAACTCAGTCCTGCAGGATCAGGAGGCTGAATGGTTGCCCCAGCTTAGGGTGGCTGACCTGTACACAGCTCGCTGGGACTGTAGTCGTCCCCAGATTTCCATCCTCTGTTTTTGTTTTGTTTTGCTTGAAATTGGCAAAAGCTACACTCTCCTCCAAAAAGGCTGAGGTACCCACCACCCACCACCTTTGTGCTCTCGGGAGAATCTGTAGCCCAGCACCCCTTCACTCTCCTCAAGCGGTAAAGCGGATATTGATATCATTGATTAATAATATTAATATTTGAGGATACAATGACTTAACACATTTAACTCACTTAGTGTATTACGCATTGGCTCAGTATAATTGTCAGTTAGCTGGTTTGCTTGTTTTTGTTTGTTGTGTGTGTTATTGTTTTTGTTTGTTTGTTTGTTTGTTTTTTGGGGGAGGTTGTTTGGCTTTCTTTCTTTCTAATTTTTTTTTTTTTTTTTTTTTTTTTTTGAGTTGAGGATCGAACCCAGGGCCTTGTGCTTGCCAGGCAAGCGCTCTACCACTGAGCTAAATCCCCAACCTTGTTTTGTTTTTCAAGACAGGGTTTCTCTGTATAGCCTTAGCTCTCCTGGAACTCAACTTGTAGGCCAGGCTGACCTTGAACCTGGAGATCCACCTGCTTCTGCCTTCCAAGGCTGGGATTAAAGGCGTGTGCCACCATTGCTCAGTCTGGTTTGCTTGTTTTGAGACAGGGTCTTTCTACATAATTGGGGCTGGTCTCAAGTTTAGGATTCTTCTGCCTCAGCCTCCCAATTTTTAGGATAATACATGTATACTTCTAGGATCAGCCTTCAGTATAGTGTTTACAGCACTGCTTAACATTTGAGTTCTCAACAGATTTTCCCTGTATTCCATAAAATGGGAGAAATTTATTATATAAATAATGAAAAATAATTATTCAGGATATATATGTGTGTATACATTACCATAAGTGATACATCTATATATAGTATACACATGTGTATGCATATAGTGCACACATGCATTATATATGTATATGTGATACAATTTGACAAAAGTATTCATGGTCCCAACATTTTGACCCAACAATGAAGGAAGTATGTGGGACATCAGCAGACATTGATGCTTTTTATTATAAAAGTAAGTAACTTTTGAATCTGCCTACAAAATAGTAGTAGTTCCACAAATATCCAGATTGTCTCCTAATGAAGATAATACTAGGTATCTATCCCTTTATGGAAATTGGGACTTTATTCACATTTAATTAAAAACAAAAAACTCGCCAGGCAGTGGTGGTGCACGCCTTTAATCTCAGCACTCGGGGGCAGAGGCAGGTGAGTTCAAGGCCAGCCTGGTCTACAGAGTGAGTTCCAGGACAGTCAGGGCTACACAGAGAAACCCTGTCTCGAAAAACAAAACAAAACAAAACAAAACAAAACAAAAAACAAAAAAAAACAAAAACAAAAACAAACAAACAAAAAAACCCAAAAATTTTTTTTAAAAATATGCTTTTAGCTTTCTTGGTGGGTTTTATTTTTACATCATAAGCATGTATGACTTTCTAGTCTGTTAAAATTCCATTTCCTTTACGTTTTAGAAATTTATTATTGTGGTTGTGCGCATGACGTGGTGTGTTTGTGGCAGTCAGAAGACAATTTTGTGAGGTTGGTTCTCCCTTCTTCTTACATGGGTTCCAGGATCAAATTTGGGTCATCAGGCTTGTGAGCCAAGCACTTTACCCCTGAGCCATCTTCCAGTCCTGAATTATAATTTTCAATGAAAATAAAAGCTTATCCTGAGGGGAAGTATTGGAGGGAAAAACTGAAAAAAAAAAAAATGTATTGCCTGAATTCATGCTTCACCCCCACCCCCACCAAACACTTCTATCTAATTCCAATTATTTAGATTATCGATCAAGACCCTCCTTCAATAATCTCCCCCAGCCCTCCCAGCACTCACACAGCAAAGCTACCAATGAAAAACTGGAAATGCAAATGTATTTCTAGTAGTAAAGAGAAAGCTACAAAATACTGTCTCAAAGAAAAAAGGAAAAACAAGAAAAAAGGATGGGAGGAAAATATAATTTTTTTTAACTGAAGTATTGGGAAGAAATAAACATGAAGCATTAAAAAAAAAAAACCAACTATCTAGGGCCAGGGGTGGCTCACACTCTTAATCCCAGCACTCAGAAGGCAGAGGCAGGAGGATCTCTGTGAGTGTGAGGCCAGCCTGGTCTACAGAGTGAGAGCCAGGACAGCCAGAGCTGCATAGTGAGATCCTGTCTTGAAACAAAACAAAACAAAACAAACAAAACAAAAACCTACCTCTAAGTCTGCCAT